>NC_139388.1:174672500-175200000 GCF_054392235.1 Sus scrofa
GCCAGGAATGTGTCTGAATTTTGTCTGGGCACATTTGCTGCTCTCAGCAAAATCAGCATATTCTTTCATTTATATTCTAATATCTGCTGAGCTCTTACAACCACATTTTATTTATTTATTTATCATGTATATTTAACCATAGACCCATAAATTTGTTTTTCTTTTTTATGGCCACACCTGCAGCATAGGGAAGTTCCTGGGCTAGGGGTCAAATTGGAGCTGGAGCTGCCGGCCTATGCCACAGCCACGGCAACACCAAATCTGAGCTGCATCTGAGCCGACACCATGTCAGGTTCTCAAGCTGCTGAGCCACAACCGGAACCCCCCATGAATTGTTTTTAACTGTAAAATTTTCCAAAATAAGAATCGTCTCATGTTGATTATGTTGGCCTTCTATAACTGCTGGTTCCACATCTGCAGATTCTGCATCCTTGGATTCAACCAACTGAAGACGGAAAATACTTTTTAAAAAATTTCGGAAAGTTCCAAAAAGCAGCATTTGAATTTGCCCCGTGCTGGCAAATATTTATATTGTATTTACAGCTCTTTACATTGTATTAGGTATTTTAAGTAATCTAGGATGAGGTAGAGCATGTGGGAGGATGTGTGTTGACTACACTTAAGGACTAAACCGTTTTATGTAAGGGACCTGAGCCTCTGCAGATTTGGGTATTCACGGGGGTCCTGGAACTAACCCACACACGGCCAGGAAGGGACAACTGCATCACGTTTAATGAATTACAGTGTCGGGCACTGCTCTAGGTGTTAGAGATAAATCAATAAATGAAACAGGGGGTTCCCATCGTTGCTCAGCGGAAACAGATCTGACTGGTATCCATGAGGACGCAGGTTCAATCCCTGGCCCCGCTCAGTGGGTTAGGGATCCAGCGTTGCCGGGAGCAGACACAGCTCGGATCTGGCGTTGCTATGGCTGTGGTGTAGGCCGACAGCTGTAGCTCCGATTTGACCCTTAGCCTAGAACCTCCATATGCCACAGGTGGCGCCCCCCCCCGAAAAGCCAAATAAATAAATAAGTAAATAAATAAACAGGAAAAGTTCCCTGCCTGTGTAGAGCTGACATTCTAGTGGTGATAAGATAAGCAGTGCAATGTAGTAAATACCATTTAATGTGTTAGAAGATAACTGCTTAGAAAAAAAATTAAAAGTGGAGCAACGTCAGGCACATTTGCGAGGTGGGGAAGAGATGGGTTCTGTATTCATGCCTAGGTTATCTATCACTGTACAATGCGTGATCCTAGAATTTAGCAGCTTAAACCCCAAACACTTATTATCTCCGTTTCTGTGGGCCAGGAATCCATGACTGGCTCAGCTAAATCATTCTAGCTTAAAGTCTCCCATGAGGTTGCGAGCAAGATGCCAGGTGGGGCTGCGGACACATCCAAAAGCTGACAAGGGCTGGCGGATCCGCTTCTGAGACAGCTCACACACATGGCTGTTGACAAAAAGCCTTAGTTCCTCGCTGGCCGATGGCGGGAAGTCTCAGTTCCTTGCCATGTGGGCCTTTCCACTAGGGCTGCTTGAGTGCCTTTGTGGCTTGTCAACTAACTTCCCTAGAATAAATGATTTAAGAGTGGGAACAAGGAGAAACCCACAGTAGCTTTTATGACCTCGTCTTGGAAATGACACTGTCACTTCTGCTATGCATTCTATTAGAGGTGAGTCACTGTATCCATCCCGCATTCACGGAGAGGGGAATTTGAAGTGGTCTGTCCATAGCTGCCGACATATTTGGAAACCACTACAATGCAATGGAGTAGTCAGAAGAGAAAGGCAATGTTTGAGCAAAAACTTAGAGGAAGCAGGGAATTAGCAATGGTTCTGGCCAGAGCTGTCAGGGCAGGAACTCACCGGACACGCTGGTAAAGGAGCATGAGAACGTGACACTGGGGGGCAGCGAGCGGGCTGCCAGGCTCCTTTCCTCCATTACCAGCTGTGTGGCCTTGGGCAAGTCACTTATGTCTCTGTGGAATGGGAGTGATGGGAACTACTCACGGGTTTCTTATGAGGCTTAAATGAAACGCTACAGATAAGGTAACCAGCCCACATCTGGTACAGAGTAAACACTCAATAAATATTAGCTAATTCTGTTCTGGTTACCATCTGGTGCAGTAGCCTCATTTTCATCATCTGGGCATCAGATACAGGGGCGTAAGTCAGCAGCTGGGGCTCTTGGAGGGCTTGGCCCTTAGGGGATCTGCAGAAGGGTCTCTCCAGCTCTTGCGGCCTAGAGGAAAAGCTACAGAAGAGACGGACTTCGCCTGCGGGTCAGAGCCTGGAACTCAGATCACAGAGCAGCCTCCAGGTTTGGGTGCCAAATCTGCCCAGCAGCTGGGGCTGAGGGGGCACTGCTCAGCCAGGGATTGAGGAGCCGGCTCAGAGGTTCTAGCACAAGGTCTTCCCCAAGTACCACTCCTGAGCCCCCCAATCTCAGGCTTTTGCTGAGCCTGGTCTGAGCCTCGCTTTGCCTTGAGTCCTAGAAATGGGGCCCAGACCCCAAAAGTCTTGCCAACCAGAACCTAGGGTCTTTGGGAGAGGATTTTGCTGCAAGTCCCCAGGAAGAGGGACTGGACACAGGGGCGGAGGGAAGAACTTCGTCTTCACTTGGGGGCACAAGGTGGTCCCTGGGGGCCACCAGTTCCCTTTGCTGGTGACCTCTGAGCAGTGCCCACCTGGGTCAAGGCTTGCTATGGCCCTGTCAACTCATGCCAGCTGGACTCAAGGGCTACACCCCCTGCTCCCCACCATGGGCTCATGGAGACACGGCTTGGGGTGAAAGCAGCTTGGATCAGTGGGGACAGTTCTGCTCCAGGGACTACAAACGTCCCTTCCAGCCCTGGCTCCGCCACACGCCTTGTGACCGCAGGTAACTTCCTGGGTTATTTTCTGGGCTTCAGTTTCCTACTTTGTCAAAAAAGGTACTGCCTTTAGCTCTGCCTAATGTATTCACTCAACAAACACTCAAGTGCTTCCTAGGTGCCAAGCGCCATTCTCTGCAGAACAAGAGAGTCAAGGCCTGTGTTCTCAGTGAGCTGACCTGCTGGCGGGGAGACAATCTTTTTTGGTTATTAGGGCCGCACCTGTGGCACACGGAAGTTCCCAGACTCAGGGTCCAACTGGAGCTACAGCTGCCGGCCTACACCACAGCCACAGCATCGCAGGATCCGAGCCTCGTCTACCGCTTGCACCACAGCTCCCGGCCATGCCAGATCCTTAACCCACTGAGAAGGCCAGGGATCGAACTGGCATCCTCATGGATACGAGTCAGATTCGCTTCTGCTGCACCACAATGGGAACTCCGAGACATTCTTTGAAATAATGCTGAGTGGGGGTGCTGAGAGGAAAAGCAGAGCAAGGTGGGGAAAGAGAGGGGGACAGAAGGTGGCTGGGGACGGTCTCACCAAGGGGCTGACTCTTAGGAGATCAGAATCAAGTGAAAGAGTGAATCACGTGGCTGTCTCAAGGAAGAGCATTCCAGGCAGAGGGAAGAGCAGGAATCCTGAGCAATGAACGTGCTGGGCAGTCCAAGGCAGAGCGAGGCAGCAGTTCACGGAAAGGCTGGAACAACGAGGGTCACCCACGGCAATGCTTTTACGGCCTCAGATGACGTCATGCCTCTGCCAACGCCCTGCAGGACCTCGCACGGCCCTTGCGAGGCCCCGCATGATCTTTCCTCCTGACCCTCCTCCGGCACAAGCTGCCTCTGCCCCAGCCACACTCCCTCCTGTCTGCGGTTCACACCTGCCTCAGGCTTTACCCTAACTCTGGAGCCCAGGAGCACCTGCAGGGCTGATTAAAACGTGGATGAGGGAGTTCCTGTTGTGGCTCTGCAGGTTAAGAGCCTGACTAGTATCCATGAGGATGCGGGCTCCATCCCTGACCTTGATCAGTAAGTAGGTTAAGGACCTGACGTTGCCGCAAGCCGTGGTACAGGTCTTGGACACAGCTCAGATCTGGGGTTGCTGTGGCTGTGGAGTAGGCCAGCAGCTGTAACTCGGATTCGACCCCTAGCCTGGAAACGTCCATAAGCCTCAGGTGCAGCCCTGAAAAGCCAAAAAAAAAAAAAAAAAACTGAGCCCCAGCCCAGTTTCTGATTGGGTCTGGGGTGGGGCCTGGTACCACAGTTTCAGCAGTACTGCACTCCAGTTGTCCCGCCGCTAGGACCAGTTTGCCCCAGACGCCGCTTGGCCACTGCCCTCCCCTCCTTTAAGTCTTTTCTCAAACCTTATGGTCTCAGTGAGGCCCCCGACCCCTCTGTGCAATACTGCAAGCTGCCCCTGCACCCCAATCGCCTCCCTACCCTATTTTCCCTTTTTTTCCATAGTCCCTACCACTTTCTAACAAGCGGATCATGCTTTTATGTAGTTTAGTCTCAACCGTATGTCCCCAGGGACCTAAGAAGAGGGGTTCCACCCAGACCCCATGAATCCCTGAGAACCCCGTGGATCCTCCAGGGATTTGCTAACTCGTCAAATTTCTACGCAATAGCGTGTGATCCTGAGGTTTGCAGTGTAACCTAAAACTATAAACCAGGCTGTCTTTTAACCAGCAAAACAGGTTTATTCAGGAGCAGCAAAGAACTGCCATTTGGGACATCTGACTGTGGCCAACCCCATGCAAGGGCAGGTGAAGCAAAGGAGAGGAAACCCTTTAGAGAGGAGAAGGGGAGTGGGGAGGGCTCCTTAGAAACAAAAAGTCCATTGGCAGAAACTGGGACCTCGAATGACAGTGACTTTTCATTGGCTGACCTGTGACCACCTCATTGGCTGAGCTATTGCCAAGCCAGGAGAAAAATCTTTCTTCTGCTGCTCTAAAGTCCTATCACTTCCTGCTGGAGATGCAAGTCGGTGGTATGTCTTCCTGCTGGGATCCGTATTCATGCCCTAAGTGGTACCTTCACGAGCAACTCCTCCTTCTGGCCTCCTGATTCCATTTTAGCGACATCCCTTTATTAATTTTTCAGTCAGTAACTTTCATTAGCTTCTCAAGACTCAGTGGATCCCCAAAGCTTAAAAACCACTAGCAGATCAATACCTGGCATAGAATAGGCGCCCAAACAAATATTTATGGACTAAATTAAAGACCTTTTAAAACATTTCTCACAAGCACACACACACTTAAAAAAAAAAAAAAAAAAAAAAAAAAAAAGGAAAATCTTCTAGTGGCACAACGGCTCCCAAATCTTCAGACCATACAAATTTATGATTCCAAATACCCTCCCAGAATCTGAGTCAGGAGGCTGGATGGAGCCAGAGATTCAGGATTTTTCAAAGCCTCCTCTTCCTCTGTACCACCACCCTCCCCTTGCTGAGTCTGAGGTGCAGCCATGTTTAGGAATTTCCATTTGACACTTTTATTAAAGACAGACTCCGGGGGAGTCAATTCCCATGTGTGTAGCTTTTACACTTTGCCAAAAATGTGACTGCATCCATGGTCACTTGTGACCTTCTCACAAGCTCTCAGGTGACTACAATCTCCCTTTTACTGAGTAGAAAGCTGAGGCCCTGGGGAAAAAAGTGACACCCTGCCCCCCAACACCCAACGGTCATACTGCTGCGGGTGGTAGAGACACGATTAGAACTTGGGCCTCTGGCTTCTCACGCTACGGTTCTCCTGTCTGCACCAGCTGGATAAACCCAAGTTCCAGGAAATCCCAAGGACGCTACCAGCAGCGGGGAGCCAGAGAAGGGAGGGGCGGAGTGGCAAACAGGAGAAGGGCAAGGTTCCAGAAGGTTGTCTCTTGGCCACCAGGAGAGACTCCAGCTGCTCTAAGGACACGGCTAACTCTGGCTGCGTATGACCCTAGGACAGTCAGTTTCCGTGCCTCGGTCTTCTGATCTGCACAATGGGATTGATAATCCATGCACTGCCCCCAGTAAGGTGTGTGTAGAATGTATAGCATTCTAAACATCCACCTTCTAACTATTGCTATCACGGGAAGGGCAACATCCCCCACTCAGAAGGTCCCTAGGGACAGAACTAAATCCAGCTTTTCATTCATTTGAGGAACATTTTTGAGCACCTACTGCACGCCAGGCACTGTGCTGGGCACCGTGCACACACCACCTCCTTTAACTCTCACAGCAACCCAGTGAGTTTGGTACTGTCGTTGCCCCATTTTACGGATGAAGAAACGAGTGCAGGGGAATGAGGTGCAATTCATTTGATCGTCTGTTGATTCACCCAACTTTTACTGAAAACCTGCCCTGAGCTATAGGCTCTGGGCCAAGGGCTGAGGACACAAGGATGAACAAGTCCTTCAGCAGGCATGCCCATAAATTACTTTAATAACGACTCAGTACGTGCTTTCACAGACAAGGGCGCAGGAGCCGAGGGAGGGGTAACTGGGACTCCTGGGATTATGGAGTCGGGCAGCCGACTGTCCGGGGAACTCTGCGCCGCAAAGGTGTCCTTGCCCTGTGTAGAGGCGGCAATCAAAAGGCCTGGGTTCGAGTCTCCCTTCTGTCCAGGCTTTACTTTGTATTCCCAGGAAACGCCTTCTGCCTCTCCAGCTTTCTTCATCTGGAAAATTGAGAGGGTTGAGAGGTTGGGCTTGTGATCCTGCAGTTCAGGGGGCCTAGTAACTCCTCTACCCCTCGCACTCCATCTTCTGGTCTGTTCAAGTTTGGCCCCATCTAGCCCTGAGACTGAGCCTAGGGCAGCCAGACCAAGCCTTTTGCAAAGTGCCAAACACCAGGCTTCGGGACAGACCTCAAAGCCCCAGGGGGCGGGCCTAAGGTCCAAAGGGCGGAGCTGGGACAGGAACCCGGCCGAGACCTCCAGGAGGCGCGGCGCGGCGGGCCCGCCCATCGTCTCACCCAGCCAATGAGCGCTCGGGGGCGGGGCAGCCCCGCCTCTGGGTATAAGGCTGCGCGGAGGTCGCGGGCGCGTCGCTGAGCTCTCGCTGCCGGACCTGGTGGCTGAGCAGGGTCGTTCTCGCCTTGAGCTGGGGCGCACGGGAGCTCTGAGTTCGTGCGTCCTGGACTGCGCAGAAGCACAGGTCGGGTTTGGATTTCCTTTGCCCAGCTAGGGTGCAGAGAGGGCACGGCGCCCGGATCCCTCGCCGCAGAGGAACCGCTGGTCCGGGCCGGGGGACGCCCGCGCTGACCCCTGGTCCGCAGCCGCCAGCAGCCGGCCGGCCGTCATGGCAGACCACCTGCTGCTCGCCGAGGGCTACCGCCTGGTGCCCAGGCCACCGCCTCCCGCGCCGGCCCAAGGCCCTCACGTGCTCCGGACGCTGCAGCCGTACTCGGGCCCCGGCCTGGACAGCGGGTTGCGGCCGCGGGGGACTCCGCTGGGCCCGCCGCCGCCGCCCCCACCCGGGGCTCTGACGTACGGGGCCTTCGGGCCGCCGCCGCCAACCTTCCAGTCCTTTCCGGCTGTGCCGCCGCCGCCGGCCGCCAGCGGCGCGCACCTGCAGCCCGTGGCGACGCTGTACCCAAGTCGCGCGACCGCGCCCCCCGGCGCCCCGGGAGGCCCCCCGGGCCCACAGCCGGCGCCCGGAGCCCCAGCTCCGCCACCGCCGCCACCCGCGCACGCTCTGGGCTGCATGGACGCCGAACTCATCGACGAGGAGGCGCTGACGTCGCTGGAGCTGGAGCTCGGGCTGCACCGCGTGCGCGAGCTGCCCGAGCTCTTCCTGGGCCAGAGCGAGTTCGACTGCTTCTCGGACTTGGGTTCGGCGCCGCCCGCTGGCTCGGTGAGCTGCTAAGCGACGCCTGCCCGGCGTGGCCGAGAGAAGGGGGCCGGCCCCGCCGGACTCGGCACCCAGCGCCGGGGCCCCGGCACGCACCTTCCGTGAGGGTGAGGCAGCGGTTCGCGCACCGAGCCGACGCCGGGCCGGGACGCCGGGCCTCACTGCAGGCCCTGCTTGCTGCAGGATGACAGTTTGGGTTCATCTCTCTGACCCGGAGCCACAGGGCTAAAGCGAAGGGGTCTGGACGCCCCTTGCAGCCTCCCAGCTCTTGGATTCTGTATGCTCTCCTCTCGGATCCTCCAACCCAGCTCCCCAATCTGAGCCATTCCAGGCCTCTGCCTGATTCCCCCTCTCCTCGCGCAGCCCACGGTGTTCACTGGGTCCCGGGAGCCGCCCACCCGCCTGGCCCCGCCCTGGCGGCCTGGGTCCTGAGGTCGTTCGTTGGGCCTCCCGCTCTGGGGAGGGGCAGGTTGTGCAGCCCTCACCCCTGCAGAGTGGCCTCCAACACCAAATAAAACTGGGTCACTTTCCAGTCTGGCGTGTTCATTTCCTTATCACTCCAGCCCTAGGCTATATTTGGCTCCTAGAGTCCTGAGGCTGTTGGAGACCCTGGGTGGGGTGGAGGCCACATCCCCCGGCAGTGGCCAGGAGAGGAAACTGACGGTTGCTTTTGAAAATGCCTGTGCGTGGTGCAATCGTCCTGTCATAATCTGGAAGGCAGAGGCTGCCGCCACCCCGTAACCCAAGGGTGAAGGCGGGGGCTCCTGGGAGGGGTGGAGGGAGCTTGGGGGTGCGGCCCTCCCTGTTGGCTCTGCAGGCAGGCCGGCCGGGAGCTGGGTATACCGGAAGGCTTGGACAGCCCTGGCTTTGAACCCGGGCTCTCCCCCTTGTTCTGGGCGCCATCCATTCAGGTTTCTGAGGCCATTTCCTCGGAGGGACAGTGGATCCGCGTCTTAGGTGGCCGTGAGGGTCGCACGCCATGGGCGGCGTTTAGCGCAGTGCCAGGCACGCGGGGCCTCCGTAAATAATAGTGGTGGTGATTTCACAGTAATAGTCATCCCTCGAGGAGTCACAGTCCAGGTGGGAGGAGGGGACGACAGGCCTGGAAACCCACTCGTCTTGGGACAAGGAAGAGAGGGATGCGGACTAGAAAACAGGCAGGATGCCTAGCGGGCAAACCCAGAAGAGGAAGCATCTTCAGCTGGCTGGGGGTCCGGCCAGTTCAGGCTTGGGGAGGTGGGGACATTTGATCGGGTGAGCAGGGCCTTCAAGGATGAGTCTCGGTAGGACTTGGAAAAGAAGGTGTGCAAGCAGAGAGCCGGCTCAAGGCAGGGAGGCTGCCAGGCCGGGGCCTGGGCGGTAAAGCATGGGGCCTCTCACAGGGACAACAAAGGTCTCTTGGTTTTCCGGGGACTGAGAGGTAGGCACGGTCCTCGTTCTGCAGGTGAGGCATCTGGACTCTGGTCCAGACCTGGCAGAGTCTGGCCTCAGTCCGGAGCAGCAGCGTATGCTCCTGCCCACCCTCTGCTGTTGCCTCTCTCTGGAAAGATCCCTAAGTGCTTCTGAGGTGCGGGAGAAAGGCAGGAAGAGAGGGCTGGAAGGCAGGGAGGAGAGGCGGAGGACCGGGCTAGGACAGGGCAGGGGGGCTGGAGAGGAGAGTGAATTCCAGAGACTCGGTGGAGAGGAGCACAGAGCTGTGACCTGTGCCCTGCGGCTGGCGAAGCTTGGCTTCACCTCCGTGCCAAGCTTGTTGACCTGACTTTCCCTCCAGCCTGTGAGCTCACCCGGGCTCACTGTCAGCTCCAGCTGTGCAGCCACCACGCCAGCAGAGGGCCACAGCCGTGTCTGGAGAATGAATGAAGATCTCCCCGAAGATAAGGAGCATATTCTGGGATGGGATGAGGAAAAAGGGCAGAGACGCTTCTGGGAAGGACTGGCCTGAGTGCTGGGCTCAGAGCAGCCAGGGTTTGCTTCACTTTGCCCAAGATCCCAGGCCAGAGATAAAAACCAAAGGGCTGGGTTGGCACAGGTGGGCCTGACCTTTGTCTGGCTTCAGTTTCTCCACCAGTAAAATAGAGCTAATGACCTGCCCTACTATTTCACAAGGCAGTAAGCCTCATAGTAACAGGAGAACAGACCCGGGGATGGGATGAAAGCGGTAGGTTTGTCCTGAGGTGCTCTCCGTATGAAAGGGGTTACGGTGAAAATCCAGGGTTCCATCCCTGGCCTCGCTCACTGGGTCAAGGATCTGGCATTGCCATGAGCTGCGTGCTGCAGCTACAGCTCCGATTCAATCCATAGCCTGGGAACTTCCATATGCCGCAGGTGCAGCCCTTAAAACAAGGAGAAAAAGAAAGAAAGGGTAGAAGAGGGAGCCCGAGCTCCTGGGCTACTTCCCACTCTCCATCCCTCCCAGAGGGGCAGCTGAGCAATTGGACAGCAGACCTATGGGCAGAGAGGAAAAGGCTGGGGCGGCACACACCTTGAGCCCTCACATTCCCGACGCTCTGCGGAATTCTGGCCCTCCCCGCTGAGGGGAGGATGGCTGTGTCCTCCCTGCCTTGTGCTCTGATAGCCTCAGGGGCCATTTCTAGATGCAGTTCCCACGAGCTGCTGGGACCTCAAGCTAAGTCACCTTACCTTCTGAGTCTTGACTGTCCTGCAGGGATCCAACCAGCTTCCCGTGGTTCCTCTTCCAGGGGCTGCCCCCTCAGGTAACCCACTCCCCATTTCCCGTCCTGAGGATTTCATTCTCTTACCCGGGCTGGGTCTTTGGGGTTGGGAGTCAGGCTCTCTCAGGGTTGGGAACTGAGTCATGACACAGGCAAGACATTATTTCATCTTCTTTTTTGTTTTTGTTGTTTGGTTTTTCTTTTCATATGGAGGTTTCCTCAGGCTGAAGTTTGTTATTTTGAATCATCTTTTCGTCAGCTGGATTTCATTACCAAGGAGTTTTTCCCAAGAAAATTATGACTTCCCTCCAACTCATCTACAGCATGGAGATGCTAATTGTACCTCTTTCCTGGAGCTGCAGTGGAGACGATGGTAGTTAATTCCCACAAGGTGTTTAGAACAGTGTAGCTCGTAGTTTATCATCCCTGAACCCTGGATTTCTGGGGCTGTATGTATACAGCAGTGGCTACGCTGGGTCCTTAGCCACTAGGCCACCAAGGAACTCCCCTTTGTATTAGAGTCTTTAGAGATGCTGTGTTCTAATCCAGTTAGGAAGCGGGGGTCGGGGGGGGGGAGTCTAACCCTACTGGGATCCCCCGTAGCCAACTCTGAGATTGTAGGTAGCTTGCAAGATTTTTTTTTTTTTTTTTTTTTTTTTTGTCATTTTGAGGCTGCACCCATGCCATATGGAAGTTCCCAGGCTAGGGGTCTCATTGGAGCTGCAGCTGCTGGCCTACACCACAGCCACAGCGACGCTGGATCCTTTAACCCACTGAGCGAGGCCAGGGATCGAACCCGCATCCTCGTGGATACTGGTCAAGTTACCTCTGAGCCACCACAGGCGCTCCCCAGCTTGCAAGAATTTTACTAGGGAGCCCCTAGTCAGCACCCGTGGAGGGGAGGGTCCGAGGAGTGAGCAGAGGAAGCTGCAAGGCAGGCTCAGTAAGAACCTTGGCCAGTGTGCGGGGAGGTCTGAGGCTAGAAGAGTCTCCCACCCCATGTTGGGCCTTCGTGCTCCTTTTCACTCCTGGCCCATCCGTCAGCGGACGTGGCTGCCTGGGGAAGTGGTGTGACCGTGGGCGGGGCACCACTCGCCTGCTGAGCCGTCGCTGGGGGAGCTGCCAGGGCAGACTGTCTGCCCACGGCCCTCCCGGAGGCCCGGGGAACTATCTGATGGGAGCAGGACCTGGACACACTCCCAGTGTCCACCATAAGCCCTGGAACTAGGGTGAGGCGAGTGTCCTAAGAACGCGCCTCCTTCGGGGTTCCTGTGGTGGCTCGGTGGAAACGAACCTGACGAGCATCCATGAGGACAAAGGTTGGATCCCTGGCCTTGCTCCATGGGTTAAGGATCCAGCATTGCCATGAGCTGTAGTGTAGGCCGGTGGCTACTGGTCCAGTTCGACCCCTAGCCTGGGAACCTCCATATGCCTCTTGTGTGACACTAAAAAGACAAAAAAAAAAAAAAAAAAAAAAAAGGAACGCCTCGTTAAAGGTGTTGCCGGGTGTCTTGTTTGCCTCTCCCTGGTCCCAGACCTGACGAGCCCCTTCCCCATTAGAGGGGAAAATTCTTTTTAAGGACTAGCAGGGCCGATGTGACGAGACTGCAGAAGTGCCGGGTACGAGGTGGGTTCTCAATATTGAGCTGCCACCATCAGCACCATCGCCCTCGCCCATCACTCAGCTCAGCTAAATGTTCAACAGTCATTTGCTGAGTGAATTAAATGAACAGTCTGCTCCTGGTCTTTTCCCAGGGAGCTTAGGTGGTCGAGCTGATTACCATGTAATCCTCTTGAATTCCTTAATCCATCCTTGCCTGACTCTCTACACCACCCGCGGCTAGAAGTGCTGGCTCAGGGTTCCTGCTGACTGTGGGGCTGTCAGACTTGCTGAGTGCCTAGTACATGCAGGCGTGATGGGCCCTAACAGCACCCAGTGGGTGCTCTTTCTCTTCGAGCCTCTCCTTTGAGCCTGCACATGGCACCACTAGGTGGTTGTATTTCCGTCCCAGACATCAGAAAGCCGGCTCAGAGAGTGAGTTCCGCCTCGAAGTCACACCCGGGCCAGGGAGAGGATGGACGTGCCTGCTCCTGCCTATCCAGCCCCCCCCGCCCCCGCCGCGCTCCTGCCCAGGAGGAATCTGGCCAAGGACCTGAGCTTGAATGAAGTCGGAGCGGGGTCCCAGCCCTGGCGCTGCTCCTTTATGCCCGTGGGATGCAGTAGACGTCTCTGAGCCTCTTTCGGCCTCAGTTTCTACTTCCGTAAGACGGGAGAGTAATCCCACCCTCCGGGCGTGTGTTCAAGGATTCAAAGGAGACTGGGCTTCTGCGAGTGCATTGCAAACAGTGCAGTGCTGCCTGGCTCGGGGGAGCTGGGGGTGAATGGCCATGACCTCCACTCCAGAGCGGTCTGGAGAGAGGCAACCTGCTCACCCTCTGGGACTTGAGATCCCGGCCAGCCTGCAGTGTGCAAGGCAGGGACACACGCCAGGGTTCTGGGAACCCCTGGGAGCTGGTGGTGCTAAAAGGATAAGGTGGGGGTCAACCTGGGGAGGGGACATCCAGGAAATGTCCCAAGGCCCAAGTGTGGCCTGGCAGAGGGAGGAAATAAAGGCAGCTACTCTCAGCTCCATCTCCTCATCTGTCAGGTGGAGGCCCCGCAGGCTCCTTGTGAGAAAGAACTAAGGTGATGTGACCTGCCTGCCCCCAGCCGTGGCTCAGACTGGAGCTGCTCTCGGGACACGGCCACAGGGACGAGGAGAGAGCCGAGTCCCAGCCAGCCTCCAGGTCCCTCCCCACCGTCTGCTCCTGCCCCGCAGGCTCCTGATGCCCCCTTACCTTGGCCCAAGCTGTTCCCTCTGCCAGGAATGCCCTCCCAGGACCCTTTCCAGCTGGGAAAGGCCTTTTCATCACTGAGCAGGAGAGGAGAAAAGCCTAGACTCTCAGGTGCCCAAGGCTGGCATCCGAGCTGGCGTTGGGACCTCTGACCTCTCGTCCCAGCTCAGCCGTGAACCTGCGACCACGGTCATGTCACCGGAGCTCTCCAAGCTCCGTGGGATGAGGAGTCCATCCCCCGCCCCTCTTACCTCACAGGTGCTGGGAGGCAGCGGGAAGGGCCAGGACACAGCTGCTTCCCTAGCATGTGGTGGGGTGGCAGGCTTGATGGGCACGCTCTCCTTCAGTCCTCATAACTCTGGAAGGTGGGCAAAGTTATTGGCCTCACTTTCTTCTGCTGGCCTCATTCTAGGCAGCCGAGGCTCAGAGAGGTCAAGCAACCGACTCAACCACACACAGCCAGGGTCACAGCCGAACAGACACATGGTAAACCAGGCGAGGCTCTTGGGAAGATCCTCGTGTTTGCTGGGCGCGAGGATGTTGGACCCCAATAAGTGAGAAGTCCAGATACCCCCCCAGGGACCAGGAGTGTGGCTGGATGCGGCAAGGAATCCTGCTCGGCTTGCTAGAGGGCGATCTCCAGAGGACTCACTCCTTTGCCTCTTGCTGGTGAGCAGCTCCAGGTGGGGGCTCTGCCATATCCAGGCCGCAGGACTCCCCCGGGCCCCGCAGCCTAGGCCGGCCTCAGAATCTGAGAATCTGAGCCAATTATTGTTTGTTTTTTAAAGCAGAATACTTTTAAATGATTTAGGAAACGTAAAGTGGAAAGACAAAGACTCCAGGTTCTGGAGGCCCCTGTGGGGAAACAAGATTAGTGGCATTTGGGGACTGCTGGGTTGCAGGTTTGATCCCTGGCCCAGCACAGTGGGTTAAGGATCTGGTGTTGCCGAAGTTGCATCTTAGGTTGTGACTGTGGCTTGGATCTGATCCCTGACTGGGAACTCCCCATCCTGTGAGGGCCAAAAAATGAAAAAAAAAAAAAAAAAAAAAAGACTCCAAGTCTGCCCACATCCACGCATATACTGTGTACATTATGTTACCTTATACACTTAGTATCCATCTCTTTCCACAGAAATGGAATTATACTATTTTTTTTTTTTTTTGGTCTTTTTGCTATTTCTTGGGCCGCTCCCGTGGCATATGGAGGTTCCCAGGCTAGGGGTCCAATTGCAGCTGTAGCCACCGGCCTACGCCAGAGCCACAGCAACACGGGATCCGAGCCGCGTCTGCAACCTACACCACAGCTCACGGCAGCGCCGGATCGTTAACCCACTGAGCAAGGGCAGGGACTGAACCCGCAACCTCATGGTTCCTAGTCGGATTCGTTAACCACTGCGCCACGACGGGAACTCCGGAATTATGCTATTTTATATCATTGGATTTTTGTTCACTTAACATATTTTGGAAAATGGCCACATTGCTAAGTTCTTTTTACTTTTAGTTTTTATTTATTTTTTGGTCTTTTTAGAGCCTCACTTGTCACATATGGAAGTTCCCAGACTAGGGGTCGAATCGGAGCTACAGCTGCCAGTCTACACCACAGCCACATCAACTCAAGATCCGAGCCACGTCTGTGACCTACACCACAGCTCACGGCAACGCCGGATCCTGAACCCACGGAGCGAGGCCAGGGATGGAACTATCTGCATGGATAGTATCCTCACGGGTCCTAGTAGAGTTCATGACTGCTGAACCACTGTGGGAAATCCTTTTTTTTTTTTTTTTTGTCTTTCTGCCTTTTCTAGGGCTGCTCCCGTGGCATATGGAGGTTCCCAGGCTAGGGGTCCAATCAGAGCCATCACCACCGGCCTACACCAGAGCCACAGCAACGCGGGATACAAGCCTTGTCTGCAACCTACACCATGGCTCAGGCAACGCCGGATCCTTAACCCACTGAGCGAGGCCAGGGATCAAAGCTGCAACCTCATGGTTCCCAGTCAGACTCGTTAACCACTGAGCCACAATGGGAACTCCCGGAACGCCTATTTTTTTAATGTACGCTTAACTTGATTATTTTGGCCATGCCCATGACATGCAGACGTTCCCCAGGCCAGGGATGGAACCCCTGCCACAGCAGTGACGATGCCGGATCTTTAACCTGCTGGGCCGCCCAGGAGCTCCAGTAATTCTTTTTCATGACTGCACTGTGCGTAAGCCATTTACCCAGTCCCTACTGATGGAGGTTTAGCTTGTTTCCAGATGTTCACTGTCACAGATGTATCTCGACAGGGATCCTCCTTGTGCATTTACCCTGGACACTTACGGGAACGTCTCTGTAGCACGGGTCCCTCAAGGGGGAAGATCAGAAGGGATCCGCAGAGATGAGCAAATAAAATCTTGGGCAGTTCCCCATGTGACTGATTCCGCTCCCCTTCTTGCCGGCTCTGCGAGCCTCCGCTCAGGGAGCCTCGGCTCAGGGAGCAGGCCTGCAGGCTCCCACCCTCGACCACAATGGACAGTAGCTGTGTCTTCATTTTTAACCTTTTTTCCAAATGCAAATATATACGTAGTGATTATCAGTAAAGATCTGAATGGTCTCTTTGTCTTCTCCTAAGAACTACTCCTTCGTAGTCTTGCCCATGTTTCTACTGGGCAGTTGCTTGCTGTTGGTCTATCGGAGTTCATTCTGCAGTATGACTAGGAAGCCTTCGGCTTTTGTAAATGTTGCAAATATTCTCTCCAAATCGGTTGCTGATGATTTGACTTTGCGGATGGTATCTTTTGCTTCTTGGAAGTTTTATGAATTTTTATGCCATCAATTCACTCCATTTTTTTCCCTCCAGAGGAGCTTCTGGGTTTAAATTAGGGGCAGGAATGGTCTGGCTCTCCCAGAGATCCTCAGAGATGCCTGCAGAGTTGTGCCTCTACCTGGCTCTGCACTCAGAGGGCAAGGTCGACAGACTAAGCAGCAAGGCCAGAGAGGCCCTTGGATCCCGCAGACCTGGGTTTAAATTCTGGCCCCAAACTATACACATAGTAATATGTACAGTTTTGTTTTTGTTCTGCTTTTTAGGGCCACACCCTGCAGCATATGGAGGTTCCCAGGCGAGGGGTCTAATTGGAGCTGTAGCCACCAGCCTACGTCACAGCCACAGCAACACCAGATCTAAGCTGCATCTGCAACCTACGCTGCAGCTCACGGCAACGCCAGATCCTTAACCCGCTGAGCGAGGTGAGGGATTGAACCCGAATTCTCACAGATGCTATGTTGGGTCCTTAACCCCACTGAGCCACAATGGGAACTCCCTATGTATATATGACATCTGGCAAAGCCACTTTCTGAGCCTCTGTTTTTGTTCTTCTTTCTAGTCGAAAATAGAACCAGTCCCTACGCAGCGGCTGGTCAGATGAAATGACTGAAGGCTGGTGTGTTCAGCACCGCGCCTGGCACACGGCAAATGTCCCCTGAGCGACTGCTGTTTGCAGCGCTAGCACGACAGGCCCTGAGTCGGCAGTAGCTTTAACCATGTCCAGAAAGAGGCCAGGATGGGGAGAAACGCCTTCGAACCCATCCCACGCAAAGGGCAGAAGGACGGGGCTCTGCCGCCGCAGAGGGAGACCCCGAGGCAGAAGTGGGCCTGGGCTGTTGATGCTCTCAGGACGTGGTCCCCCTTCTCCTGGGAAAAGGTTTCCCCAAATTTTCTTCGGGGAACCACCGTGCCTTGATTTAGTTTGGGTAAGTTTGCTTGTTCCCCTGTAGGCGATTCAAAAGAAATGATACCAAACTGGACCATTGGTGTAAGGAATCCCCAAAAGTTCTCGCTTCCCGTAACTCCCTTCACTGAACACGCCTCATCTCCTCCTCCTCCTTCTCCTCCGCCTCCTCTTCAAGTCTGTGTCTTTCACTCTGCAGCCAGTGCCCTCACCACACGAGCTGCTCCTTACATCATCCAGCCGTGACCCATGATATCTCACCCTCTCGGTGACCTAACTTGACACATTATTATTCAGGTGACAGAGGCGAGGAAGCAGAGGCTCGAAGAGGTGAAGTGATTTGCCTACTACTGCACAGCTAGGAATCTGCTGAGTTAAATTGCTTTAATTTTTTGGAGTTCCCGTCGTGGTGCAGCAGAACCAAATCCGACTAGGACCCATGAGGTTGCAGGTTCGATCCCTGGCCTCACTCCGTGGGTTAAGGCTCTGTCGTTGCCGTGAGCTGTGGTATAGGTCACAGATGTGACCCAGCTCTGGCGTTGCTGTGGCTGTGGGGCAGGCCGGCCGCTGCAGCTCTGATTGGATCACTAGCCTGGGAACCTCTATACGCCAAGGGTGCGGCCCTGAAAAGACAAAAGTCCAAAAAAAAAAAATTTTTTTTTAATTTTTTAATTTAATTGATGTCAGTAATTTTTTTCTTTCTTTCCTCTTCTTCTGTTTTTTTTTTTTTTTATCATTGTTGTTTTTCCTTTTTTTTTGCTTTTTAGGGTCGCTCCCATGGCACGTGGAAGTTCCCAGGCTAGGGGCCAAATCGGAGCTGTAGCTGCTGGCCGATACCACAGCCACAGAGATCCAAGCCCCGTCTGTGACCTACACAGAGGCTCACAGCAACCCCGGATCCTTAAACCCGCTGAGCGAGGCCAGGGATCAAACCTGCACCCTCAGGGATACTAGCTGGGTTCTTTACCACTGAGCCATGACGGGAACAACGCCTGTTGAGTTGAAATATTTAACGTCCTTAGGATGGCCCATAGTAAGAAATAGTGTTAGCTCGGCTTCTGTAACAAAGGGAAAATTTTTTAAGCAGCTTAAAAAGTAGCAAATATTTCTTTCTAGTCCCCCCAGTCCCTCGGACTCAGGTTGCCTCCTTCTTGTTGTCCCGCCTCGCACGAGCCCAACCTCACGAGCCAAGAAGGCAGCTGGCTCTCTCTTTGGGCCGTTGTCTGTAGAGGAGCAGCTGAGTCACGGACGCCTCCACATCCACTCTCCCGAAGGAGGCGCGAGGAGGGAGAGCACAGCCGATGACCCAGAAACACCCGTCGCTCCCCCTCGGATTCTCTTGCAAGACTTCGCTCTCGTGGCCACGCTGAGCTGCAAGGGAGGCTGGGAAGTATGGCTCCCAGCTGGCCACCATGGGCTCATCGCCGACTCAGTCACCGCGGAAGATGGGCTGCCAGCAGTCTTTTCCACAGCGAGTGGCTCCGTTGGGATTAGAACTCGTGTCCTCTCTCCCAGGGCACTTGATGGAGGGAGAGGTTGGAGGCCTGAGTCTATACACAGGGAACTGAGTTGATATGAGGTCACCACCGTGGTGACGGTGCCCCGAGTAACTCACCTCCCTTCTTTGAGTCTGTTTTCTTATCTGTAAAAGGGAAAAATAATGGGACTTTCAGGAAGTTCCCATGTGGTTCAGCGGTAACAAGCCCACCTGGGATCCACGAGGATGCGGGTTCCAGCCCTGCCCCCACTCAGTGAGTTAAGGATCCAGCGCTGCCGTGAGCTGTGGTGTCGGCCAACAGCTACAGCTCTGATTAGGATCCTAGCCTGGGAACTTCCATATGCTGCAGGTGTGGCCCTAAAAAAGCAAAATAATGATAAATATAAAACAATAATAATAATAATGGGACTTTCAGGTTGCTGCTCTGAAAACACTCACCAAAGTTTGTAGGGTGCTAGGTGCTCATACAGCAGAGTGGACGGGGAGAATTTGGACACAAGCACATGAAAGAGATTCCAGGGGAGGTGGCAGTGCGGGCAATGGCCAAGTGACACGAGTGAATAGGGTCGGTTGGCAACGAGTCCGGTGGGTTAGCACGTAGGCTGAATGCTCAGAGGGGCAAGGGATATACTGGAAGAAGGCCAAGGTCGAAGAAGGATAACCTTTGAGCGGCAGGCTGGGGAGCTTGACCTTGATCCTGTTGGTGACGGGGAGCCATGGATTTTTATGGACAGAGTAAGATTTGTGCTTTGGAAAGATCTTGGCTGGACTTGAAAAACAGAGAATACTGAGAAGGTTGTCACACCAATCCAGGTAGAGAAAAGGGCTCTAGGACAAGAGGGGGCAAGGGGGCCAAAAGGGAGAGATGGTAAAGCCAGAAGCCAGAAGCCTTCGGGGAGATATGATGTGAAAAGCGTGGACCACAGCATCTGGTGGGAGCAAGCACTCTCGCCGGACCAAGGCTATACCTGCCTTATTTAGGGTTAAGTGTGTGGCTTTGAGTGAGAGAATGACAGATGCTTAAATGAAACAAATCTGGGAGGTGGTCCTGGGCTGGCGTGGTCTTCATAGTGTCCACCTCCAGGCTTCTCTGCCTTCCTGCTTTGTCACTCATGAGTCAGGCCTCATGGTCCAAAAAGGCTGCCCCAGCCACAGCATCAACATTCCAGCCAGGAAGAAGGAGAAGAGAGAAGAAAAAAGGTACATCCTGGGAGTCACCCACGCTCACTTACAAGTTAGCATCAGCCATGTGGGCTTTATTTTGGATGACTTGAGTAGAATTTACTTTGCGTCTGAGTAGAGTTCGGAGGTCCTCCCACTGAGGAAGAAGTGGGCGTGGATGTCGGGGAAGACCTGCAGGCCTGATAACGGCCTGTCGAAGTGGAGGCTACAGAGAAGCAAGGAGCCAGAAATGATTCCCAGCAGTGTGGGTGGAGGGCAGGGTGGGTCTTTCCCGAGGTGGGACCCAGGAGGAGGAGCAGGCTGGGGAGAGTAGGATAAGATCAGGACAGATACACGGGGTCGTCCTGGGTCGATGTCCAGGTGGAGGCCGGCCAGGTAAATGGGCCAAGCTCGGGAGTGAGGTCTGGGCTGAGAATAAGCCCATTTTGAGTTAGTGGCATATCCGTGGTTGCCATAGGTACCATGATGCAGAGTCACAGAAGAAAGGAGCCAGGGAGAGAACACCGAGAAGGGAGAAGGGAGGGATGGAGCCTGAGAAGGAGCAGCTGGGAAGAAGGAGGAGAAGGGAGGGATGGAGCCCGAGAAGGAGCAGCTGGGAAGAAGGAGGAGAATGTGCGCAGAGACGTCCTGAGAGACGGGGTGACGTTTCCCGGAGGCGGTGTGGTCATCAGCGCCTAAAGCTGCTGAAAAGCCAGGTGAAGTGAAGGCTGAGAAGAGGCTGTTGGATTTATCAACATGGAAGTGAAAACTGACTTTGGCAGAGCAGCTTCAGGGGAGTGGAGCGGCCAGCGTCAGGCTGCAGGGGGTCAGCGGGAGATGGGAAAGAGGTAGAGGGATCGTGAAGGACTGTGGCTTAAGTCATCTCTCGAATCTTACTGTTTTCGTGGGTCAGGCTGCCCACATCTGGGGCTTATTCTCTGGGTGTTATCTCTGGGTTTGACCCAGACGGTGTCGGCTCGCGATGGGGTGCAGTACCCCCTTTTCTCGGGAGGTGGCAGCACCATACCAAGTGCGAACACCTGAACCAACACAGGGCATTGACATACCTTTTTTTTTTTTCCCCCAAGGAAATAAACCTTCGTTTCCAAAAACAAAGCTTTGGGATGCGGGGCGGGTGTTGGTGGGGGAGAGGTGGGTTTCACCGTCTTGAATGAGAGCCTTGAGCAGAGGAAACTGAATGGACCTTTGGGTTTAAATCCTGGCTCTGGCTTATGGGCTGCGTGACCTTGAGCAGGTCCTGCTTCCTGGCTGGCCAACTACCTCTGGGGTCACTGGGAGTCTCTAAGTGAGGGTGGCCACGTCTGCTGGTCTCGTGGGCAGGTTCAGGGCAGGGGTGGCAGTGGGGACAGGGTCAGGACCTGAGGGAGGAATCCAGACCGGATACATCCCAGGCTGAGGCTGTGTGGTCTTAAAAGGACTGTCGCAGCAGTGGCTTTGCAGTCGAGAAAGCTGGGTTTGGATTTCGCAAATGGGCGAACTGAGACCTACCGAGAGAGGAAATGACTTTCCCAGGATCATCCCCCTCCAAGGGGCAAAGGGGAAGCCTCACAACCAAAACGTGGAAAAGAATTTGCTGTCTAATGTATTTTCAAAAAGCACTGAGGCTGTATCACAGAGGAAATCGAACCTGTGGGACATTTTTACCATGATAACGTGGTTTTGCGTTTTCTGCACTTGACACTTTCGACAGTGTCTCTCTCCGCTGGTCCGTTTGACCCTCACATTCTGAGAGCACTCCCCCCGCCCCCCACCTGCTCTTTCCCCGAGAAATGACACGTGAGCAGGTTAAGGACCTGAGAGGAGGAACGCCCCCCAAGGACAAGCATAGAGGTCAAGAGACTTGGGCTCCGTTCTGAGCCCCGCCCTGGCTTGCTGGGCCTCGGTTCCCCATCTGCAAAATACATCTTTGCACGAGCCCAGCTCCTGGGAGCCTTGGCAGCTCTGACTTTTCCCGAAGGCTTTTGCTTCCACCTTGAGCTTCCCTGCCTGCCCGCCCCAAAATGTGCTCCCCCCAATGCTGTCACTGTACTATTTCCATTTAATTTTCTTCAAAGCACTTATCACTCTGAAATTGTCTTGGTTTTGTTTATTTTCTGTCTAGACAGTAATCTACTGTCTACTCCGCTTGAGCAGGGACTTTGTGAGTTTGAGAGCGTCGCTTTGACCTTGGCGCCTGAAACAGTGCTCGGCACAAAGTAGATGGAACAAGCGCTTGTACAACAAACGCACAAAGGGCGGAGATCACAGCCCCTCGCTCTCTGAGGCAGGTCCTGGCGCCCCATGCGGCTCTGTGCTTCCTCTGCCCTTCGCGCGCGCTCTCCTTCTCCCCCCCCCCCACCGTCTTTTTCTCCCTCCCTCTCTCTCCCAGACCCACTAGTTCACGGGCCTTCATGGTGAGTTACCTTGGCCCCCAAAGCCCAGCCTCCTGCTGGGCTCCAGACTGGCGCTGCCACACCAAGCCAAGCCTTTACTGACGCCTTGTGGCCGAGGGGACACATAACAGGAACCAGGAGGGCTCTGGAGTGGGGAGCGGGGGTAGGGGGTTCGCTCATGTGGGGACGGCCACTCCCAGGAGGCCCTGCTTCCTTCCTTTCCTGCCAAACGGCATTTCTTAGTCCCTCTGCGGCCGGCCTTGTGCAGGGGCTGGGATGACGGCAGAGGAGAGACAAGTGCTAATGTTGGGAAAGACGCTGCATGGTTGTCTTTGGTTTGCAAGACTGTAAGAACTATAACAGAAGCCGAGCCCCCCAGATCCCGGTGAGCTGAGCCCTTGCTGCATGGCAGCCCCAGGCTGCTCGGTACAGCTTCCGAGCCAGGGCCTCAAGAGGCCACATCATGTCTGCTCTGGCCCCCTTGCCGTGTGAAGAAGCCCAGTCAAACCTTCTGGAGGGTGAAAAGCCCCACAGAGCAGAGACGGGCCATCCTGCCCATGCATGACAGCCAGCACCAAACCCGACACGTGGGTGAGGTCACCTCAGCAGAACCAGTCCCAGCCAAGAGGCCGGAGGAGTGCAACCACATCAGCGATTCCAGGTGAGAGCAGCAGAACCGCTCAGAATTTGAGAGCAGCCCAAACTGCTGACCCGCAGAATTAAGACAAAGTAAAACCGCTGTTGTTTTACGCTGCTAAGGTGTCGGGTGAGCTGTCACGTGGCAATAGATAAGTGACACACCAAGCTAAAATCATACCTGCTATCAAGGCCATATTTGTTGACAGTTTGGGGACTCCCGTAGCCACCTGCAAACCCTCCTTGCTGAGTCAGACAAACTTAGCAGCTAAAGAGTGGCGCGTGCTTTGGATAATGGTGCATCTGTTTTCCCCAGGGGCTGGATGACCTCAGGGCCATAACTGGGTCTCCTGCATCTGATCCTCCTGTACGTTGTGCTGAGCCAGGCTCTGACATACAGCAGGCGCTTCACACGCATTTGCTCAATTAGTGAAACGCCGTGGGACGGGTCTAGGTTACCAGCATCTCCTGCTCAGGTTACTGCAGCATCTCCTAGCTGGTCTCCCTGCGGCCAGGCTTGCTCCCTCAAATCCGTCTTCCATCCTCCAAAGAAAATATTCCAAAGGGCAAGTCTACCCTGATTTGATCCCGGGTCAAGATTTTTTTTCCCCAGCTGTGCTGGCTGCATGCAGAAATTCCCAGGCCAGGGGTCAAAGCCCTGCCATAGCAGCAACCAGAGCTACGGCAGTGACTTCACCAGATCCCCAACCCACCGAACCACCAGGGAACTCCTAAATCTTGGACTGACTCCCCATTGTCCTCACTGGTAAGCCCTGCCTCTTTGGAAAGATTCATGGATCTCATAAACCTTGACTCCTGCCTCTTTCTAAAGCCCCATCTTACAGCAGTCGCTCCTTTGCTCTCTGGGCCCAGCCAGGGGTCCCTTGTTTCTCCATGCATCTACCACACTTTCTGGTGCCACTGGACCTTGACCCATGCTATGGCTTCTAGCCGGAACACTCGCCATCCCTGTCCCCATGCCTGGGAAAATCCAAGGCATCCTTCAGGACACTGGGTTGCCCACTTTGCCTGGACTGAGAATGATAAGGAGGGCGTTCCCTTTGTGGCTCAGAGGTTAACGAAGCCGACTGGCTGCATGAGGTTGCAGGTTTGATCCCTGGCCTCGCTCAGTGGGTTGAGGACCCGGCGTTGCCGTGAGCTGTGGGGTAGGTCACAGACGAGGCTCGGATCCTGTGTTGCTGTGGCTGTGGTGTCAGCCGGCAGCTGTAGCTCCAGTTGGACCCCTAGCCTGGGAACTTCCATATGCCTTGGGTGCAGTCCTAAAAAGCAAAAAGAGAGAGAGAGAGAGAGAGCGCAATGGTGAGGAGTATGGACTTACCCTGGCTTCTGGGCAGTGGCTCCTGGTTTGACGGGGCGGTCAGGGACTCAGGAAGCACAGAGTGGGAGGACAGCTGACAGGGAAGAGGTATTTAGAGGGACCTTCAGAAAAGGGCACAGAGACGTTCCCATTGCAGCTCCGCAGGTTAAGAATCCAACTCGCATCCTCGAAGGATGCGAGTTCGATCCCTGGCCTTGCTCAGTGGGTTAAGGATCCAGCGTTGCTGCAAGCTGCAGTGTAGGTCACTGATGGGGTTGCTGTGGCTCTGGCGTAGGCCAGCAGCTGCAACTCTGATTTGACCCCTAGCCGGGGAACTTCCGTATGCCACCGGTACGGCCCTAAAAAGAAAAGGAATGGGCACAGAGTGCGATTAATTTCTATTCCGAATAAAAATCTCACCAAAGAGCATCCATGGCCAAGGAGCTCTGGGTAATCAGATGACGGCACATCCCTTTAGTGTAGGTTGGCCTCTCTGCAAAGTCCCTCTAGCACTGAGCCACTTGGTGCCAGGTCGCTCCCACTGGGTCCTTTCTGGCACAGAGGGGGCAGTGGTTCATCCTCATTTTTTTTTTTTTTTTTTTTGCTTTTTTTTAAGGGCCACACCCTCGACATATGGAGGCTCCCAGGCTAGGGGTCGAATGGGAGCCGTAAGCCGCAGTCACAGCAACACAGGATCCGAGCCGCGTCTGTGATCTACACCACAGCTCACAGCAATGCTGGATCCTTAACCCACTGAGTGAGGCCAGGGATCGAACCCGTGTCCTCGTGGATACTAATCAGATTCATTTCCGCTGAGACACAATGGGAACGCCGCATCCTCATTGACAGCCGGCATTTAAGGCGCCAGGAATCAAAGGAAGGTAGGTGGCGTGGCATCTCCCTAGCCGCCAGTATTAGTTCACTGTGGTTGCCACAACAAATTGCTACATACTTGATGACTGAACAGAATTTATTCTCCTAGAGTTCTGGAGGCCAGGAGTTCCGCATCAGCCTCACTGAGCCTAAATCGAGGTACCAGCAGGGCTGCACTCCTCCTAAAACTCTAGGGAGGAACCTGTGCCGTGACTCCTCCAGCTGGGTGGCCGTTGGCGTTCCTTCGGCCCCATTACTCCAACCTCTGCTTCTGTCTTCACTGTTCCTCCTCCTCTTCCGTGTGTGAGCTCTCCTCCTGCCTGTTTCTTAAAGGGACACTGGCAATGGGGTTTAGGGCCCCGGTCGCCCAGGAGAATCTCCCCATGTCAAGGTCATTCACCTAATCACGTCTGCAAAAATCCTTTTTCCTTTTAAGGTGACATTTTCCAAATTCCAGAGATGCGGACCTGGCGTCTTTGGCTGGTCATGACTCAGGCTACCGCACCCACTCAGGAAAATTTCGCTTCACGTCCCTGCAGCGCTGGCCTCTGCCGGTGTGGAGACCTGAGTTCTCAGGGGAAGGAAAGCCACACAGTTTTCATCGCCTTTGAAGCTAAAACCTCCACTCGGCTGTTTGGGCTTCTCGTGCTCCTCAGACCACAGGCAACGAAAGAGGAGAGGTAGTGGCTGCCTGACTGGGAGGCCTCTACAGCCAAGAGCAGGGAGGGCTACGTCTGGGACCTGGGGGATCCTCAAGGGTCCCCTTTTCCATGCACACAAGTTAACAAAAAGCCACGACACCCGAACCGGGCAGGACCACTGATGCTCCAGGAACGATTAGTGGAGTCACTCTACCACGCAGCAAACTGCAACTAGCTGAGGTCCTATCTGTGGGCAAAGGGACACAGGACGGTGGGGAGAAGGGACACACACACACACACACACACACACATATGTAGCCACTCAATTAGTGACATACGTATAATATGCAAAGAAAAACATTCCTCAATTGAATGTATCTATCCGGGAATCGCTACCATCTATCTATCAACTGTGGCATTGTGGGAGTTCCCACTGTGGCGCATTGGGGTCAGTGGCATCTTGGGAGCCCTGGGAAGCAGGGTCAATCCCTGGTCTGCACAGTGGGTTAGGGATCCAGTGCCGACGCAGCCGCAGCTTAGATTGCTCCTGTGGCTCAGATACGATCCCTGGCCCGGAAATTCCATATGCCACGAGGCGGCCAAAAAAAAAAAAAGAAAAACCTATGGCCTTGTGACCGGTTACCAGAAGGTCTACAGCTACGCTCATGTTCTTCCCTGCTTGGTGTCTGCTGGGGGCTTGGGGGTGACATTAAGTGATTTTTCTCTCCTCTTTTTCCTTCATTATTATTATTATTATTTGTCTTTTGAGGGCCGCACCTATATAGAGGTTCCCAGGCAAGGGGTCGAATCAGAGCTGTTGCCGCCAACCTACACCACAGCCACAGCAGCCCCAGAACTGAGTCACATCTTCGATCTACGCTGCAGCTTGCAGCAAAGTCCAATCCTTAACCCACTGAGCAAGGCCAGGGATCGAACCCGCAACCTCATGGTTCCTAGTCGGATTCGTTTCCGCTGCGCCATGACGGGAACTCCTTCATTATTTTATTTAAAGACGTAAGCGATTGCTAACTTTACAGTCTAGCCTCTTGTCACAGGTGCAACCGTGACTGACTTAGAGTAATTAACCTCACCCAAATACGGATTCGGTGACTAACCCCCAGAGCCGGATACATCTATTGGACGAGGGGACATCTCGTCTTCCTCACTTCCAGGAGGGGGCTTGGAGTGTCTTCATTCGATGTAGGCTAGCTTCAGCTTATTAGGCAGAAGCTACGGTTGCTAGATGGAACTTCAAATGTGTGTGGATTGATCCGAATTGACCCTGGGTGTCCAAAGGGGTGGACAGTGTCAGTTACGAAGCCGTTGTCTTTTAGTTCCAGAGGCAGCCTTCTGTCCTTTGCTCTGTGAAACTGGAGCTGGGACTGCAAACCACGTCGCCTCGGTCAGCCGGCTCTGACAGCAAGGGGCCCGGGGAAAGACTGGAGGCGAGACGAGTGGGGATTTTCCTTCTTTTGTTACTAACCTCATCAGCAGGGGCCTGGTAGCTGCAGTTGCTCCCAGACAAGGTTCACTGTGGCTCCCAGGAGGTACGAGGACCAGCAGACAGTGCCCCATCTCCAGACCTCTGAGCCCTAGCGCTTTGGGGTTTAAGCCATGGGTTCTGCTGGCCCCAACCTCTTCCCTCTACTGCTGCAGCATTCGACGTGGCAGCTGCTTCCTGCAGTGGTTTCCTCTCATTTATCCCGTTCTGTCTGTTCTTTTTCATCCCACTTACATCGGTGGGACGCATTCCCTCCAGTAAATTCTTTATGGTCTTCTCTGTCCCTTTTTTTTTTTTTTTTTTTTTTTTTTTTTTTGGCTGTGCCCATGGCATGCAAAAGTTTGTGGGCCAGGAAATCAAACCTGAGCCACAGCGCCATAGCAGTGACAACACTTGAGTTCTTAACCACCAGACCACCAGGAAACTCCTAAATTCTCTGTGCTGAAAAACCTAGTGGCTCAGGGGTTAAGAACCCGACACAGTGTCTGTGAGGGTGCTGTGGTGTAGGCCGGCAGCTGCAGCTCCAATTTGACCCCTAGCCTGGGAACGTCCATATGTCGCAGGTGCGGCCACAAAAAGAAAAAAAGGAAAGAAAAACCTATAGTGTCGTTTCTGTCTTCCTGACTCTGGAACCTGACTGATACGAACCATTAGGAAGCTGGTACGCACTTCCACTGGGATAACAGGACAAGAGAAAGGAAGCTTGGAAGTGCCGGGGCATCACGAGAGCCAGCCTGCCCAAGTGGAGGTCTGAGACCAAGACAGAGACCTCTGACACACTGCAGCACCCAGAACTAGCTATGCATGAAGCCTCATCTATCCCCTGGACTCTTTAGTTATCTGGGCCAGTACATTTCTTTTCTTTCTTTCCCTCCTTTTTCCCTTTTCTTTTTTTACAGACTCTCCTGCGGCATATGGAAGTTCCGAGATTAGCGGTCATATGGGAGCTGCAGCTGCTGGCCTATGCCACAGCCACAGCAGCCCCAGAACCGAGCCACATCTTTGATCTACGCCACAGCTTGCAGCAAAGGCCAGATCCTTAACTCACTGAGCGAGGCCAGGGGTTGAACCCACATTCTCATGGCTACTAGTCGGGTTCTTAACCCAGTCAGCCACCACAGGAGCTTTGTTTTTTTTGGCTTAAGGCATTTCAGGCTGCATTTTCTGCTGTTTACAACCTGACTCATCCATATCTCCTCGTCCCCACCCACAGACCAAGGGCCCCAGTCCATGGGCACTGAAGAGCCAAGACCAACCGCCTCCTACTGAAAACTTTAATGAAATCAATAAGTTAATAAGTTAACAAAGTGAGGTACTTGCATATCCGAGAACCGGGTGGGAAGCCTGGGTCCTGGAAGGGGGAGGGCTTCTGCCAAGGGTCCTTTGGTCACAGGATGATCCCATCCCCGCCCTCTCCACAGCTCTGTCCCTCGGGGGCGGAGGCGTGGCTCTCGGGGGACAGTGCGGTGCAGGTGACGTGAGCCAGGACAGGCTCCATCCAGGGCATGATGGTCACATGCAGAGGGCATGTGGAGGCAGAGGCTGGGCACCGTGGGGCTGAGCAAGATCCAACCCCAGCCCTGGCACGGGTGCATGCAGGTCCCCAGTCATGAGATGCAGGCAGCTGGGCCTGAGCCCCTTATTCTCTGGCACCCCACAAAGGGTGGCCCTTGGTCCACTACCCATCCCCCTCCGGCCACCTGCCTTGGCTTTGCAGAAGAGCAACAGAGGCGTAGGGAGGCCGAAGAGGTGCTGGGGGCCTGGAGTGGACAGGGGCTTCTGTGGTCAGGGGGCTGCCAACTGAAGTGCAGAGTGGGGTGTGGGAGGAGGGAAAGAGTGCATGTGAGCGCCACACGCGCAGGTGGTGCCTGACAAGCGGGACTTGCGGGATGCGTTATTATTCTCTCTGGTTGTTAGTTGGAGTGACTGGAAAGAGGGCAAGCCTGGAGAGAAGCGGGCCCGCTAACCACCCTGGGGAAGGGTCTGGGGTCTTTCCAGTGTTGTCCAGGCCCCAGAGGCCTAGGCCTGAGTTGTGCTGTGGGGACGCCCAGCAGGGCCCTCGGGGGCAGGCAGAGGCAGCAGTTAGGGCTCCTGGACCCGTGAGGAGTCGATCTTCTCGAGAAAGGAGAGCTGGTAAAGTTCTGGGCTGGGGCCTGGAGACACCTGGGGTCCCATCCGAGCTCCCTCTCCTACCCGGATGGTGTGGGGGGCTCCTTGTAGCTGACCTCGCCCTGCAAGGCCAGTCCACTGGCATCAGCGGCCAAGGCCCAGGAGAGGCTGAGGGGCTCTGTGCTCAAGTCTCCAAGTGTGAGTGATTGTGTGTGTCCGCGTGAGTGTGAGGGACTTCCTGCATGCCTGGAGGGACATGTTTGTGTGACCGGGGGAACATGGTCCGTGGGGTGGGAGAGTACAGAGACCTGTGCTGCCGGGGTGTCTAGGGTCAGAGGAGGGGGAACCTCTGCCAGGAAGAGGGAGCCCCTGGGAGAGGACACCTGCTAATGGGAAGAAAGGCCCAGGCACTGCCCCTGGGGAGGCGGGGGGGACGCAGGCCCCATGCTGGAAGGGGAGGGGGTGATAAGCCAAAGAACGCGGATGGGGTCATGGCCAAGCAGCCTGAGACCAGCTACTGCTGGGGCCCCTTCTCCCAGCGGGAGAGGGGCAGAGGGACCCCATGGGGGTCCCCAAAGTTGCATATTTAACATAGTTTGCATATATGGTGCCCACCTGCCTTGGGGCAGGGTCCTGTGCTTGTGGGTACCTGTGTGGGCACCTTGGGCCCGCCCCCAAGAGGGGCAGGGACTTGGCGGGAGGGCTTCCCTGCTCTGTCCGAAGGGTGAAGGGCGGGCCAAAGACCTCACCTTGCATAGCTGGAAGCGGGGTCAGGGCCCAGGGCCCCAGCGCCTTGCTCCCACTCCCGGGGTAGTGCCCCTGCCAGGCAGGCCATGTCGGGCCTTGGTGGAACAGGCGGGGCACTGCGGGGCCTAGAGGCCGCGGGACAGCGCCGCTGCTGCCCTCCGTGCGGCCTGGCATCTCAGGCTCCTGAGGTGGGGTGGGTCGCTGGCACCCACATCGGGGATCTCGCCCACCCAGGCAGCTCAACACTGCGTGTGGCCTCTCTCCCACGAGGGAGCGAGTTCAAGTAAGAGAGGAGTCCAGAGGCCTCAGAGGGCGAGTCCGAGCGGCAGGCCCCGGGGCTGGCCGTGTGCTTCCCCGCCCCCGAGAAGCGCCTCAGTCCATGTTGGTGCTGACCGAGCGGGAGATGCTGAGCGTCTGTGCGGAGACGGAGAGGTCCTCGTGGTCCACGGGGCTGTGGTAGTCGGAGGTGGTGTCCGGGTCGAAGAGCGGCACTTGCACGGCGCCCAGGCTGGCCGAAGTGCCAGGGCGCAGGCAGCGCGAGTAGAAGCCCAGCAGCAGGTCCAGCTTGTGCTCGATGGACTGCACCTGGGGGCGGGGCGGGCTGGAGGCGGGGCTTGGCCGGGACTGGAGGTGGGACTTGGGGCGGGGCTTGGCCGGGACTGGGCGGGGCGATGGCGGGGCGGGGCTTGGGCAAAGCGCCGAAATGGGTGGGACGAGAGCGGCGAGGAGGCGGGGCTTGTCGGGGAAGGACCGCGAGTGGGAGATGCGGCTCCTCCCGCAGGAGGTGCTACGGCAAAGCCCGAGGGCGTTTCGCGGGAGGGACGAAGCCGGGAACCCGGGATTTACTCCCTCCGACCCCAACTCCGAACAGAATTTAGTTGTGTTGGGTTGGAACGGTGCGGGTGATGGGGACAGCTGGGGCGGGGTTCAATGAAGTAGATGGGATTTAGACGGGCTTTTCTGAGACCTCGAGCGGGGCTTGGTTGGAGAGGGTGGGGTTTACTGGGGTAGGTTAGCAGGAGTGGACGGGCTTACTGGGAAGCGGGGCTTATCTGCGGGGCAGATGCCGCTGGGCTGCGGCTCTGAGAAGGGCACCCTCCCCTTGGGCTTGACCCTGGGGCCTTCCAGAGCTTCTCGGCCAACAACTAGCTCTGCCGCCCGAGCGCCACTCCCGCCCACACTCACCTGCTTCTCCACCTTGACCACGCGTCCCATCATACTGATTTCATCCACCGCCTCCATGTCGGAGGGCCCTTTGTCGCTCTTCTCCCTGGCCTTCCGGTCCCCGGGACCCCGGCCCACAATCTGGTCCACCCTGCGAGGAAAGGGAACTGTCAAAGGCGGGGACCCTGCCCCGCCCCCTTCTATCCTACAAGATTTCGAGGTTGCTTGCTGAAAGGGGAGACTTCCTGCACTGCAGGGAACAGGCAATCTGAGGGAGGGGACCCGCTTACTCTGCCAAATGGGGACCTCGTTAAATGCAGGTACCTGGCTGCTGTTCTGAGGGTTTTCCCACCTGGCGAGCAAAGGCATCACACCCAAGCATGACAAATAAAAGAGCCGCCCAAGGGAGGAGAGGCAGAAAAGGGCGAGGGAGAGACACAAGTGGGCATGTGAGTTATAAGGGGACAAGGCTGGAGCTGGTTCCACCTTGTTTTTCTGCTCCACTTTACAGTAAAACTCTTGAAAGTGTTATCCCTACCCTCCCCGTCCCATTTCTCTCCTTCCTTTCTCTCTAAAACCTCTCCAGTCAGGTTTTCATTCCCACCATTTCACCAAAACTGTGGTCAAGATCCCAAATGACCTCTAGGTTGCCAGTTCAAGGATCCCTGTCACCCTCCATTATACTTGTGACCTACGAGCCGTGAGGGGCACATCTGATCAGCCCTTCCCGCTGCGCTTTCTTCATTTGGATTCCCAAACGTCACCCTCCCCCAGTCCTCCTCCTACCCCACTGACCTCTGCTTCTCTGTCTCCTTGACTGGTTCCGCCTTGATCTCCACAACCTTTAAACACTGCAGGACCCAAGGCCCGCTCCTGGAACCTCTTTTTTCTGTTTACTCTCACTCACTAAGTAATGTCTTCATTTCCAGAGTTTCAGATCCTCTACACACTGTTGACACCAAACCTATATTTCCAGACCGTACCTCTCCCCCAAACTCCGCATCCCTCTGCCCGATCAACACTCCATTTAGATGCCTGATGGGCCTCACAAACCCAACACGGCCCAGCTTTCCTGACGGAAACTTGCTCCACTCATCGACTTCCCCCTGTGAATAAACAGCATCTTTTCCCTCCAGCTCAAGCCCAAAATCTTGGCTTTATCCTTGATTCACTTTTTCGTTTGCCCTTACACCCCAGTAGAAAACCCTGTGAGCGCTCCCTTCAGAATAGATCTAGAATCTGACCATTCCCCCCACCTCAACTGCTGCCACCCCAGCACCTTGCCTGGATGGTGTTGGAAGTAGCCCCCTCACTGGCCTCTCCACTTTCACCCTAGCTCCGTATGGGCCATTCTAGACACAGCACTTAGGGTGATCTTTTTAAAATATAACTTGGGGAGGAGTTCCCGTCGTGGCGCAGTGGTTAACGAATCCGACTAGGAACCATGAGGTTGCGGGTTCGGTCCCTGCCCTCACTCAGTGGGTTAACGATCCGGCGTTGCCGTGAGCTGTGGTGTGGGTTGCAGACGCGGCTCGGATCCCGCGTTGCTGTGGCTCTGGCGTAGGCCGGTGGCTACAGCTCCGATTCAACCCCTAGCCTGGGAACCTCCATGTGCCGTGGGAGCGGCCCAAGAAACAGCAACAACAACAACAAAAATAAATAAATAAATAAATAAAATAAAATAAAATAAAATATAACTTGGGAGTTCTGTTGTGGCTCAGCCACAACAATCCCAACTAGTATCCATGAGGACGCAGGTTCGATCCCTGGCCTTGTTCAGTGGGTTAAGGATCCAGCGCTGCTGTGAGCTGTGGTGTAGGTCACAGATGTGCCTCGGATCCGGGGTTGCTGGGCTGTCGTGTAGGTGGGCAGCTACAACTCCAAATGGACCCCTAGCCTGGGAACCTCCATATGCTGCAGGTGCTGCCGTAAAAAGCAAAATATATATAAAACGGATCTTGTCAGCCTTTTGCTCAAAGCCCTCCAATGTTCACATCTGACTCTGGATGAATGCCAGCCTCTCTGCAGTGGCCTGCAGGGCTTTATATAGTCTAAGTGCCTTTGGCTTTCTAACCTCATCTCCTGCTTCTCTCACGCCAAACAGGAGCGAGTTCCTTGCTGTCCCTAAAACACCACCCCAGGCACACCTGACCATCTCAAAGTCCTCAAAGCCTTTCTACTTGCTGTTCCCTCTAGAAACTTTTTTTTTTTTTTGGTCTCGCCCGTGACATATAGAAGTTCCTGGACTGAGACTGAACTTGGGCCACAGCAGAGACTCAAGCCAGCGCAGTGACAACACCAGATCCTTAGCCCACTGTGCCACAATGAAGTCCTGGAAACTATTTAAAAAAACCATGGGACCATTTGCCTCACTTTCCATTTCTCAGATGTCAGCTTCTCACCTATTTAAAATCGCAAACCCCAACATCCTAACCCTTATTTTTCTCCTTAGCCTTTATCATCATCTGACATAGTCTAGTTCTCCTGTCATCTGTTCTCTTTCCACTGGAATGAACGCTCCATGAGGGCAGGGACTCCATTTTGCTTTCCTGCCATCACACTCCCGCCTTCCGCCCCAGCACCTTGGGTCTGGCAAGTACCAAATAAATGCCCAGTGACAATTTCTTGAGAGAACAAATCAATGGGCAGTGAGAATGCAGGCTAAGTGGAGACGTGCAAGGTGTGGGTGATTGGGGTCTTGGTGTGAGATTCTTCTATACCCTGGGTGGAGAGAAGAGGCCCTGGAAGATTCCAGAGGCAAGCACTGAAGCAGCACTGAGGGCAAGCTGCCTGTTCCCTTAGGAGACGGGAGGCCCCTGATTATTTTAGGCCTGTTCTTTTAGGACAAGGAAGCAGTCACGCGAAGACGTCCCCGAGGCCGAGCAGGTTCATAGGATCTGCACAGAGGACCCGAACCTTCACAGAGGACCCCACCCGTTCCTTTGGCTTCAATAGCAAACGCGGTGACTGGCAGCCCCGCGCTGCAGAAGCACCTCCAGCTCCCGCAGCGGCCCGTAGGGGGCGCTCCGTCCGGGCGCAGGCGGAAGGGCTGGAGCAGACCTCGCGCGGGGGAGCGGGGGAGCGGGGGCCGCGGCGCCCCCGCCCCAGGAGGGGCCTGGCGCACCCACCGAGCCTGCAGGCTCTTGATCCGGCCCAGCATGTCCAGGTGCCCTGCCGAGTACTGCTCAATGACGTCCTTCACGTCGTAGGGTCGCAGCGTCTCCTTGAATTTCCTTTTGGCCACCAGGAACTTGAGGATCCTGTCGGCGGAGGGGTCTCAGAGGACTGGGGTTCTTTGCCAGCTCCCTCTCTGCCCTTCGTTACCTTGTCCACCCCAAACAGCCACTGCTGGACCTCTAGCCTCCATGCCCATCCACCAGGTCCTGCCCAGCCCCTGGGCAGAGACAGAGACCCAGACCGAAGGAGATCGCGGGTAAGACAGAGCCCCAGGGAGAGACGGGAAGATGCTGATACAGAGCTAGGGAGAGAGGCACAGCGGGAAGGGAGCCTGACATAAGGCGAGAGAGAGGCAGGGAGAGAAGCCGAGAGGACACTGCCCACCGCCCCCCAGGCCAGTCCTCCAGACGTGATGAGTCTGCGCAAACCCTGCAGGGAGCCACAGGTCTCCTGCCCACCCCGTCCATTCTCCAGGGTCTCCGCCAGCCAGCGCTGCCCAGGGTGCCAGGCAGGCAGCAGCTGGCATGCAGGCAGCTAGGCCGGGCCCAGCCATGAGGACAGCCCCCAGGGGGGGAGCAGCAGTGGGTGGCCCAGCCCCGAGCCTCGGTCTCACCTGACGGAGCGGATGACCGTCTTCACAGCAGGCATAACATCGTCCACCGTGAGTTCGCTCTGGTAGCTCTTCTCCTCCGCCGCTTCCTCTGAGGGGCCCTCTGCAACGTCGGGGGTGGGGGGCCCTTATGATGGCAGCAGAAGGGGCAGCTCCCACCCTCTACCATGGCCCTCAGAGGCACAGAGAGGGAGAAGGAGCCCTTCCTGGGGACACAAAGCAGACCGGGCTCCTGCCTCCCTGGCTGCCCCACCCAGGGGGAGAAAACTCTCTCCTGCGTGCCCGTCTGCCCTGTGTATACGCCTGCCTGGTGGCTGGTGAGCAGGAGCTGCTTGGGGCACATCCGGTCTGGCCCAGGCCGAACTACACTCAGCCCTGGCGGAGGGCTCGCTGGTCCCACTGCACAGGTTAGTGAGCCCCAGAGACAAGGGGCCCGAGGCCTCTGCACAGAATCACAGTCTAATCTTTCAGCCAAGAGGCAATCAAGGCCAGGGATCGAACCTGCATCCTCACGGATACTAGTCGGGTTTGTTACTGCTGAGTCACAGTGGGCACTCCTAATGCTGCCAGCTTTTCTTGAGCACTTACTACCCTCCCAAACGCTCCCCTTCTCCTTCTGTGGATAACCTCATTTAATCCTCACAACAAGCCCATGAGGTCGATGCGGTTACTGTCCCCATTTTATAGATGCGGAGAACGAGGCCCGGGAGATGAGGGTACCCGCCCCAAATAAGTGACACAGCCAGGATTCAAACCCAGGCAGCCCGGCTCCAAAGCTTGTGCTCTTAACCACCAGACGCCCTGTCTATGCTCCATGTTTCTCAGTCTGAAGCCCAGCGAAGCCGCTATTATGACGCCCATTTTACAGACCAGAAGACTGGTGTCACAGAGCTGGGACCACCAGAACCAAGTGTTTCCACCCCAGCTCAGACTCCGTCCCCTCCCGCCACCCTCAGCAGGTCCTGGCCCCCCACCCACAGGGGCTCACCCTCAGCAGAGGTGCGGGGTTTGAGTCTCAGAGAGGCCCGGAAGCGGGTGCGGTCGTTGAAGCTCCAGCTCTTCTGCACCTTGGTGGGGCTGCTGGCCTCCCCCACCTGCTCGCTGCTCGGGGAAGCGGGCATCGGCGGAGGTGCCAGGTGCTGCTTAGAGGGGCCTGTCCGCCGCTGGGAGCTGCCCATGCGGATGCGGTCTTTGATGCCCATCCGGCTGCTGGCAGGGCAGGTCGGGTCGGGGAGAGAGCAGAGTTAGCTGGAGTTGGGGGTACGTGTCGGGGGACACAGCTGACTTAGGACTTAGGGGTGGCTACCGGGGCTGATTCTCCACCAAGGGGAGACTTCCTGGGATGGGACGAGGGTGTGGTGAGGGGGGCCCTGACTCCTAGAGAAGCTGACCCAGGGTCAGTCTGAACAACTCCCCTCCCCACCCCCACCTCTCACCCCTCGTTGCCCAGACAGATAAGGGGTGCACAAGAGACAGATGTCAGAGTGGAAGGACTGACAGAAACCCAAGAAGGGTGTCAGAGACAGACAGGAGGACAGGGGAGCTGGGCCTGGGAGGACAGGTGGGTGGGAGGGTGGAGGTGGTGACCCCTTCGGGCGGACACGTTGCTATGGGATGGAAATGTTCACCTGGCCATGCCCACTGAGGCAGGCCCCCAGCTCCTTCCTGTACACAGGGGCAGGCTGTGTGGAGGTGAGGCATGTGTGTGTGTGTGTGCGCGCGCGCGCTATGCTGGCATGTGTGTACACATGTCAGTTTCTACCTTCCTCCTTTGCCCGCTGCTGGAGCTATCTGACCCCACACTGGTCATGTCAGAGCTTGAGGACCTGGTACAGTTGTACAGGCAGTGCACTGCAAAATTCCAAAAGGTCTCCATCACGCCGACTTCGGTATAAACCGTGCCCCTGGAGGTGTGCAGTGTACTGGCCTGCTGGCGGTCTTGGCCTGCAGGCCTAGCGTGGGGCCCGCATGTCTGCCCAGGCCATGCCCAGACATTCCAGTGAGGGTCTTTAACCTGAATTTCAGCAGTCTCTCCTGCCTGAGTGCTGACATCCTGCCCATATGACCCGCCGCCACCTCCTGAGTCTGCGCTCAACAGTACCTACACACCTGTGTGCACGTGAACACATATGCACACGTCTGTGTGTGCACCCAGCCGTCCCTCCCCACACCCCCACGCGTCCCCCAAATCTTGGAGGAAGACAGATGAGGGGAGGCCTCAGGTTCCCCAGGACAGGCCCTGGTAGAGTAACTCTGTGTCCAAGAACTTCAAGGACCCTGTTGTCACTGTCCGAACAGGACCTATGCAAACATCCCCACCCCATGCCCTGGGGTGTCACCGTCACCTCCCTGCTGTGACTTGCCACTTCAGCGGCCCCCTTTGGACAGGTCTGGGCCCCTTCCACCCCACGTGTCGAGGACCCTGGCTCAGGAGAGCACCAGCCAGCCTTGGGGGAATTCTGAGCTGGGGGAGGGTTGGAGGAGGACATTGTGTCACCTCGTCTCAGGGGCTTTCGGATCAAGGCTGGAGCAGAGGGCAGATTCTGGTTGCAGGGGCTGAGTGGGAGCCAGGGTCCTCCATGCCCTGGGCATGGCGGACGGGGTACACAGCCAAGGCGCTGGCGTGAGAGGAGCATCTCGAGAGCAGGTGCACCCTTGGAAGGGCCTTCAAACCGGGACATGGGGCCATCCTTAGGGTAGGACCTCTGCCCAGAGGGGCGAGGTTGTGGGTCAAGGATGCGGGCCTGGAGGATGCACGAGGGAAGGACAGGGCGGCCCCGCAATCCAGCTGTTTGCTGGCCCAGGATCCCCTCAGCACAGCCCAAAGGTTCCAACCAAAGTTTGAGGTTGGCTCTCCCAAACTTTCCTCTGCACAGCTGTCCCTTCAAGCTCTCCTCATGCTGGCAAGCACCCCCCCCCGCCCCCACCCGGCCCGTGCAACCCCTCCTTCCATCCTGCACTCCGCCAAGGGGCAGAGGAAGAGAAGGAGTGGAGACGGCCCTGACCCTCAGTCAGGGGCCCAGCACGTCTCTCCAATGGGGTTTGAGGAGAAGGGGGTGACCTCCCCGTCACGGAAGTGTGCAAACAAGTCTGCGCTTGCACTCGGCAGGACTTATGAAGGAAGGGGGTCTGGGGGCTTGCCCTAGAGGTCTCGAAGGGTCCTTCTCCATCTCTGATTCCGTGAGGGTTGAAGGAGCTTCCAGCCCGGTTAGCGGGGGGGTCTGTAACTTTCTAGCCAGCCAGAGACCCCCGGGCTCCTATTCAAGGCAAGCAGGCACTGTTTTCCGAGGAGCGGCCCTGGGTCCCAGCTCCTTGGGCAGGGCCCAGAAAATGGCTCACGTCAGCCTCTCTGGAGCCTAAAAGCTCAAAGAAAAGGGAAGGAAACCTGGCCCACAGGGGACCCAAAGAGCGCCTCCCTGCCAGACTCCTAGGAACACACAAGGTCCAGACTGACGGCCTGAGCCCTTTCAGCTCAGCCACTCCGGGTGGCAGGTTCTGAAGTCCCTCCCCCATTTTATAGATGTCAAAGGGGGTGACACAGCTTCCAAGGTCACAGAGCCCCTGCGGATGGAACAAGGCCTGGAGCCCGGCTTTCTCTGACTTCAGAGACTGTTCCTCCTCTGGGACAAGCCACCAGGATGAGGTCTCAGGCAGGGATCCTCAGTTGGGGGCTGTTTTACTCACGAGGGGACATGTGGCTGGATACATTCTTAGCTGTCACCCATTTTTAGCTGTAACCCTAACCCTAACCCTAGCATCCAGGTAGAGGTCAGGAAGGCAGCTGAACATGCTGAACAAGGCATGTGACAATGCCCAACAGCAAAGAAATGTCCCACCCCAGATGTCAAGGAGAAACAGATGTTGAGGTCTGGGGGTCCCTGGGTGACGGAGGTGTGGGCTTGCCTGGGGCTGCCCGGTCGGGGAGGGTGAGCTCCGGACCCAGGCTGCCCTCCGACAGCCCTGCTGGACCCAACCCTGCCCTCGCTCCCACAGGGATTTCTTTAAGGTCTCCACCTGCCCACCAAAGGCCAAGCTCATGGGGGAATGGAGGCAGCCTGCCCCTTCCAGCGTGGCACAGGGCCCCTCTCTCCAGGACTGGGAGGAGCTGCCTCGATGGCCTCTCCGCCCTGGCCTTGCCCTTCCTGCCCACCACGCCCACGCAGCCGACGGACTCCTGCAAAGGGGCAGATCTGACCCAGAGACACTATAACCTGGCAAATAGCATGAGGCAGGCATTTCTACAGCACTTGCTCTGCGCCACGCACAGTCTGAGCGGAGGCCGAGCCTATTCTCACCAGCACTTTACATCCAAGGAAAAGAAGGCACCCAGGGCTTGTGCCCAAGGTCCCGTCGCCAGCTTCAGATCCAGAACCCACGATTCTAAGAAACACTGCTTCTCGGTAGAGCAGCCGGGAACTGTGTCACCATCACCTCCGCAAGCCCTCTACCCTCATCCACATGGCCCCGAGGCACTCTGGGAAACTCCCGGAGTCCGAGCTGCCGGGCAGGGCCAGCAGGGCAAAGCTCACGTGGGGCTCCGGGGCTCTTCAGCACCCAGCCTCAGCTCCCGACCTCCACGCTGGGCCGCCTGCTCTCTGCCACGGCCGTGCTCTCTCTCACCTCCTCCCCCTGGTGCGCAGCGCCTCCCGGGCCTGGAAGGGCCTCCCTCACACCCACGCCTTTGGGGGCCTCCTCTGGGCCAACCGCCTGACCCAAGCGCCCCCGCCCCTCCGCTTCCTCCTTTGTTGGTTGTGCTCATCACGCGGAAGGGCAATGACTCTCCGCAGCTCTCAAGGCAGTGTGTTTAATTCATCATCAGGTCCCTAGTGCAGGCCTGGCCCAGGGCAGGCACCCCGGAATGCAGGGGCTCTGGAGTTCGGGAAGGAGGCGCCAATCCCATCTCCTCCGGGCATCTGCTGGGTCCAAGGTGAGCAGTGGGGAGCCAGGAAGCTAAACCCAAGGCCCGGCAAAAGTCAGAGTGGGAAGGACCCTCGGAGAGCCTCTAGTTCAATTTGCCCAGTCCACCGATGGGAAACTGAGCTCCAGAAAAGGGAAGCGATGCGGCCAAGACCACGCAGGGGGTCAGAGGCAGAGCCAGAGCTCGTCACAAGGCTCCTGGAGGTGTCCCTCCTGGCAGACTGGGCACCAGGCCCATGACCCAAGACCTGGCAGAGGCCTCCCCAGGAAGACCAGGGGCTCGTCAGGGCCCCGAGGCAGACGGCAGGCGGCAGGCACATGCACGTGTCCTTGGCCCATCCTGACCCCCTCTCCAGCCCCAGAACTGAGCAGGGCAAGGAGAGTGGGGACAGGAGGAGCAGGCGAGGGGGTACCTCGGTCTCCAGCTGGCGTGGATCCGAAAGAAACTCCGTTTATTACTAAACATCTGGCTGGAAAGTTGAGAACAAGACACGAACAGAGAGAGGTTAGTGGGAAGGGGGCAGGCGGGCCGAAGGTGGGGAGCTGCCAGGATGGGGCCGGCCTCCTGCGGCTGGTAGGAGAGAAGGACCCACACACACTCACACTCACACACACTCAGATCCACCTCTAGGCCACATGCCCAGAAGGCAGAGGTTCGCAAGCTCCCCGTAAGGATCTCCTGCAGAGCGAGCGCGTTAGAAATGCAGAAATCTCTTTTCTCCAGAGGTGCTCATTCCGCGCTGGGCTGGGGAGAGGTCGCGGTAGCTCTGCACTTTGAACAACGGCCCACAGGATGCCGATGCGGAAAGTCAGTGGACCACACTCTGGGAGCTGCTGTCTTAGCACCTCATCGCCAAACCTCACGGAGAGGAGGTGCTGGCTCTGGCAACGCCATCCCTCAGGAAGCCCCGCTCCTCGTGGTCCTGGGAAGGTGTTAAGCCTGGATCCACCCACAAGCACCACAGAGGGTGTGGCCAACCAGGGGCGTGTGTACGGGGTGGGGGGGGTCCTGTCTGGGGCGCCTGCCCCACGGGGCCTGGACCGCCAAGATGAAGGCCTTGGCCATCTGGCGTGTGGTGCCTGATCTCTCAGAAGTCACAGCTCAGCCCCTTGGGGTCCCTGGGAGGAAGGGATGCTCCACTCTCCCCAACATGAGCCCCAGCCACACAGACACCACAGGGCAGACGGACCCAAGGCTGGGAGTTCGTGATGGCCAAGCCCCAGCCGTCATCTGTTCCCAGGCCCTGGGGGGCCCCCCGAGACCCAGAGCAGCTGTAGGGGTGGCTTAGGTGCTGGGGTCTAGGTCTTCCCCAGAACCTTCCTACTCAGGCAAAGAGAGACCAGAACGAACTGAAGCTGCAAAGAGCCCTGACTCGTGTCCTGGGCAGAGTGGCTCAAATGCCAGAGCTTTTGAGTTTCTACCTGTGAGCCACGGCGGGATGGGGACAAGGAGAACACTCTAAGACATTCAGGCAGTGACAGGGAACACAGTGGGGCTGCGCCTTGAACCCTCTTCCAGGGAGCTCCCAGCCTGGCCTTGCCAATCATGCTTCCCCTCCCTGCAGAGACCTGGACGGGCTCCACCTCTCTGCTCACGTCCTGCTCAGCCACCGGCCAAAAGCGCCTCGCAGAGACCAGGAAAGGAATTCTGCTCCCAGCATCCTCTGGGAGCAGAATTCCTTTCCTGGAACTCCCCAGGAACCCCCATTCCCCAGGCCTTTTCAGCCCAGGAAGCCGGAGAACCCAGAGGCCTTGATCAACCTAAACATTCCTGATTTTCTGCCCAGAACCCAGGGGTTCAGAGTGGCTTGATGACTTTCTCAAGGACACACAGCATCAGGTGGCAGAGGCAAGCTTTCACTGCACCTAATCCTTCTGACCCCGGAGTGGCTCACCTCTTCTGCCTTCCCTTGTTCTGGGCCCAGGGCTCAGAATCACACCTGAGGCTCAAGGCCCAGATGTCCCCCTGGCTGATTCAGGGATGACATGGAAGGATGAGACAAAGCAAAGGGAGGGGTGAGGGACAGGGGATGACTGAGAGGGAGGCTGAAGCCTGGACCTCAAAGCTATCCATCTGTAGGAGCAGCCACTTTCCCATATTGTGGTTAGTGGGTTTCCCTGATCCAAATATGCCTGAGATTCCAGTATTTGCCAACACTTGTGTGGGGGTAAAGCACCGTTCGTTCTTTGTTCATCTTTCGCGATGCAAAACCTCCAGGAGAGGAAGATTAAGAGAAAGAGACTGCTGGGCCAGCAAAATGTCCTTCCGTGAGGAAGAAAGGTATTGTGGGAGAATCCCAGAAGGGCCCTCTGGGATTAGCAAAGCTGTAGACAGGGTTGCACAAGACAAGAGCATTCGTCATTGGCTGAGTTGACATGGGCCCTACGGCAGTACTTAGGCAGAGCTCTCTTTCCAGCCGGCAGCTCGTTCCCAAGAGGTGAGTCCAGAGGAACATGCTGGGGTCGGGGAGTCCCTGCCCTCACACCCCAGGACGCTGCCCACGATTACCTGAGCCGTAAGCACCTGTGGCCAGCGGCCTCCTCCTCTCTCCAGCTTCCCGGGAGGGATGGGGTGCAGGGATGGAAGAGTGAGGAGGACGTGGAAACAGAAAGAAAGAGGACAACAGGGTGAATGAAGGAGGCAAAGGGAGAGGGTGGTGTGGACCCGCCCCCGCTCAGACCCCCGGAGCCCCCGGCGACAAAACGGCAAGTCAACTCCGGCCTCTCCAGAGAGACCCTCAGTCTGCACCTGTCAGGCCAGCCGAGGCCAATAGCCCAGGCCTCAGGACAAGGTCTGGGAGGTCCCAGAACAGGCCCAGACACCCACGTAGTGGCTGGAGGCAGGTCTGAGAGAGGATGAGACAGAGAATGGAAGAGGAGGAGAAGCAAGGAGGTGGCAGCCCCACGGGGCCCCTACCTTTCCCCAGGGCAGAAGGAGGCGCTGCCCGGCCGATGGCAGGTGGCAACGGGCGGGTAACGGGAGGGCGCTCCATCAGGTACCGGCGCCCGCCGCACCTCCAGGGGCCGCAGGCCCCCGTTGCGGGCCCGTTGCACGTGCTCAAACAAGAGGGCCAGCTCTCTGCAGGAGAGGGCGCCGTCAGCGGCAGGCAGGGCCCTGGCATCGCCCCCTCACTCGAGGGCACTGAGCTCCTGACAGACCCTGCCAGGCCCTGCCTCTCTCCAGGTGCTCAGCAAATACCTCGTGCCCCAGTGGCCAGGGGTGAGGGTGGGAAACTAGCCTTCCTCTCTCTCTTTCTACACCCGGTTCCTGGGAAACCCTCCAGGATGCCAAGTATGGGAGTTCCCCGGTGGCTCAGCAGGTTAAGGATCCAGCATTGCCATGCCATGGCTTGAGTCCATCCCTGGCCCAGGGAACTTCCATATGCTGCAGATGTGGCTGAGAAAAAGGAGGATGCTAAGTATGATTGTGCAGAATGGGCCCAGCTCGAGGGCACCCTTCCAAGGGGGCAGGTGAAGGCTCAGGTCCAGCCCACTCTCTGCTCAGCAAGCTGAGCGCCTGGACATGGAGCTGTGCCCACCCGGTGGCCAGCGGCAGCCCTGAAATCTTTTTTTTTTTTTTTTTTTTAGGGCCCAACCTTCAGTATATGGAGCTTCCCAGGCTAGGGGTCCAATCAGGGCAACAGCTGCTGGCCTACACCACAGCCACAGCCACGCCAGATCTGAGCTGTGTCTGCGACCTACACCACAGCTCAATGGGTGCAATCTGGCAATGCCAGATCCTTAACCCACTGAGCAAGGCCAGGGATCGAACCCGCAACCTCATGGTTCCTAGTCGGATTCGTTTCCACCGCGCCACGACGGGAACTCCGGCCCTGACATTCTCACCCTCCAGATCTGACCGGATCTTCGGGGGAAACTGAGGCTGAGGAGGGAAACTTGACAGGGAAGCCCAGCTTCCCTCTCCTGCAGGAGTCACTCTTGCCGTGGGCTCTTGGGGGCTGGATTTAGGGCTCAGCTTCTTCTTAACTCTCCAGGCCATTTCCTGTTTCCATTACCAAGGAGGCTGTCCCGCCTCTTTGCCTGCCCATTGTGTGGATGAGGAAACTGTGGTCCAGGGAGCAGAAGATCCGTGGACCCAGAATTTCCAAGCCAAGCTCTGTCCCCCCTACCCAAGAGGACCCAAGACCACCCCCCGCCAATCTTGCTTCCCCATCATGCCCATCGCGTTTCTAACAAACTAGTCCCTGCCCCACCCCCCCATGGCCTGACATTTGAGTCCTCAGGACGCCTTCTAGAAAGAATGGCTCCTTCTAATCTAACCACCACCCCTGTCTCTGGGGTAGGAGCTTGCCTCTGCCAGGGGGAGAGATGAGGGGAGCAAGGGGGTTCTGGGAGCCCCCCTTCCCCAGGCCCTTCTCTCCTGCTCCTCCCCCTGGGAAGCCCCTGGGGCTGGGGGGGAGCAGGGAGGGGGGCAGCCAGGTGTGGGGGTGACTGGGATCACGCAACCGCTGCTCTTGGAGGCTAATGAGGCAGAAAAGGCGCTGGCAGAGACGCTGAGCACAGCAGCCTGGCCGCGCCTCGCTTGCTGCCCGCCGGCCCGCGGGACTGAGCCGCTCTCGGAGGAATTCCTCCTGCCCCAGGGCCTGGCCAGGCACCTGGCCCCAGGAGCTTGGCGCTGTTATTAATAATCCCTGCATCGTGCCATATGCCCATGCAGCCTTCCCCCTCCCGGGCCAGTGCGGGGAACCCACTGTGGGGCCCTAAGGCTGCTCGCCTGGTACAGTAAGAGCAGATACAGAGTCATGCAGGGGGTGCTGGGGTGGGCCCTCGAACCCACCTCTGGCACCAACATTCTTGCCCACACCCCTCTCTCTCTCCAGCTGCAATATGCCAGGCTGGCAAGGGCTAAACTGGCCCCGATTCAGACGGAGGAGGTGAGCTGGCTGGGCTGCTGCCCTGAGTGGCCCCAGCTCGGGGTGAGCATGCGGCCGGCCAGCACCCCAGCACCCAGGGCTCAGCCAGCGGGGCGCGGCTGTGTCCAGGGTCACTGCCCTCCCTGCCAGAGCAGAGTGGGAGAGAGGACACTGCAGGTTCTTACACAGGACCTGCAGCGCCAGCCCCAGATGCTCCCACAGCAGCTGCCACCCTTTTCCCTCCCTCCAAGGCTGAGTCCCAGCCAAGTGTCAAGGGGCATTACCCCCAGCCGCCCCCTGCTGGAGGGCCTACCTGAAGGACGGGAGGATGCTGTCATAGTAGTACCAGGTGGCCGTCAGGTAGGCTCGGCTCGTGTCGGTGGAGTACAGGCGCCACGCAGCCTGGTGGGATGGAAGGGGGGAGGAGAGGGGGGACAGGCATCAGAGAGGGCTCTGAGCCCCTCACCAGCTGAAGAACCCAGTCCTCAGGCCAGCGGAAGGGTGCTCAGAGCCAGAAGCCAGCTCCAAGTCCAAAGCTGCCGGCAGGCAGACCTGGAGAGAAATGGCTTCCCCGGGCCACCGGCAGGTCAGCGTCAGGGCCAGGGCCTTGGCGTGTGGGAGTTAGGAGCTGGGGTGTTGTTGTCAGTCCCGGTTCTGCCCCCTACTCAAGTGGACGGATTAAGCAAAGCTGCAGAGCTGAGGGCAAGTCCCTAAGATGAACGTAAGGCTACCTGCCCAGCAAGGGGTTATGAGGTGAACTGGGTGACTGTCCATTAAATGCCAAGCACGGGGCATGGCATAGAGCAGGCACTTAATCCCAAGTTCCCCTGGGAAACACTCCTGTAATTGCCTGTCACCACAGCTGATAAATATCTATTTGTTGTGTATTTGATTAATGTCTTTCTCTCTCCTTAGACTGTAAGCTGTGCCTTGTATCCTCTGGCCCATGCTAGGTATTCTGCAAACATCTGGGGAATAAATACTGACCAAATGAATTATTATTACCAAGAACAACCCCGCCAACCTGCCCAGCCGCCTGTCACCGCCCATGAGATTGAGGGGAGGAAAGAGCATCACCTACTAACCCCTCAGCATCCATGAAATTGCAGGGTTTCCTCTGCAGCAGGAGGGATGAGGGTCAGACAAGAGGAAGGACTGCCCTTCTCTCCCCCAGGAAAAGAAAAGAGCCAGGTAGGGACTGTGAGCGGGGCGATCAGCAAGGGTAGGGGGGCGTGAGAGGCCCTGGGCAGGACGAAGCAAAACTGGACGCTTCTTCGGACGCGTCTCTTGTTCTTGAGGGACTGCCTACAGCTGACCTCACTGGCTGGGCACCCTCACAGGCCAGGCGTATTTTTACTTCCTGCTTGCCTAGGCCCCTGGCTTGGGCTGGGGAGCAGCTGCCAGAGCTGTCTCATTAATTATGGGCACCACAATACCAGCTGTCTCTCGGCACAAACAGTGCCAGCCGCCTGCCCCTACAATGCCCCTTGGAAGGCCAACTCCCAGGGGACAGCAGCCATTGTGCCCCAAGGGATGCTGAGAAGGAAAGACTGGGCTGGTGGCTGGAGATAGCAGGAATGGGAGGGGGTTCCACCCTGGGGGGGGGACAGATAAGAGGGTGTTGAGTCAAACTTGGGCTGGGGGGCAGGGGGTAGCACGCTGGGGAGCCGGGGAGGCAGGCTGTGCCAGTGCGCCCGGAACTGTTTCCTGCAGGGGTTTCTCTTGCACAAGGCTGAGCCACAGACTCACGAAAATCAGAGCCCTGGAGATCCCACTGTGGCTCAGCGGGTTAAGGACCTGACGTTGTCTCTGTGAGGATGCAGGTTCGATCCCTGGCCTTGTTTAGTGGATTAAGGATCCAGCATTGCCACAAGCTTACACACATGTAGTCTGCACACACGGCTCAGATCTAGCATTGCTGTGGCTGTGGCAGAGGCCTCAGCTGCAGCTCTGACTTGACCCCTTGGCTAGGAATTTCCATTTGCTGCAGGTGCAGCCATAAAAAGAAAACAAAAACAAAAACAATCAGAGCCCTGGCTTCAGCCAGTGCCCTGTCAGAATGGCTCGGACGGCAGGGGAAACAGAGCCCCCCACTCCTGGTTTTTTTCCCACCTCTGTGGCCATTCCTTCTCTGCCTCCCTGGCCGGCTCAGCGCTGACCACCCAGCCACCAAACGTTAAGGCTCCTAAAAGCCCAGGTCCCGACCACCTTCTCTTCTCTCTCCTTCGTCTCCCCACTGGGCAAGAGCATCCATGCCCAGGGCTTCGTTACCATCCACGCCCAAGGCCCAGCCCGTTCCACACCTCCAATGCAGACCCGTATATCCGGCTGCCTCAACACCCCGCCTCAGGGTCTCAGAGCGCCCCCCCCCAGACTCTACATGCTCCAGCCAAGCTCACCCTCCACAGCCCAGCTCGGGTCCCCCTCCAGGGGGCAGGGTCACCAGCCATTCAGCTGGGCGAGCTAGAAACCCACCACCTGTCCCCTCCCTCTCCCCCATTCCTGATGCCACAGTCTCACCTCCTAAACATGCAGAATCTGCCCGTCTCTTCCCATCTCACCTGCTGCTACCCTCATCCAAGTCACCCGCCTCACCCGGACTGCTGCCAGAGCCCCTTGTCTGGTCTCCACACACCTGGCTCACCCTCCAATCCACTCACTACGTTTCAAAACATAAATCTGATCATGTCACCCTCCCTCCTACTTTGTACCTCTCAATGGATCCTCGCTGTTCTTAGGAAAATGTTAAATTCTTCTCTGCGGCCCTTGCGTCTGGGCCACACCCACTTATCCAAACCCTTCCACTGTCCACTCTTCCTTGAACTTTTTTTCCACTTTTTTTTTTGGTCCAGGCCCAAGGCATATGGAAGTTCCTGGGCCAGGGATCAAACTCAAAGCCACAGCACTGACAACGCCACATCCTTGACCCACTGAGCCCCAAAGGCACGCCTCCCTTGAGCTCTCTGTTCCAGTCTCACTAGCTTCATTCCACTTTCTCAAACACACCCTGCTCTCTTTCACCACAGGTCCTTTGCACATGCTATTCCCGCACCTTGAATGCTTCCCCCTTCACCTCTTCCCCTGGCTAACTCCTACCTATCTCCCAGTTCTCAGCTCATGGCAGTTTCTCAGGGTAGTCAGCCCTGAGATTTCTTCAAGGTCAGATCAGGCCAGGTCCCCTGTCAAGTGCTCCTCAGAGAACCATTTCTCTCCGTAGTTACAGCATTCGTTTGTGAATGCGTGTGGAATGAATTAGCGTGTTGGAAGTAGAGTGGGCACAGCCGATGGTGGCAAGACTGGGTCTCCACCAGGGGTGCAGAGCTGCTTGTTCAGTCTCCACTCCACTCCAGGCCTGTAGAGTCGGGGCTGGAATTGGGCAACGGGACAGCTCTGGCTAGCCCTGCGCTGGGCATATGGCACAGGGAGCCGTTTCGGACCATCTTATCCAGCATCCCAGCTCTTCCTGATTTGGCATATCACCCCGGAGAAGCCACATCTCCTCTTGGAGCTTAAAGTGGAGTCATAGCTGTGAAGCTGGGACACAAGGGTCAGCATACAGAGTTGAGGGGCTTCCTGGGCGTCCTGTACCTGGATAAGGTTGGCTGCTGGCATCCTCCGCTTCTCGAAATGTTTCTGCCGGTGCTGCTCCTGCACCTTCAGGGCAAAGCCAGAGCCAAGGATGCCCTAGGACAATAGACATGGTTGGGGGAATGTGGTGGGGGGAGGAGCTCCCACTGTGGCTCAGCAGGTTAAGAACACAATATAATGTCTGTGAGGATGTGAGTTCGATCCCTGGCCTCACACCGTGGGTTAAGGATCTGGCATTGCAGCAAGCTGTGGCATAGGCCACAGATGTGGCACCCTTCCAGCATTGCTGTGGCTGTAGCATAGACGGGCAGGTGCAGCTCTGATTCGACCCCTAGCCCGGGAACTTTCATATGCCATGGGTGCGGCCATAGAAAAGACAAAAAACAAAAACAAAAACAAAAACAAAAAACCCAGAGACAGCAAAGGTGCCTCACCCCTGTCCATCCGAGGTGTCCCCACCGCCCATGCAAATGCTGGAGAGGGGCTTAGCAGGCTCTACCCCCAGGATACCCTCCCCCAGGCCAGGCCATCCTACGTGGAAGGGCACTCACAGCAGGCAAGGCAAAGAAGGAGATGCCCAGTAAGGCAAAGCCAGCAGCCAGGACCCTGCCCAGCCAGGTGTGTGGCGTCTTGTCACCATAGCCGATGGTCGTCAGTGTAATCTGGGGACACAAACAAGTCACCTGCAGGGCTGGTCACAGGGGCTTGTCAGGGCACAGGAACCCGGAAGCCTGATCATAAGGGAGGGGTCCTCATGGGTGCCCAGAGGGACAAGTCGAGGACTTGGCAGAGGGGCTGGTTAGAGGCATAACTTGATTCTCCCCATCTCCTGTGCTGGAGGCGGGGGGAGGGGGGTGGGTGTGTGTGTGTGTGTACAGGTCACAAGGGACCCAGATGGGGGTACAAACTGGTCCCCTGAGGCAAGCTGGGGGACCAATACAGGGGCTGGTCACAGGGGGTCCCAGCCCTGGCCGAGAGGACAGAGACAGGTCCTTGAGTCGGGGTCACAATGATCGGGCCGAGAAGGGTCCCAGGGAGAAGGTCCACCCTGCACAGACCCTCACGCACCGTCCCCCACCAGAGTGAGTCGGCGTAGGAGGAGAAGTCGGAGTTGGCGTCCTTTTCAGCCAGATAGACCAGGAAGGAGGCAAAGATGAGCACCAGGAACCCGATGTACCAGGCGGTGATCAGCTCCTGTGGGGCAGCCACCGATGAGACCACAGCAAGGACCCAGACGGAGGGGCGTGAGGAAGCAAGGGACGCTGTGCCCACCTGGCACACGTCAGGAGGTGGAAGGCTCCCAGAACCGTCTCCGGGAGGGGTTCTGAAAGGGGATAAAAAATACCCACCTCTCGGAGGTCCCTGGCGGGGGCCCTGCCCGCCTTTCTCAGCAGCTGCCTCCAAGGAGACCCGCCCTGCTTTTCCTGAACACCCAGGCCTCACAAAACCTTGGCGCTACCCTTGACCTTCCAGGTTCCCCGCTCGGCCCCCGAACCCCAAGCCTACCTTGCCCCGCTCCCCAGGCCCCACTTTCAGGCTGCCATCCGGTCCCACCTCCTGTCCCGCCCCAGCGCCACCCTCAGAACCCGTTCCAGCTCCCCAGTTCGCTGTAAGCGTAGATCCCCGAACCCAGAAACTTCCCGACGAGACTCTGAAGCCTTGGCCCTCGGGCCCCGCCCCGCCCCTCGCCCCGCCCTCCCTGCGTCTGTCCCTGGCCTCGCCCCGCCCTCCCGGCTGCCGGCCCAGGCCCGGTCCCGCCCCTCTCCCCGCCCCTCGCCCCGCCCCGCCCCGCCCCCGGTCCCCGCGCGGCCTCACCTTGCTGTGCGCGTAGACCACCGAACCCAGCAGCTTCCAGGTGCCGCCGCGGCGGTCCATGCGCACCATGCGCAGGATCTGCAGGAAGCGCATGCTGCGCAGCGCAGACGTGGCAAAGATGTTGCCCTGCGTACCCGCGGCGATGACGGCCACCGAGGCCACGAACACGATGAAGTCTGCAGGGGCGGGGCGAGGGGCGAAGTCAGGGCCCGCGCCGGGGAGGCAACCTCCCCCGGGCCTGGACCCGAGGTCGGGGATTCCCGGGGCCGAGGGCGCGATTAGGAAGGTCCGTGAAGTCTGTGTCAGCAGCCAGGGTCCTGGGGTCAGGGTGTCGACCCTGGAGCTTGGGGTCAAGGGTCAGGCGCGGGGGCAGGCCCATTACCGATGACACAGAAGGGTTTTCTGGCAAAACGGAAGCGGCCCTGCCATCCTCGGTAGCGGCAGCAGCATCCAGCAGACCAGACACGGACGATGTACTCCAGGCCAAACACCACGATCATCACGAATTCCTGTGGGATCAGGGGCCCGGTCCCCACTCTTCAGGACCCAGCCCAGGTCACACAGCACCCACCCAGCCCAGAGCCCCTAGATTAGGGGTACTAGGATTTTCTCAGGCCACCTCTCCCTGAGGTTCTTACACCTGGACGGACCTGAGAAAGATTCCAGAAGGCAAGTGACTTCTTCTAGGCCATCTTCCAAAGAGACGGAAAGACCAAGTCTGTCCTCCCTTGTGTCCCCATGAGCTGTCTGGGTTTTTCTGCTCCTCACTGCCCTCCCAGCCATCGCAGCCTGGTAACCTTGACCAGGTGACATAAGGGTTGGTTGTCTGTCACTGTGCCCCTCTGAGGTGCTCCTGCTTAGCGGAGGGACCCTGCCACACCGGGGATGGCTTTAGCAGCCTTGGTCCTGAAGAGGAGGGGGTCTCCTCTCCTCTCCTCTGGGCCCAGCATAAGCCCTGGCATAGAGGCAGGGGCTCTGCTATCACCTGCTACACAGCAGGGGATGCAGCCAAGAGAGGGGCAGCCACCAGCTCCGGGAACACAGCACAGCACGCCGTTCTCTGAGCCAGGGTATACGAAGCCTCTCTCCACTTCTCCCTCCTCAGCCCAGAGGTGCTTTTCCACACAGCCTCCCTCCGACCCAGACTCCAGCACTCACCAAGATGAGGAGACACTCGTTGGCAAGTTCCTGGTGCTCCTGGATAGTAGACAGCACGGACAGCACCAGGCAGCTGAAGACGAGCAAAAATCTGCAAGAGCAGCATGAAGGAGAGGGTTAGAGTGCTGGATGGACAGGACAGCTGAGGAGCCTCTGGCAGGGGGCTGCAGGGTCAGAGGAGGAGGAGGGCAGCATTACTGCAGAAGGATAATCTGGAAGGTAGAATAAGAGTCAGAGATATTTGGAGGTGTGGCTCTGTGCTGCACTCCAAAGAGAGACGCCCCCAAGCTCCAGGCTGCTGAGCTCACAGACACCTTAGAGTCCTCCCAATTGCCCTCGATGCAACTGCAGCTCACAGAGGTGGTCACTGAGCTGTGAGTGGCAGTCCGTCTGGGCTGGCTGAGGAACAGACCCAGGAGCACCCTCCCTTCCCAATGAAGTCCAAGGTGACAGAAGCGTGGCTTCATCTGCAGAATGAGGACAATGGCCTCTGCCTTCGTGGGTTCTTATGGAATTAATCACTGAGACAGCTACGGAAGGAAAGACAGGGAGGGGAGGATGCAGAGGGGGAGAGGTTCTGGAGAGAGGAGTCAGGCAGCGGGGAGCCCTGCCGTCCAGGCCTGGAACTCCCTGGAGGGCAGTGGTAAACTACCAAGTGGCCCAGCCCCAGACCTCTCGAAATGGAAGGAACTTTTTTCTTTCTCTCTTTTATTTATTTATTTGCTTTTTAGGGCCACACCTGGAGATTAATCGGAGCTGCAGCTGCAGCTGCCGGTTGACACCACAGCCACAGCTGCAGCAACGCGGGATCCTTAACCCACTGAGCAAGGCCAGGGACCAGACCTCATCTTCACCGACACTAGTCAGGTTCATTTCCACTGAGCCACAACGGAACTCCGGAAGGAACTTTAGACTCCAACCCATCCAACACCTCCCTCAACCCCCATTGCACACGTGAGGAAACTCAGGCCCAGAGAGGGAAAGGGATTCACCCAAGGTCGCCCAGGACGTCCAGGACCAAGGTGCTAGAGCCAGGCTTCCCGACTTCCCGGTGGATGGGGAGAGGGGAAAGGGCATGTGGAGAGAAGCTGTTGGCCTCAGGGAGTATGTAAATACGTGAGAGAGGCCGGGATGTGGGGCACCGGCTGCAGATGCAGCGAAAGGAACGGGGCGGGGGGGGGGGGGGGCTGGCCTCCGGGACGCGCTCCTCCTTTTGATGCGGGTGTGCTGGACACGCAGCGCTTCTGGAAGAGACTCCCGAGGGAACGGGCTTCGGGGGAGACGCATCCCTTGCGAACTGACCCGCAGCCTCCGCCCCCTGTTCCCAGAGGGTCCCCACCCGGACTGCATTCTGCCTCCAGCACCTCGCCGTGGGGGCCTGCGGAGCCCCTCCGCGCATGCTCCCCTAGGCCCGCGCTCATGCACCGCCCCCCACTCTCGCCTCCGAACTGCCCCTCCCCGCCTTGCCTCCCAAGTCACTGTCTACATGGCAGGGCCATGGGCTCGGAGTCAGAGAGACCCGGGTTCAAATTCCAGTCCTGCTGTATGTGTCACACTGGGCAAGTCGCCTGTCTTCTCTGAGCCAGTTTCATCATCTGTAAAATGGGGCTGATGGAGGAGGGGAATGGGAAGACGTGGGAAAGGGGCGGCTCCACCCAGGCCCCCTTACAGTGCCCTGGACGCACATGCCCCAGGCGGAGGCGGCCAGCCCAGCACATGCCCCAGGGGGAGGGGGGGAAGGCTTCTGGATGCGTGCGTGGGGGGGAGGTCTCCCTGGCCAGTTCCAGGCAAGAGCTGAGTCAGCGCAGACAGAAAGCCCGGGGAGGGCGGGGGTGAGCAGCAGCTCCTCGTGTTCAATAATTAACCGCAAGAAACGCGGCTGCAGCGGCCACATCTACCGCGGATGGAGACGCCCACCGACAGAGGGGTCCTCCTGAGGGCGTCCCACCCAGCCCCCTCCTCTGGAAAGGGCTGCAGCCAAACCGTGATGGGCCTTCACCCCACGGCAACGCCGGATCCTTAATCCACTGAGCGAGGGCAGGGATCGAACCCGCAGCCTCATGGTTCCTAGTTGGATTCGTTCACCACTGCACCACGACCGGGAACTCCCTTCACCCTAGTCCTGGGCCGAAGTCCTTCGTCCCATCGCTCAGCTGACCTCATAACCTCAGGTACGTGGGTCAGTTTAGGGCCTCCTGCTAAGTGTTTCAAGAATTTTTCTTCTCAGTACTTCCTTCCATGTCAATAATTACACATCCATAATACGTAGGTTCACAAGAGGTTAAGTGAAGAAGGCAGATTATTGACCCTTAAACCAAAGTGATCCCAACTTTACAATAGAGATTTTATATATACACACACATCCCAAGAGTTAGCAGGGCTGATCCTGGGTGCCAAAATCAAGAGTGATTTGCTTTTGGAGTTCCCGTCGTGGCGCAGCAGAAACAAATCCGACTAGGAACCATGAGGTTGAGGGTTCGCTCCCTGGACTTGCTCAGGGGTTAATGATCCGGCATTGCCGTGAGCTATCGTGTAGGTCGCAGACGCATTTCGGATCTGGTGTGGCTGTGGCTGTGGTGTAGGCCGGCGGCTGCAGCTCTGATTAGACCCCTCGCCTGGGAACCTCCACATGTCAGGGATGCGGCCCTAGAAAAGACAGAAACACACACACACAAAGCTGACACATGGGCTGCCTGGGTGATAAAAACCTATTATCAATTTTTAAGTGCATTTCCTTAAAAATACAAACAGGGGAAAAATCCCCTTTAAATCCTGTCCCCACCCCTTTACCACAAGAGCCTTGGCCATTTGGCAGGTGTGAGGGTGTGGCAGCCTCTCTCCTGAGTCAGCTCACCTGCCCGACGTCTGCTCAGGGTCTCCTCTCCGATGTCCAGGGGCCTCTCAAACTGAACATGTCCAAAAGCAAACCCTCTCTTTACCCTCAGATCTTGCTCTTCTCCAAGCTCCCCGTCCCAGGGGTGGTACCACCTTCCACCCAGCGTCTCAGACTGAGCACCGGGGGCTTACACTTGACTCTTCCTGTCCCTCCCCCCCCCCCACATCCCATCTTTTAGCAATTTCTTTTTTCTCTTTTTATGGCCACACCGGAGACATATGGAAATTCCCAGGCTAGGGGTCGAATTGGAGCTGCAGCTGCCGGCCTACACCACAGCCACAGCCACAACCATGCAGGATCCGAGCTGCGTCTGCGACCTACACCACGGCTCACGGCAATGATGGATCCTTAACCCACAGGGCACAGCCAGGGATCGAACCCACGTCCTCATGGATACTAATAAGGTTCATGACCTGCTGAGCCACGATGGGAACTCCTCCTTTAGCAATTTCTTTTGGCTCTAACTTCAGAACGTAGCCCTGGACAGACTAACCAGCATCACCTCACCCTCACAAGGTCCCCCAGTCTTCACTCTGGCCCAGCTGGAACCCGACCTCTTCAAAGCCATCCGTGCGATCTGCCTGCAAAGCAGAGCCGAAACTGGGACTCTCCTCACAGCTCTCTGCTGACTGCCCATCGCCCGTAGAGAGCGCAGTCAGATTCCTCAGTGTGTCCAGCAAGGCCCTGCGAGATCCAGCCCCACCGAGCCCTTAAACTGGATCTGCACCCGCCTCCAGCCCTGTGCTCCAGCCATTCTACCTCCCTCTCATTCCTGGAAATGCACCAAAAGGTTTTCCACCCAAAGCAACAGAAATAAAAGCAAAAATAAACCAATGGGACCTAATCAAACGGACAAGCTTTTGCACAGCAAAGGAAACCAAAAAGAAAACAAAAAGACAACTTACAGAATGGGAGAAAATAGTGTCAAATGATGCACCTGACAAGGGCTTAATCTCTAAAATACACAAATGACTTACACAACTCAACAGCAAAAAAGCCAACAACCCATGGAAAAATGGGCAAAAGACCTGAATAGACATTTCTCCAAAGAAGATATACAGATGGCCAACAAGCACATGAAACAATGCTCAACATCACTGACTATTAGAGAAAAATGCAATTCAAAACTACCGTGAGATACCACCTCACACCACTCAGAAAGGCCATCATTAATGAGCCCACAGATAACAAGGGCTGGAGACGGTGTGGAGAAAAGGGAACCCTCCTGTACCGTTGGTGGGAATGGAAGCTGGTACAGCCACTACGGAGAACGGTATGGAAGCACCTTAGAAAGCTATACGTAGAACTACCATATGATCCAGCAATCACATTCTTGGGCACATATCTGGACAAACCTTTACTTAAAAAAGACACATGCACCCGCATGTCCATTGCAGCTCTATTCAAGATAGCCAAGACATGGAAACAAGCCAAATGTCCACTGACAGACGATTGGATTAGGAAGATGTGGTATATATGCACAATGGAATACTACTCAGCCATAAAAAAGAATGGCATAATGCCATTTGCAGCAACATGGATGGAACTAGAGACTCTCATCCTGAGTGAAGTCAGAAAGAGAAAGACAAATACCATATGATATCACTTCTATCTGGAATCTAACATATGACACAAATGAACCTTTCCACAGAAAAGAAACTCATGGACATGGAGAATAGACTTGTGGTTGCCAAGGGGGAGGGGGAGGGAGTGGGATGGACTGGAAGTTTGGGGTTAATAGATGCAGACTCTTGCCTTTGGAATGGACGAGCAGTGAGATCCTGCTGTGTAGCACTGGGAACTATCTCTAGTCACTTGTGCTGAAGCCTGATCATGTGAGAAAAAAGAATGTATACATGTGTGTATAACTGGGTCACCCTGCTGTACAGTAGGAAAAAAAATAACGTATTGGGGAAATGAAAAAAAAAAAAAAAGGTTTTCCACCTCTGGGCTTTGCACTTGCTTTGCTGTCTCCTCGGACTGCTTAGTGCTCCATCCGGTCCCTGTTCAAACCTCACCTCCTGGGAGAGGCCTTCTCTAACCAGCTCTCTCCCATTCCCTGTCTCTCCCCCCTGACGCTGCTTCATTTATTATTTATTTATGTATTTTTATAAATTTGCCTGGAGGATAGTGGACTTACAAAGTTGTGCTGGTTTCAGGGGTATAACAAACGATTTTTTTTTTTAAACGGACTGAGTCAGCAAACAGCAGAAATTCACCTCAAACAAACATCAAAACATCATATGTTGCCAAAGTTGCCACGTTGTACCCACTTAGGAGGCTCCCAAAGCTCCAAGCACACCCATCCCTGACCCGCGGGCATAAGCCTTGACCCGCCGGGCTTCCCAGCCGTCCTCCAGGGAAGCGAAGGAAAGGGAGGGAAAGAAGGCAGGTCTCTGACCCTGACCAGCTCCATTTGGTAGACACAGTTCAGAAAACCCCTGAACTCCACCTCCCGCAGCCCTCCTTCCCTGGCTGGGGGTTAGACGCTCAGGACAGGTGAACAAACATCCTTAGTCTGATAGAGAGCATCTCGCGTCCCGGGCGGCTGAATGATCGCCCGCATCTTCCGGATGAGGAAAGGGGACCCAGGGAGGGACGGGCTTGCTCAAGATCACTCACTGAATCCACGCGGAGCTGGAGTCCAAGCTGCCTTGGCCTTCCTGAGGGGTCCTCACACAGACACCCACTCTCGGTGTCACAGGGGGTCAGGTCTGGCGCGTAGGATGGAAGAGACAGGGAGGAGGAGCCCTGAGCCGGGGTCTGCCAGAACCGGCGTGTGACCTCATTCAGACAGCAAATAAGGACAGTCTTGGGATCGTCCCTGGCCTCCTCTGAGGTTTCATCTACACAGGCGGAGGTTGTTCACAGGAACTGGCCAGCCTGGGCTGTCTACAATCACCCAACAGAGACACCAGACCGGCAGCCACTTTCAGGAGCGCCTTTGCCCGTCACGTCTGGTGGCAACTTGGGGCCCACGTTCTCCCTTGCCTCGTACAGCCGACGGAGCTGGGACAGGTGGGTGCCGCCTGGCTGGCTCTCTGGTTGGAGCATCCTGTGAGGTTGGTTGCAAGGCTTCCTCCCCCACCCCATCCTGTGACTGTCGTGCTTATTCCGGGGGGCGGCAGGGAGACTGGGGGGACCTGTGAATGGCTTGGATCCATCCATGTCAAACTTCAGTGGGCATCAGAATTATCTGGCAGGCTTATCAAAATCCTGATTTCTGGGCCCCACTCCTGAGTATCTGGTTCAGGATGAAGTGGAGGCTGGGAATATGCATTTCTACAAAGTTCATGGTGAGTCTAATGTCGTTCCTCCGGGGACCACGCTTTGAGAATCACTGGCTTAGGGAATGAAGCGGTTGTGGCTGACTCCATTATTAGTCACCTCAAAGCATTTTTTTTTTTTTTGGCCATGACCCAAGCATGTGGAAAGTTAGTTCCTGGGCCAGGGATCCAACCTGCACCAGAGCAGTGACCCGATCAGCTGTAGTGACAACGCTAGATCCTTAACCTGCTGCACCACAAAGGAACTCCAAGGCTTTTTGTTTATTTTTATTTTCACTTTTTGGCTTTTTAGGCCTGCACCCCCGGCACATGGAAGTTCCCAGGCTAGGAGTCAAATCGAAGCTGTAACTGCCGGTCCACACTACCTGTCACAGCGATGCCAGATCCAAGCCACATCTACAACCTACACCACAGCTGACGGCAACGCCAGATCCTCAACCCACTGAGTGAGGACAGGGATCAAACCTGCATCCTCGTGGATACTAGTCGGATTTGCTTCTGCTGCGCCATAACAGGAACTCCCTCCAAACTTTTTTAAACAACAGGAATCACTCCCTTTTTCCCCAGCCTCAACACCCCTGTCCCCGCAGCCTTCCTCAAGTTACTGCCGGGGGAGTTCCCACTGTGGCTCAGCGGTAATGAATCTGACTAGTATCCATGAGGATGTGGGTTCAATCCCTGGCCTTGCTCAGTGGGTTAAGGATCCAGCGTTGCCATGAGCTGTGGTGTAGTTCGCGGACTCAGCTCGGATCCCACATTGCTGTGGCAGTGGTGTAGGCCAGAAGCTGTAGCTCCAATTCAACCCCTAGCCTGGGAACTTCTGTATGTCACTGCAGGTGCGGCCCTAAAAAAAAAAAAAAAAAAAAAAAAAAAAAAAGATGAAGAAAAGTTACTGCCAAGGAAACAGCCATAGGGCAGGGTGAGGTGAGGAAAGCCCTATTGGGGAGGTGGGTCTCATGCCAACATCGGCTTCACCCCGATTGGCTATGTGACCCTATAACTGCTCCTCTGGCCAAGGCTTCCTTTTGGCCAGGGTCTATGCAGAGGCCCTACGTGGGGTTCCCCCCAAGACGGCTTTAGCAGAGCCAAGTAGAGGGATGGGCGAAGGTGATGCAGACAGGGTGGGAGGGTACCCCAAGCAGAGGAAGCAGGAAGTGCGCAAACAATAGCAATGCAGGCAACCTGGGGTGGCCAGTGGTCCTGGCCGATGTGGGTCTAAGACGAAGGGGCCGAGGAGAAAGCAGTGAGGGCCAGATCCAGGCACCCTCAGGCACCTAAAGGCAGTGGGGTGGGCGGCGGGAAGCGTGGATCAGAGGAGGTGAGGCTGATCAGGAACAGCAAGGAGACAGCCCCGCAGGAACTCAGATGAGAGATGACGGTGGCCGCACGAAAGAGAAGTGGAGAGACTGGAGAAAGTGTTGGGAAGTAGGACTTGGTGGGGAGCTGAAAATGGGGATGGTGGGGAGAAGGACGCTTGTGGTTCTGGTCTGGGCCCTGGACGGATGTTGGTGCCGCGCGTGAGCTGAGACGGGAGAGCCCGGGGAGGAGCGGATGGACGGTGACGTGCTCCTTCGGGCATGTGGAGAGGGAGAGGGCCGGGGGCCACCGGGCAAACGCTCTGCGTGTGGAGCAGGAGACCTGAGCTGGAACTGCAGCTTTGGGGGACATCCAGGGAGAGGCGGTGACGGAGGCCACAGGCACAGCTGAGAGAGTCCAGAAGGCACGTCGCATTTAGAGGAGGACCCAGCGGAAAACCTCAGAGGCGCAGAAGGAGGGGACATCCTCCACCCAGACTGGGAACAAACGGCCAGGAGATGGGAGGGACATCGGAAGAGAGAGGCACCAGCCAAGAGAAGAAAGTATCTCAAGAAGGAGGGCGGGGACGACGGTGTCAAAAGCTGCCGAGAGGTCAAGCAAGATAAGGCCTGAAAAATGCCCACTGGTGTTGGTGACAAGTTGGTCACTGGGTACTTTGGCACAAGGGCAGCCTCAGCCGGAGGGGAGGAGCAGAGCAGGTCCAGACGGGGTGAGAAAGGGAGCAGGGCGCTGAGGGAGTAGAGACAGGGAGGGAGGTACAACTCCGTTAAGAAGTTTAACTGCAAAGAGTAGAGGCTGAGATGGGTGCCTGGAGAAGGATGCAGAGCACCAGGGACAACCCATTGTGCTTTCTGTCCTTGTTGCTACGATGAGAGAGCCAGAGCGGAAGGAGCCGGGAGAGCGGGGAGGTCCACGACGTGAGAGCTGCAATGCCCGACAGAAAGAACTCCCAGGGCAGCTGGCCGCGGGGTCCCAGTGCAGGGGGAGGGCGCATGCGGCCCCAAAGGACCCCAGCAGTTTCCACGGTGACGGGTGGGCAGCGGGAGAGACCAGGCGGGAGAGGAGGCGCGGGAACAGCGGTGGCGAGCCCAGAGAGCATCCCGCCAGCCTCCGACTTCAATGGTCTCTGGGAAGGGGAGGCTCAGAGGTGGGGAGAGGGTGGGTGGGGGTCTGAAGAGGTGGAGGTCGGGAGAGGAAACGGACCAGGCCTGGAGGGGGTCGCAGGACCCCGACCCGGACCCCGACCCGCAAAGGCGAGGATGGGAGAAAGGACGCAGAACAGCGCAGGTGCTCTGCCCGTGGTATTTTTGGTCAGTCGGTTGGTTTGAGGGTCCTGATGATCCCGGGGGAGGAAGGATGTGTGGGATGAGGGGACCCCTTCCCCACCAAACCGAAGGAAATGCACCTGCAGGCCCTGCCCCTTCCTTCCTCCTGGGCCCCCTTCCTTCCTCTCTCCTCTCTCCAGTGTCCCTCCGCCCAGAGCCCTGCCAGGGTCGGCTGCCTCCCGGCCACCAGCTGGCACTCTCGTTTCGGCATCTGGCCTTGGACGGGTGCCAGCCTTTCCTCACCCCCCAGGCCAGGACCCTAAAGGCAAGGTCCTATCTTCTCTCAGCTAGGAGACCCTGAAGCCAGTCTGTCCCCATTCATCCAAGGTTCCAGGAGGGCAAAGGCCATGGCCCCCACCACCCTCCAGCAGAAAAGGGCATCTTGAGCCTCAGACCAGAGCTGACACTGAAGAGGGACTCCAGCCAGACCTGAGAGGCACTTCCTAATGGGGGAGGGGTGCCGTGCGGCCTGGAGGGCCCCGGCCTCTCTGAGGAGAGCAGGCTCAGGCTGGATCTTTCTCCTGCAGGGGGATAGAGGGGAGGGGCCGTCAGCCAGGCCTCAGAGCGAGGCTCTTTCCAAGAATCCTCAGGGGCTGGGACGAAAACTTTCCCCTGATCCAGCGATTCTAAATATGGCAAAGGGAGCAAAAGCACGTGACCCAGGGCCCCACACCAGGGGCTGCTCCTCGGCCCGCAGTTTCTCTGGGCTGGAGGCCTTCGCTGGGGCTCGGGGCAAGGGGGAGGTCTCCGTGGAGCCTCAGTTTCCCTGTCTGCAACATGAAGGTGGGGGACAGCTCCGTGAGAGCTAAAGTCCCTTCAGCCTCATGGCCAGCCAGTGGGGAGGCAGAAAGGAAACGACTGGCCTTCGGCTCAGCTCCAGATTCTTTGAGGCGATCCCTGGAGGGACAGCAGCCGCCAGGACATAATACAAACTATTAAAAAAATGCAGCCTCTTTAAGAAGACCAATTAGAAAAGGCATTCCCTTTAGCCTGAAAAATGATAAAAAGTTGACCCTTCCAAATGACCCCATTAGAAGCAAGCATCCCTTGCTCTGGGCTGATGCACCCCGGAGCACAGGCTAGATTCAGCACCTCCCACCCTCTCAGCCCGGCCCTTGGCATTGCACAGGATGCGGAGCTGCCCTGGGGCTGGCCTGAACACCACCAGCGCAGCCTTGGAAGGGCCAACTCCAGGTGGTGCCACACGGCTCTGTGCCCCCTCTTGGCCACCAGGAGATGGGCACTGACCCAAGTAAGCACCCCGCCCCAGTGGCTGGGCTGCGCCCAGGAGATTGTTTCTCTCACCATCGAGGCAAGTGGGCACAGGTGCAGAGAGAAGTGGAAATAAGATGCCACTCCAGAATCTCATCTCCCCTCTTGACTCTGTGAAGCCCAGATGCGCTGCCTGGCAAGAGGCCGCTACAGAGTCTTCCCGCTCCTTGCAGTACGTGTCCTCCATCTCCACCTGCCGATCTTTCTGGAGCCGGTGTGAAAGGTCTCGGTCCTGTGGTGGTGTGGAAGGCAGTGTCGTCTGGACAAAGGGTTGAATGAGTCACGGCCTCGTCCTCTCCCCCCAGGACCAGCTCCAAACCCTCCGACTTGTTCTCTAGGCTTCCCTCTGGCCAAGGGAAGCCAGTCCACCTCGTGCACCAGGAAATTGGGCCGAGCAGCGTGTCAAGGGTGGGAATAGGAGGGAGCAGGGGCTGGCCACCTGTTCAGGGCTGGCCAGGCAGCGCTGACTCCTCAAATAAACAGGGAGCAGGGGCTCCCAGGCAGGAGGCCAGCACAGTGAAAGCAAACTAAGAGGTGGAAGTCAGGCAGCCTGGATTTTGGAAACTTAGACAAGCTGGCCAATAGAAACTTTCCCCCAATTCCACCGGGGCCGCTCTTGTGGACCTGGGGCCTCAGTTTTATGTGCTGAGCTTGGCATGAGATTTCAGGTGAACAATGAGCTTTGCTGCTTTTTGAAAAACTGTGAAATCCACCCATTTGCAGGCTCAGCCCCAAGCGCCGAGACATGATTATAAGGAAGGCCCTTACCCATCCCACCACCAACTCTCCATCACTCAGTGCCTCACTGATGCTCCACTGTCACAGCTGTCCCCCGCAGCAGCCCACAGAACTTTCCCACCCTCACTGTTGCTTATACTACGTCTCTCTCTCCTCCAGTCTGGCTGGGTTGGGGGACCGCCCACCCTATGCACCCTTAATCCCCCATCCCCAACTCCAGGCTCACCTCCATCACGGCATCTGCCTGAACACGTGGAAAGAGCTGTCTGAGCGCCTGCCTCCTTCCACAGACCAAGAGTTGGCTGAGGTCCGGTGCTTTTCACCGTGAATACCCTGTGCCCAAGGTCTCCTGAGACAGGCGACGAGCCCAGCACTGCACCACTGACTGGTGCCACCCCCTCCCCGCTGTGCCACACCTGCTGGCCGCTCAACCCTCCCCACGACAGACGGCTCAGGAGGGGCCTGGGGAGGGCAGCACTGCCCGGGAGCCGCAGAGCACTGACTCCCTCAGCCACGCGCTCGTGACTTTACCGAGCGCTCGCCATGGGCCAGGCACAAAGACCATGCAGGGTCTTGCCTTCAGGGAGCTCACGCTTTCATGGGGGGAGATGGACGGTAAACAAGACAGGGTTCAAAATGTCATGATGACGGAGGAAAAATGACATGGGGGAAGGGGACAAAGACCGTGGGCATGGGAGTTGGGGGCTGTGCTATAGAGGCTGGGGGGGGCAGCATTGATAAGGTGACGCTTGGGCAGAGATCTGAAGGAAATGAGGAAAGGAGGTCGTGAGACCCACGGGTGTCTGAGAAGAGCGTTACGGAGTTCCCATCATGGCTCAGTGGTTAACGAACCTGACTAGGAACCATGAGGTTGCGGGTTCGCTCCCTGGCCTCACTCCGTGGGTTAAGGATCTGGTGTTGCCGTGAGCTGTGGTGTAGGTCGCAGACATGGCCTGGATCTGGCGTGGCTGTGGCTGTGGTATAGGCCAGTGGCTGCAGCTCCCATTGGACCCCTAGCTTGGGAACCTTCATGTGCCACAGGTATAGCTCTAAAAAGACAAAAAAAAAAAAAAAAAAAAAGAGCAAGAGAGAGCGAGAGGGAGAGGGAGAGGGAGTTACTTTTTTCTTTTTAGGGCCACACCCCTGGCAAATGGATGTTCCCCCCAGGCTAGGGGTCCAATTGGAGCTGCAGCCACCAGCCTACACCACAGCCACAGCAACACCAGATCCGAGCCGAGTCTGCGACCTACACCACAGCTCACGGCAACGCCGGATCCTTAACCCACGGAGCGAGGCCAGGGATCATGGGTAGCAGTTGGATTCTTAACCCACTGAGCCACAGTGAGAGCTCCTGAGAAGAGAGTTCTGAGCAGAGGGGAAACACACGTGCAAAAGACTTGAGCCGGAGGGTGCCTGGTGTGTTCCAGAACCATCCAGAAAAGGTGCTCCCAGAGCAGTGTGGGCAAGGGGGAAAGTAGCAGGCAGGGAGGGCAGACAGGCCGTGGAGCTGGGAAGCAGAGCAGCTACTGGCTCTGGTGAGGATTCGGGGAGTCCAAGTGAGACGGGGCGTTTTGAGCAGAAAGTCACCTGATCTGACCTGTGTTTGCAGAAGATCACACAGGCTGTTGAGGAGAGAGCAGACTACGTGCTCTGAGGAGATGGGAGGGGAGGGGACAGGGGCGTCTGCCCCTGCCGTGAATTGAGAAGTGAATGGTATCATCCAAGCAAGAGATGATGGCAGTTTGCCACAGGGGAAGTAGAGGTGGCAAGAGGGGAGCAGAGACGGACTATATCTGGGCCCCGGATGGCCCCTTAGGGTCCATCAATCCTCTCTTTATAGATGGGCAACTCACCCCGCAGGGCACGATCCACCTGTGGTGACACAGGAGACCAGCAGCAGAGCTGGGCTGGCACCCAGACTCCCTGATCCCTTTTGAATTTCTCTTCTTCCTGTAGAAGGACCCAGGCACCGGCCCCTCACCCCCACCTCAAAAATTCCCTCCTCCTGGTATCAGGCCCTTCCTGCTGTAGGTGTCAGGGTGGCACGGGATTCAAGGATTACCCAGGCTCCAGCTACTTGAGCCTGGCAGGGGTAGAGTCACCTCTAAGAAGCCTTCTGTCCTCTGAATCAGCAGAACCTGGGCAGAGCGGGGGAGGGGAGGGAGGAAAGTCCAAAGAGGGGAGAGAGCTTCCTCCTTTGCCACTTGCTTCTCAGCACTCGGGGGCAGAGAGGGCACCAGGAGCTGACGGGGTGGAACAGGAGCTTTGGGAGGGCCGGGCCCTCTGGGGAGCACAGCCTGCGCCTGCAGACTCAGCCACTGAGATCGCCCCCAGCGGGAGGCTTAGGGGGAACAGTGGGGGAGGAACGAGGGATGCCTCTGCTAACAAGCAAAGCAGCACGCAACTTGCAGGCCACACCTGGGGCAGGTGGTTACAGCTGCCCTGAGAGGCTTGCTCATGGTGGGAAGCCCAAATCCAGGACAAACCAGACTGAATCCGGCAAGACCAGCTCCCGCGGGCTCTGACACCTGGAGAAGGCTTGCTGAGTGACCTTGGGCCTGTTCCACGGCCAAGGTGGAGGCTTCGTTAAGAGGATCTCAGGCTGGAAGCACATCTGCAGACATCCATCCCTCAGCTTCCTCAGCTTCGAAGGGGGATGTCCCAACTGACTCGGAGTCCCCCAGCAGGCAAAGGGTGCTCGGCAGCTCTGAGAAAGCAAGGTGCCAGGGCCGAAGGCCGCAGAAGCGGAGACACGGGGTGTGGACAGAGCCAGGAACCTGGGTCAGGAGGCTATCCTGTCTCTGCCCCCACTCAGCTGAGGGGCTGGGAAATTGTTTCAGTTTACTCCTTAGCAAGAGGACAGAGTTGAGTAGGGGCCTCCAAGGGAGTTCCTGTTGTGGCTCAACAGAAATGAAGCTAACTAGTAACCACGAGGACGAGGGTTCCATCCCTGACCTCGCTCAGTGGGGTAAGGATCCGGCGGTGCCGGTGCCGTGAGCTGCGGTGCAGGTCACAGACGCAGCTCAGATCCTGCTCCTCTTCTTCTGAGGAAGACAGATGCCTAAAGCGTATCAGAGATACGGGGCCTGAATTCAGCTCTGACCCTGACCCCCGCCAGGTTCAAGAACTCAGCCTTGGCTGCACGGCCTTGAGCAAGTGAACTGCCCCTCTCTGGGACTCAGTTGCTCCGTCTGTCTAATGGGGCCAACGATCCCTGGAGCAGCGGGCTGGAGGCAGGGGCCCAGCCCGGAGAACTCCGCGCTGAGGGGTGGCCTTAAGGCTTAGGTTCACCTCGGGACACAGAGGAGGAGGACACCAGGCGGGGCTCCTCGGCAGCGGGAGGGGCTCCCGGGGAGGGGCTCTGGGGGACTCCTCCCCGGGCGAAGCCCCCGCGCCTCCCCCCCGCCCCGCCCGGGGGCCCCTTCCCCTACGGCTGCAGGGCCGCCGCTGCGCGCTCGGAGGTCCCCGAGGTCCCCGGGGCTGCGGCCCTGACTCGGCGGCGCGGGGCGGGGCGTACTCGAGGGGCGGGGCGAGGCGGTGGGCGGGCCCTGGGAGGGCGGAGCGTCGCCGGCACCCGGCACCGCGCGGGAGGGGCGCGGGCGGTGCTGCGGCTCCAGTTACCTCCCTGCGGCCTCCCCCGCCCCGCCGGTTTCTTTTTCCGTTTCCAAATTAACAATTGAAAACGCGGCGGCCTGAAAGGCGAGCAGCGGGCCAAGCGGAAAGTGTGAAGGTGCCGCCGCGTCCCCGAGGACGGGGCGGAGAGGGGGGCGAGACACCCCGACTGCCCCGGGATTGCCCACCCGTCGACGCCCGCTGCGGGGGCTGAGCATCCCAGGACCCGGAGATGCCAAGGCCCCTAAATCGGACCCTCGCCTTATCCAGCCCCCGGTGCTTTCCTGGGCAGGGTTGTAGGACCCAGTGCCCAGACACGAGGTGGTGCCAGTCCCCGAGGGGGTTGTGGAGGAGGCATTAAGACTGGGTTACTACTCTCGAGGCTTTGTGCCCAGAAGAGGCAGGTGCCAGGCAGCACCCTCATATCACCGTCCTTAAGAGCGCCCAGAGTCAGGTCGGTTCGCGTGTGCGCACAAAGAAGTCATTTCATCTGAGACTCAGTTTCCTCATCTGGCAAATGGGAAGGAAAGATACCCCGACCATACAGAGCTGGCTGTGAGTAGTAAATTAAAAGCGAAGATGCATGAGGCTGGTCACAGCGACCCCAATAGACGGAGGCTATTATTATCTTGGGTTGGAAGTGATGATAATATGGAGACTTGGCACCCCTCCCCCTCCACCCACAGCCAAAGGGGCTGTTCACCAGTGGAGAACACTGGCCTCGACTGCTCTTTCCCTCCCCTCACTTCCTCAGGGCCTCCCCAAAGCCCCGCTGGACAGCTAAAGAAACAGGCCAGGAAGGTTCTTGTAAAGGGCTCAATGTCACATGTAAGTGACACAGACTAGGGCTCTAGCCCAGGTCCTACCCCCAGGCCAGGGCTCATCGTATGGAGATGAGTGGTCCCCGTGGCTGGGACCCTGGGCAGTGGACACCCCCTTCTCATTGTTCTAAAGATGTGTGCTGATACCAGGGCAGCTGAAAGGGATGGAGAGAGTCCCTGCTCCCGGACAACCAGGGACGTGGGCCAGGAGCCAGAGGGTGCACACCAGGAAAAGATACCGTTTCTAGGCCCCTGGCCTCCCTCGTGTAAGCTGCATGAATGCAGCGACTTATCAGTCTTACTCGCCACCGTCTCTCCCACACTGAAAACAGGGCTTGGAGTAAGAGCAGGATATCAATTAATATGAGCTGAGTGAAGGAATGAGGGAGCAGGTCCCTGCTAGGCAGCTGTGGCCTCCCACTCACCACCTATGTGGGGAGGGGTGTGGGGAAGAGGCGCTCCCCTCCCCAGTAGGGAGATCCAGGACGGGGGCGGGGCGATGGGGGAAGGAGGCGGGAACTGAGACGGAGCAAGGAGGACGGAAGAGAAGAGGTTCGGGGAGCTCCCCCTGCGGCGCAACAGGATCCTGGGTTCGACCCGGCCCAGCACAGTGGGTAAAGGATCCGGCTTAGCACAAGCTGTGGCTCGGATCTGACCCCCGGGCTGGGAGCGCCATACGCCTGGGGGCAGCCAAAAGAAAGACAAGGTTCCAGAAGGCAAAGTGGAGCTCAGCTCTTTCTTCCTAATCCCCCACTCCTGTCCGTCAGATACTCTCCCCATTCCTCCTCCTTCCAGCACCTCTTCACGGACCGCCGTGACTCCAGCTCCTTCCCCGCCCTCACCCCCAGTCCACTCACCTTGCAGTCGGAGCAGCCCTCCCCCACTTACGACCCTTCAGGGGCCGGTTGCTCATGGTTCACAGTCTGAAGCCAGGGCTCCTCAGCCCAGAGCTTGAGGCTGTGCACACTCCAAGCAGCAGCCACACTCCGCCCTCCAGACCGCGTCCATCTCCACCCTGCTGACTTTCCTGCTTCCCCTGTCCTCGGCACGGTCCCCCTTCCGCCTCAAGAATCCCTAATCTGGAGTTCCCATTGCGACTCAGCGGGTTAAGAACCTGACGTAGTGTCCATGAGGAGGCGGGTTTGATCCTGGCCTCGCTCAGCGGGGGAAGGATCTGGTGTAGATCACTGGTGCGGCTTGGATTCTGTGTTGCTGTGGCTGCGGCATAAGCCCCCCAAATGCCGCAGGTGTGGCCGTCAAAAAAAGAAAGAAAAGAGAACCCCAATCTGCTGTGAGAGGTGCTCCCCCAACTCCTGGTTGGGATTCCTGGCCCCCTCTGAACACCCCAGGACGCATCTGTGCTGAGAAGATTCTTACCTCTGTCCACCCCCACCCCACAGCGCATCGGGATCCATCCATCAAGGGCAAGGCCAGTTCTGACTCCTGCACATGCCCCAGCCTGGCCCAGGAGATGCTCAGACAGGATTTGGGAGGGAACCAGAAGACCCCCGTTGCCGGGGCCTTGAGCATCAGTGAGTAGGGATTTTTCCCAGGCTCCTCTGAATCCCAAGAGTTCTGGGTAAGGACAATTGGGGTTGCTGCAGAGGTGGGTGAGGGGAGGGAGGCCCGATGCAAGCCCACCCCAAACACCGGCGGGGCTGGGAAAGAGTGCAGATGGAGACCCGCACACTATAAATCTACACATTTCGAAGTTCTGGTCAAGCTAACAAGCTGTTAAATAGGTTCCGTCCTTCCTGACACACCTTCGCAATGCTCTGGAAAGGCTAGGTTTGAATTTAACAGCTTGGACTTCCTGGAGTTCTCTGCTGGAATCCGGCAGGGTGGGGGCAGCCAGCCCCTGCTCCCTGCCCTCCCGTCCCCATCCCACAGCGGGCCCTCCTCTCTTCCCACGCTGGGCTCCTCCCTCACCAGGAGGGGCCTTGAGTGCACTCCTGGGGCTGCCCCAGTCTGCTTGCAGCTACTTTGGCTACAAACAGCTGACCTTGGGCCCAGGAGCTCTCTCAACGGTGGCCCTTGGGCTGGCCAGCCAGGAAAGCCAGTGAGGCCTGTGCCAGCCCTGGAAAGGGCACACCCCTGGAATGCGTTCTGGAATAGAGAGGGCCATGCACGGATCCCCGGTTGATGGTGTCCGGGCACCTACAGGCTGAGTGGGCAGAATCCTGGGCCCCTACCCTTGACTTCACCTGGAACAGCCCTGCTTTGCGGTGTTTTATATTCCATCCTGCTGTGTCACATTTCAGTTCAAGAACCAGATCTTCCACTTAAAAGAGTTCGCAAGGCACCAATCTAGACCCTTCCCTCCTACGGACACCAGGGCAGCCGAGGTTTCGGGGTGCCAGGGACCACAGTCAGGAGCAGTTCAAAGCAAATCCAGGCCTTCATCCCAGGGCTCGGACCTCTCGTCCAGGCCCCAGCCTCCATGGGCACTTTTCTGATCAGTAAGACCCACTGCCTCCCACGGAGATGCCACTGGGAGACGGCGAGTGTCCAGTCCCTGGAAGGGACGCGGAGCTACTGCTGGGGCCTCTGGCCTTGACAGGGGCTGGACCCTCCGCGCAGGACGCCCAGCTCAGAAGTGGATGGAGAGGCCAGACCAGGCCCGAGAAGGAGAGGGAGTCCTGGTATAAATAACCGTGGGGGGCCGAGATGTTTGGGCCCGTCTCCTGGGCGACGGGTGTGTTTACTGCCCAGCGAGGGGGGGCACAGCCCACACATTTGCCTCCCTGACTTGTAGCCAAATTTCTCCAGGAAGGGGTGGCCCGGGATTAGCCCCAAACACTCCAGCTCCGCACCTCTAACAGGTCCTCCCCTAACTCTGCCCCAGCACAGGCCCTAAACCTCCCGGACACTGCCCCCCATCCTTCAGCCCCAAATGCTGCAGGCACTGCATCTGCAGCCACAAACGCCCCAGCATTTGCCTCCATAAGTCCCAACTCTGCTCAAATGGTGAGGCGGGGGGGTTGGGGGGCATGAGCAGGGCCAGGAAAGGCCCAAGCAGACTACCTGGGTGTGTGCCAGGGATTTGAGCTGGGACTGCTGGGCACGACGGGGGCAGGGACAAACCTCTCCCACAGCCCTGGCCAAGTCAGAGGAGGGCTGCAGCCCCCGGCTTAGGAAAGTGCAAATCCCTCTCCCCAGCCCAGTGCCCACCCCATGCCTGTCATGTGCAGGGTATTAGATGGCCAGACCCCATCGGGGGAGGGGCTGGCAGGTGCCCAGTCCTGCCAAGGCCAGCTCCTCTTCCCAGCCAGCCAGGCCAAGGGGGAAAAAAACCTCAACGCAGGAAGCCAAGAGGCAAGGTCCCCTTCCCCCTCGGGCAGCAGCTGCAGCCTGGCCCAAGCACGGAAGCACAGGGTTGGTGTGAGCTGAGTTCCAGCCTGCAGGCCAAGCCAGCCTACTCCCCGCCGCCCCTGCCACGACCCACGCAACACGCACACACACACACACACACACACTCTCTCTCTCTCTCTCTCTGCCCAACCGACTGATGGGTCTGGCTTGGGCCACCAGCTGCTTTTCACTGAGAGCAGAGGCTCAAAATAGGAGCTGTGCCCATCAGGGGACCTTGACAGGTGCCCAGACACCTGGGCTCCAGCCCCATGTCAGCCACTTCTCAGTTGAATGCTCTTGGGTAAGTCATTTCTCCTTTCTAAGCCTCAGTGTAAAATAGTGTAATAAATGTCTTCCTCCCGCGGAGTCAGGAGAATGCTCTGGGATCCACTGAATAAACATTCGTTAAGCCCCACAGTGGCCAGGAATATGCCTCCGAGTGCTTTTTGGAGCATCAGGTGGGAGAGGCAGTGTTCTTCCCAGTGGGAGGAAGTGTTTGAACCTAGAGGCTGAGGCTCAGGGATGTGAAGAGACCTGCCCAAGACCACACAGAGGGGACCCGCGCCGGGCCAGCCCTGCAAAGAGGCCTCCCCTGTACATCATTGCTGCTGGGGACACCTGACACTCTCGGGTTGAGCCTGGGCTCCACCCCCAACCTAAGTTTAATCCACGCTCTGTTCTGGGCCTCAGTTTCCCCCTCAGTAGAGTGAGGGGCCGGGGGCGGCAGCTGGGGGCGGGGCGGGATGGGTGATTTCCACACCCTACTGAGTTGGCAGAAAGGGAGGGAAGAAGCTTGGCAGGCTGGGCCTTCTGGCTCTGCCCCTTTCTCCAGGGCACCCCACCATCAGCCAGGGTGCTCTCGTGCGGCTTGCCTAAGGTCACTGTTCTGGGGACCCCCCCGAGGCCCCAGACCCCCTTTGCAGGTAGCCTCGGAGCCTGCACCCACCTGCTCTGCTCCCAAGGCCTCCTCACTTCAGCCACACACACCGTCCCCTGGCCAGGCTTTGCATAAGCAGCTCAACTTTCCATACAGGCAAAAATCCTAGGGCTCCGGCCCAGGTCTGGCCAGACCCTGGCAGGGACAGTGGGCAGCTCCAGAGGAGCCTCCCAGGGGGCTGGGTCGTGAGGGGAAGGCAGAGGGCAGGAGAGGCCAAGCAGAAGGCACCCCCAGGGCTCGCTGCTGGAGACGCCCCCCCAGTCTCCTTGCCAGGCCCAGGGAGGTGTTTCTTTTTGCTTTGCTTTGCTTTTCTTTTGCTTTTTAGGGCCACACCCACAGCATATGCAAGTGCCGGGCTCACACCCCAGCTACAGCAACTGGGGATCCGAGCTGTATCTGCAAACTACACCACAGCTCACGGCCACGCCAGATCCTTAACCCACTGAGTGAGGCCGGGGAGCGAACCCCCATCCTCGTGGATCCCAGTCGGCTTCGTTAACCGCTGAACCACGAAGGGAGGCCCCGGAGAGGGTTTCTAACACAGTCTGCCAGGCTGGCACGAGCTCCCTCCATAACTCGCCTCCTCAGGGAAGTCACTGCTCCTCAGCCCGGGGTTCTCAGCCCGGCCTTGCTCACGCCCCAGCCTCTTCTCTGCACACCTCCTGCCACCTCTAGGCTCCCACTCTCCTGCCCTCTCTCGGTTCTTTGCCAATGTCACGTTCAGCCCCCCCTCTGGGCGTGGCGCATGCTGGTCCCTCTGCCTGGAATGCTGTTCCCTCCTCCTCCTCCTCTTCGCCTAGTTGACTTCTACCCCCACGCACACCTCTGGTCTCGACTGAAACCTCTTCCTCCAGGAAGCCCTCCCATCCGCCCACGGCCAGTTTGGAGCTGGGCTCTGTGTGGGGCCCCCACAGGACTCCAAGATGCCAACCACTGCCAGTCTCTGGGGGCATCTCCCCGGGGAGGGGAAAGGGTATGATTCACGGCTCTTCCCCCAGCCCCTGGGACGCGGCCTGGCTGCGAGGGCCTGCCAGTCAGGACCCCCCCCAAATGAGAGAGCAAGAGGGTGGCATGAGACCCCAGGGGAGAACGGGGGGGGGGCGGCGGCAGGACCTGAGCTTTAAGGCCCAACTGGTCCTCTCATCGGCCTCCCTCGCAGGCAGGCCCACGGCCCCAGCTGGGCATAATGGGGCGGCAATGAGGAGAAGCCTCTGGAGCTGGACTTCTGGGGTTCGAATCCCAGCCCCACCACCTACACCCAGGCAAGGTACTCAACCTCCCTGTGCCTCAGCCTCCTCATCAGAAAAATGGGCATAACAGTGGTACCCACACCTCCAGTCGATGAGAGAAAAAATGAGCCCAGAAATGGCAGGTCTACACAGAGAGCATCTGGCCCATCAGCTGTTATTATCTTTATTATTTTTGAGAGCAGCAGCGGGGGACCCTGAGACTCAGAGAAGGGGGGTGCTGCCTGAAGCAACCCAGCAGGAAGATGTCTCTCTCTCTCTTTTTTTCTTTTTCTTTTTTTTGGCTGCGCCCTCAGCACGCGGAAGTTCCAGACCAGGGATCGAACCTGTTCCACAGCAGCAACTTAAGCCACAGCAGTGACGATGCTGAATCCTTAACCTCCCGAGCCACCAAGGAGCTCCAGGCAGGTGTCTCTAGCTTCCCCCTGCCACGCAACCCCCCCATACACTATAAGTGCCCCCCCCCCCCCCCACCGCAGCCTGTCCACGCGGCCCAGCAAACCTGCTCCCACCATCTCCCGGCGCAGAGTCCCTGCACACTCAGCCCTCGGTGCCGTCCTCCCAGACACCTGCAGTTTAGCGGCTGTGTGACAAGGCACATGCTAACCATTTACGCTTCAGCGTCCTCGTCTAAAACCATCGGGTAACAGCAGTGCCTACTTCCGAGGGCTCTTAGAAGGACTTTTTTTTTTAGGGCTGCACCCGTGGCATGTGGAGGTTCCCAGGCTAGGGGTCTAATCGGAGCCACAGCTACCAGCCGACACCAGAGCCACAGCAACGCGGGATCTGAGCCACGTCTGCAACCTACACCACAGCTCACAGCAACGCCCGCTGACGGAGGCCAGGGATCGAACCCGCATTCTCATGGATCCTAGTCAGGTTTGTTAACCGCTGAGCCACGAAGGGAACTCCAGAAGGACTCTTTTTTGGCCACATCTGTGACACGTTGAATTTCCCGGGCCACAGATGGAACCGGTGCCACAGCAGTGACAAAGCTGCATCCTCAACTGCTAGTCGGCCAGGGAGCTCCTCTCAGAAGGATTAAAGGAAACGGTGCGTGGAACACATCTGGTGCCACATCCTTTCTGGGCCAGACAAGGCAACGCATTGTGATCTGAAAACTGTCGTAACTCTGAGCCTGGCCCCTCCGTAAGGTCGTCACAGAGCCCCCCAGGAGACGGAGGGCTCCCCACCCTCTAATCCTTCCATCCCCACCCAAACTCCTCCTACTTCTGGCCCGGAGCTCAGGAGGGAGGAGGCAGGATGACGCCCGGACGCAGAGATTTCACGCACGGGTAAAATTTTCAAAAATAATTTAGGGACCACATAGGGTTGTCAACTTTTGATTTCGCCAAGTAAGGACATTTTTTAAAAATTCCCAGCCCCATCATTTCATAAAAGAAAGGACATAATCTCACACTAAAAGACAGTCCTTTAAATGGAATAAATTTAGCTCTGAGAAAGCCACCACGTTGTCCTTATTTTTCTCGGTTTGCCTTAGGCCACTGAGCAAAGGCTGGGTCTGCTGGCGCGTGAGAATCACTTGGAGCCCCGGGCTTAGGCGTCTCGCAGACAGGGGTTCGAATCCTGGCTCCACCGTGGACAAGATGTGTCCTTTGGTGCACGGCAGTTCCCCTTTCTCGGCCTCGGTTTCCCGTCTGGGAAATGGGAACAGCAGTGGTGCTGTCACACCGTGGTCCCTGGAGCGCTACATGGTCTGGTGTGTGCAGAGCACGGCTCTGACAAGAGACCACGCCAGCCCAGGCTCCCGGCCAGCGGCGCCTCCCTGTCCTGCCACTGCCTACGGCTTCCCGCTGCCCCGAAGGTCAAGCCCACCTCCACAGCCTCCCAGTCCTCGGGGCCCTGGACCCACCAGACTCTGCAGATCCTGGGACCAAGAGGCTGAAGGAGCACAGTGCCACCTCAAAGCCTTTGCTCTAGCTGTCACCTCCGCCTGGAGCGCTCAGGGCAAACACCCTAGGCGCTTCCCCAGCTCAGTGCCGGCACACAGAAAACCTAAGCATCCTCTCTCCACTTCTCTCCAGTCAGCAAAACCCTCCTCATCCTTACGACCGACCTCAAGGCCACCTTCACTCCCTGGCTGAGCACACAGGTACTAATCACCAAGCAACCAGGCGCTGTGCAAACCCCACCCCCCAGAAGAGCTCAGACACACGGAGATGAGTGAATAGAACTTGGGGTGGGGGGGTCCGAAGGGCCGCCAATTAAGCCTGGGATGGGGTGGACAGGGGGTGAGTCCAAAAAGATGTGATGCTCAAACGGATTTGAAGGATGAACAGGAATTCACCAGATGATGGGTGCGCAGGAGAACAGAACGAGACTGAGGCAGAAGGAAAAGCATCAAGAATATTAAATGGAGTTCCTGTCGTGGCGCAGTGGTTAACGAATCCGACTAGGAACCATGAGGTTGCAGGTTCGGTCCCTGCCCTTGCTCAGTGGGTTAACGATCCAGCGTTGCCGTGAGCTGTGGTGTAGGTTGCAGACGCGGCTCGGATCCTGCGTTGCTGTGCCTCTGGCGTAGGCCGGTGGCTACAGCTCTGATTCAACCCCTAGCCTGGGACCCTCCATATGCCGCGGGAGCGGCCCAAGAAATAGCAACAACAACAACAACAACAACAAAAGACAAAAAGACAAAAGACAAAAAAAAAAAAAGAATATTAAGTGGGAGCTCCCGTCGTGGCTCAGGGGTTAATGAATCTGACTAGGAACCATGAGGTTGCGGGTTTGATCCCTGGCCTCGCTCAGTGGGTTAAGGATCCGGCATTGCCGTGAGCTGTGGCGTAGGTCGCAGACATGACTTGGATCTGGCATTGCTGTGGCTGTGGTGTAGGCCAGGGGCTATGGCTCCGATTCGACCCTTAGCCTGGGAACCTCCATATGCCACGGGTGCAGCCCTAAAAACCAAAAAAGAAAAGCGAATATTAAATGGCACACTTCTGGACACTATGGGTTGTTTCTTTTTCTTTCTCTCTCTCTCTCTCTCTTTTTTTTTTTTTTTTTTTTTGTCTTTTTGTCTTTTTGTCTTCGTAGGGCCGCACCTGCAGCATATGAGAATTCCCAGGCTAGGGGTTGAATTGGAGCTGCACCTGCCAGACTATGCCAAAGCCACAGCAACGTGGGATCCAAGTGAACCACAGCTCATGGCAACGCCAGATCCTTAACCTGCTGAGTGGGGCCAGGGATTGAACCCACATCCTCAAGGATACTAGTTGGGTTCATAACACACTGAGCCGCAACGGGAACGCCTATAAATTGTTTCTTAGATGAGGAGCAAAGGATGCTTGAGAGCGGGGTTGCAGGGGGGTTCTGACTTGGCGCTGGGGCTGGAGGAGTCACTGTTGAGGGATGGGGTTAGGTTTGGAGATAGATGTGGAGTTTGAGGTGCCTGGGAGATGAGGAGGTGATGTGTCCACGGGAAGTGTCATGAGGGATGTGTCATCACAGAGGTGACAGTCCCCAAAGTCACAGGAGTATGTGAGATGCCCAACCCTCCAAACACACACACACACACACACACACACACACACACACACACACACACGGAAACGGTGCTTGGAGAGGAGGACCCAACAGAGCCCCCCGGAGCCCCAGCATTGAAGGGGCAGAAGGAGGAAGCAGAGCTCCTGACAGAACCCAGGGAAGAGCCCGAGGCGGGCTGAGGACGGTCAAGGGCAGGGAATGTTCGAGCAGGGAGGGCCCCTCACAAGGCAGCATGGCTGCACCCAGGGGCCGCATTTGGGACGCATGTCCTGCCCCTACCACTCATTAGCTATGTGGACCTCGGGCCTTGAGTTCCCTATCTGTAAGATGGAGCTAATTTATTTTTCAACAAAAAGGAAGATTAAGGGCATGGGGAAGAGGCATCGGCCACACGTGCCCCCCTCAATCCTGTGTCTCTCCCATCAGACTGCCACCAGTCCCCAGAGGCCAGAAGATTGGCTTCGTGAATGAAATCAGGGGCTGCCCCCCCCACCCCCCCCCCAGCACAGGCTGGAACGGGAAGCAGTTTTCCTCTGTTCCCGGTGACTCCAGCACGACTCCCACCCACCGCGGAGAGGAGGTGGAGAAAGCCCCGTACCCTTCCCGCCTCCTGGCCTCAGTCTCCCTATCTGCGAAATGACGCCCTGGATCTGCTTGAGCGCGAACCCCGTCTGCCTCGGATGCCCTGAGGCAGGGTGACTGCAGGAAGGATGAGGGAGGAAGGCCTGTTCCCGGCCGCTGCTCCCGCCCCAGGGGAGGAGGCCTCACAGGCCCCTGGGTCCCCACTGTCCCCCGGGACTGGCCCACCCGGAAGAGGGTGGCACCCGGGCCAAGGAGGCAGGAGCAGAGGCGCCGGGGTTGCGCTGACCGAGCCGTTCCGTCTCCGCTCCTTCTCTTCCTACCCCCGCCCTCCCGGGGGACAGCCGAGCCCAGCAAAAAACAAACCCAAAGACAGTGACCTGGACGAGCCTGAGGCTCCCAGGGAGGCGCGGCAGGAAAGGAAGGAAGGAGCAGAGGCAGCCTGGGAGCCTCCACTCCACCAAATCAAAGGGTGCCCGACACAGAGGGGCTCCGAGGGGGCGGCTCCAGCCACGCTCCATCCGTCACGCCGTGAAGGACGGGTGCCCCTTGCTCGGTAGGGACAACGAGCAGGGGAGATTTTGTCCAGTCCAGCCGACAAGGCTTCCCAAGTATCCCAGGGACTCTCACTCTACCTCCTAGCTTGGGACCGTCAGTCCTTCTTGCTGTCTGACCTCCGTCTCTTCTGCTTCTGCGGATCCACTGATCTCTAGCAAGCTGTCTCCCCGCTGCCTCACCTGCCTGGCCTGGATGTCTAAGGAGCCTCGGGAGAACGTGTTCCCCAGATTTCCCTGCAGGGACTGCAGAGGGCCCCTGGGCCCGAGACCCACTCCACCCACTGTTCGGAATCACTCTGTTGCCTGCTCGCTTGGCTCCCTCCCTCAGGCGCTGCCCACGGATTCCCAGCCCAATTAGTCTGCTGCCTGGGGCTGCCCCTCCCGTTCTCACCGCCCCCGCCCCCCAGGTGCCAACCCCCAGGGCACGCGGATCCTGCCCCAGGGACAAGCTGCCCAGAACGCCTGGAGTCCTGCGGGGGCTGCTTCCCTGGAGGCCCCGGAGGTGTGACCAGCACCCTCTCCGCAGCCCCTCAGAGTCCCAGCTGGGGGCAGGCAGCCTTTGGCGCCCTTCTAAGTGCTGCCCGGTCCTCGGAGGGGCTCCGCGGGAAGGTGCTGGAAGAGAAACTCCCATCACCCTGCACGCCACCCCCACCCTACGAGACTCAAGGTCTGAGACAGCAGCTCCCCCCTCTCACCCAGAATCCTCTGTGCCAGGCGGCCCTTCGGGATCCACCTGCCTCTACGGCCCATTTTACAGAAGAGGCTCGTGAGGCACGAGGACGAGGGCAGGGCAGATGATATGTTGGCACGGAGACCGTCACATCACCTCTGGGATTCCCTGTCCCGTTCCCCAGTATGACACGCTCAGGAGAGTGTGGGGGATCGCCCTCCCCTCCCAGGGGTCCCTGGCTCTGCCCCCTGGACCCCCCGGCTCCCCTTCCACCTGCCTGTCCACGCTCCTCCGCGTGTACACACGGACACGCTCGCCCTCTCTGTCCATCCCTGTGAGAGGAGGCAGGAGAGCCCAGTGGGGCCAGGCAGGCTCTGGAGCCTCCTCCCTGGGCAATGCGCGCCCCCTAGTTCCCTCTGCCCCCCAGACCTGGCACAGAGTTGCCACTCCGTAGCTCCATGCAGCAGCTGAAGGAAGGGACAATCAAGGAGGTCCTAGGCACCCAGGTTGGCGTCCTGGTGCCACCATCTCTCCGGCCACACGCGCTGGGGCAAGTGTGAAGTGAGGGTGACAGAGCGGCCCCGATGACAGGGCCGGGAGGGTTAACAGGGCGCAGAGAAGAGGCGGCGCCTGGCCTGTCTGCAGAGCTGCGTCCTCAGGCTCCCGGAGCAGAGCCGCTCACCCCAAGACACCCGCAAATGCAGCCCCTGCTCTCTCCCAGACACACCCAGACACACCCAGACACACCCACCGTGCTGACAGGAGTCGAGCCTCTCCCCAAGGAGAACGACGACCATAACAATATAATGATAAGGCGATGCGACGATGGCGACCGTTTGTGCCCAGCGCGGTGTCAGGTGCTTTACCTCACCTGACCGGGACGACCCTAGGGGCAGGTATTACTAGGCCTATTTCTCAGATGAGAAAATGGAAGCTCAGAGAGGTTAAGTAACTTGCCCAAGGACACACGACGGCTAAAGGTAGAACCAGAAATGACCCCCAATCTTTCGGACTCAGATCCCATGCTCTTCACGGCCTGTGGGACGGCCTTTGGAGAAATGAGAAGCACCCCCTCTTCTGCCCCCCCAGCCCTGCACCTCTCACACGACGGGCGTGTGAACAAGGGGGCCACCCCCAGATGAGAACTCGGAATTTCCTACCGGCCCCGCTAGGCCACAAGAGGGTCGGCCCTGGCCAAAGACCCACATGGGTGCCGGGGTTGGGGTTGGGGAGGAGGGAGTGCACCTCCAGCGGGCTCCCCCGGGGCCTGGGGACGCTCCCCACGCAGCCTCTTCTGGAGGCAGGGCCTTGGCCGGGTCTGCAGAGCCATCGGCTCTCCCTGCTCCCCAGGCAATTTCAGCTCCCTTGACTGGCTCAGAGAACCTTAAATTAATCACCCACTCAAAGTGCTGCCATCAGCCCAAGAATAATCACCTCTTGAAACTCTCCTGGCTCCAACATTCTGAGAACAGAGGCTTCTGCAGCAACAGGGATTGGAGTGAGACAGCCGGGAGGGCTTCCTCAACGGAAGGAAGGCACACACCATGGAGCCGAGGCGGGTGGCAGACAGGGAGAGAGCTAACCCTCTCGGTGACCCCAGAGCAGAAAGGGGGCGGGGGGCTGGAAGAAAAGCCAGAGGCTGGCGGGACGGTCTCTCTCCACTCCCCACTTCTTACAAAGACCAAATAAAGGGACCGGGACTGAAAAACAGCAGCACAAAAAATGTGGGTCACACTCCAAGACTCTCTCCATTGCAAGGCCAAGTGCCTGGAGCATCCGTCTTCCCTCTTGGCTGGGCAAGGAGAAGAGTATCTCGAGTCCCAGTCTGGGAGGCAGAAGGCCAGGCTTCTCGGCACAGTCCTACCACTGCCTCATCAGGTGCAGCCCGGACAGTATCTGACCCCTTCTGTGCCTTAGTGAACCCAGCTGCAAACCACAGGCCTGAACAGAGGAACTCAGAGGGCCCTTCGAAGGGGAGAAGCAAAGGCCAGCCAAGTCCTCGGAAGCCAGCTCCCCCGACTCCCACGTGGGCCTGGCGCCGCCCTCCAGGGCAGGTGCACCAACACACACAGACCCACACCTGCGGCTGCGGACAGGCGGAGGCAAAAGCTCAAGAGATGGGGCCGACTCTGTCCCCCGAGGTCCAGGCAGGGGCGCAGGCCCAGGTGTGCAGCTGCGAAGGCAGAGATAAGGTGGGAGCAGCTGTGCGTTAGATTGCTTTGCATGGGTTGTACACTGGGTGTGCTCTTGTGACACCCACAGAGAGGTGTGCCCAAAGTGCTGGAGTATGTGCGTGAGACCGACCCACGGGATGGAGTGGGGATATGCGTGTGCAAAGCCGTGCACAACAGAAGTGTGACTGCACTGGGTGAGGGTGAGGCGTTTCCACCAATTCCGCAAAATCCTGCCACTGATTCCTCCCCCCGCCCCCATCACTGCTGCCTATGTGCTGGGGACAGAGGAACAAGGATGCAGGAGAGCTGCTCCCGAGGAGATGCCTGGGGTGGGGGTGCAGGAGGAGATAGCGCTGTCAGCCTCGGCTCTGGGCTGAGCTCCCGCTGACCCAGGGAACCCTCCTGAGCCTGCACCTGAGGAGGATCGCAGCGGCTGCCTCACCCGGCTGGCGAAGGGCCCTGTGAGCTGTGAGCGGGGCTTAGACAGAGCGCTGAGCAGGGCGCCCGATGAGAGATTTCAGTTCCGCCTCCAAGAGCCCAGGCAGGCGGCCTGAGGGAGCAGCCGGGAGGCCCCAGACGCGGTGGGAGTCAGGCGCGTCAGGTCTGGTCCTGCATCTGCCACTGACCACTGTGTGTGATGCGAGTCTCCAGAGACTCCATCTGCTCAAGAACCAAATGGGGCTGTGAACGTGCGGGGACCCGCCCCGCAGGGATGCGGGGTCTCCGGGGGGCGGGGGGCGCCGCGCGGCTGGGAGCGGGGGGGCCGCGGGAGCTGCCGCGACCTCCTCCCTCCCCATTCCCACAGCTTCTGACCCCAGGGACAAGGCCGACGGAGGATGTTTACAGCGCCTAAACCTTCACAGAGAGCGAGTTCCCGGGGCAGCGGGGGCGGGGAACTGCCAGAGTCCCAGGGCCAAGGCGTCCCAGGGCCAAGACGAGGGGAGACGGGGCTTCGCTCTGTACCAGCCCCTTCCAGCCCTGGGACTACAAATGGGAGGGAGGCGGGCTGGCCTTTGACAGGGTGCAGCCAGGAGGCCAACATTCCTCCCCAGGGCTCCCCAGGCACGATGGGCAGCCACATGAGTGGCGCGGTGGTGCCCCCAGTGCAGAGAGAGCGAGGCCTGAAACCAGGGACGGGGGCGCAGGCATGGGGCCGGGGCTTGGTGACAGCTCCAAGGGCCTCAAGAGAGGAGGGAGAGCTCGGACAGGGGCCCCCAGTCCCTCAAGCAGGCGACAGGAGTCGGCGGTTCCCTCCTCTCAGAGGCTGAAGCTGCTGGTGGGAGAGGCCGAACTGGGGCCTGGCCTCTGAGCCGGAAAAGCTGCGGGTTTGGATGGAGCCTGGGGGGCCTGGCTGGAAGGTGTGAGGGAGGTGTCCCCAGAGGTGACGGCCCCGGCTCGCCTCTGTTCCCTTCTTCCTGAGCCCTTCTCGGGCAGGCTTTTCTGCGGGGCGCCCTCCCACCAGGCCTGAGTCTCTGGGAAGGGGGTCTGAGCTTCCTGTGCACACCGGACCCCCCTCGCTTGGGCTGCCTATGAGGGGCATTGGGGGTGACCCAAAGGGCAAAAATCGGGCTTGAAGTCCAACCGCAGCCAGCTCACCCAAGACCCTAAGCGAGTGACGGCGAAGCCCCGAGTCGGGAGCTCCTCGAGCACAGGAGAGGCCTCTTGCGTGGCCCGCTCCCCCGAGACCAGTAATAACCATCCCTTAAGCTCCCACAGGCCCTTGCGGCTCACCAAGCTCTTGCCCGCCCCTTGCTTCATCCAAGAGGGTGGCCCGAAAGGCTGGGGTTTTCTACCCACTTTGACGGCCCAGGAGATCTAAAGCTTAGAGAGGCACAGTGATCAACCCAAGATCACACAGCACACAAGAGCTGGCGTTCCTGACCCCTCCACCCCTTCTGAGCTCTGAGATCCTCAAATGTCTGGTTGTTTTCACGCCACGTTTCCTCTCCCAGAACTCCCGAGAGATGCCTCGTCCCTGGGCTCCTGGGGACAAGTGGTCAGAACAAGCATGTCCCTGGCCAGGGCATTCCTGGCATCTAGAAAGGGCAGGATGTGGGGCAAAGGTATTAGCGGATTTAGCTCCTGGAGAGGAAGGAGAGGCCCCTTCAGAGGAGGTGAAGACAGAGCTGGCCAGGGGACGCGAGGCGAGTCCTTCACCTCCAGTGACCCTCGTAGGGGCCGTGAGGCCAGGCCTGGGCACCGCGGACCCCACCTCAGATGCCTCTTGCTTCCCCAGGCCCAGCCCTGCCTTGGAAAAGTCCCCTCCCAAGAGGGGCCTGTGGAGGACGCAGCTGCTCCCTGCAGAGTGTCTCACCCTCCCTGGGCACCAGGCCGCAGAATGGGCAAGGGTGCCATAGCACAGCTGCTCTGAACTAGCAGTCCCTGCCCCTCAGGCCCAACTCCACCGCCCCTGCTCCCCTGCCCAGCGCAGGGCACTCCAGCAGGCCTCTCTGCCCGAAAAATATTCATCCGCGCCCTCCCGGGGGCACTGGGGGTTGGGCTACTCCCAACCATTGACCCTGACCCTAAGGCCTAACCTCACACCCCGAGCAATCTCAGCTGCCCCCGCCCCCATCTAGCCCACCTGAGGTCTCTGCCCAAAGTCGCAGCTGCCACCCCCGGGGGGCATAGAGGCTGGAAGAGCTCCCTTCCTCCAGCCTCCCTGTGCTCAGGGGGCTCCACATCCCCCCTCCTCTCTGACTCTACAGGGCAGAGACAGGCAAGCACGCAGCAGAGGGTCAGGCGGGAACCAAGACCCAAAGACAAGCGGAAACAGACAAGTAGAAGAGTGAGAGTCAAGCGGCCGGGCGGGCTAGACGGATGGACAGGCACCCAGGCAACCGGACAGGCCAGCGAGGGATGGAAGCAGACAAGCAGAAGGACTGTTAGGGAGAGAGACAAGGAGACAGGACAGCTCCCACCCGGGACCACCCAGGAGACCCCAGGACCCGAGGGCCCTCTCTGGGGGCAGCAATAAGGGATGGATTTCGGCACATTTTCCAAGGACAGGAGGTCTCTCTCGGGCACCTGCGAGTGTCTGAGCGCCAGGCCCAGCCCTTCAACTGATATCCGCGGGGCCTCTCATGTTCCCAGCTGGGCCAGGCCGTCCCCCAAGACTCGGCTCTGAGCTGCCAAAATTCACTCTCTACATCCAAGAAGGGCCAGTGTTTTTGAAAGTTGTAGGAGCCTGGGGAGGCGGGGGAGGGGGCCGGCAGCATGGGTGTTTCCAAACCTAGCTCTCTCCCCTTCCTTTCCCCAGGGGGTGCCCAGAGCCAGGCCTGGTGCAGCAGCCCGCGAGCTGGGCAGGCTAGCTGGCAGAGCCTGCAGGGCAGGCGGCACGGCCCGCTGCTGGCTGCTGCCGCTGGGAAGTTGAGGGTGGAGGGGAAGGCTGAGTGAAGACAGCCCACTCACGCCAGGGGCAGAAGTCTGGTGGCTCAAGGGGACCCCCGAACACCTACAGTTGGGGGCCAGCCCTGGGCTGGGGTGGAGGTCGTCCCTGGAGAGGGCCCTCTCTGAGGGCAGCTCCTATGGGAGCCCACGGCAGCTACAGAGCTGGGGAGAGGGCGACAGAAAGTGTGTGTGTTGGCGGGGGGAGACAAAGGGTCCTCTTTGCGGCGGGACACAGGAAGACAGAAGTGAGGAAGAGGGAAGGGGAGCTGCACTTTACTGGCCCCAGACTGCAGAGAGATGGGGAGCAAGAAGCCAGATGTGGGGAGCACCTGGGACAGAGGAGCAGGGGCTGGAGCTCCGGATGGAAGTTAGGAGGAGGTGGGGGGGGGGGGTCAGAAGCGAGGTCGGGCCGCGGCTGGGACTTGGGGCGTGGGGCCGAGGGTCGGGCTGCGGCGGGAGCAGAGGGACGGGGGTCTGCGGACCCCGGAGCCTGGGGGTGCGGAGGCAGAGCGCGGGCGCGGCCGGGGACGCGGGGGCGCGAACTCACATGAAGACGTGGTAGACGAAGGCCCAGCCGCGGGGTCGCTCCAGCACGTTGTAGACCCAGTTCTGCAGGCGGCGGTAGCGCTTGTGCGCGGCCGAGGAGCGCTGGCCGCAGGCGGAGCCCGGGCCCGGCCCCGGCCCCGGGAGGGGTGCGCCCGGCGGCAGGGGGCTGCCCAGGAGGCCCAGGCGGCGCGGGGAGCCGCCCCCGCCCGCCTCGCCGCGCTCGCTCCGCACGGCCGTGAGCGCCACCAGCTCGGCGCGGGGGGCGTCCCCGGTCGGGGGGGCCCGGCCGAGGCGGCGGGCGGGGGCCTCGGCCATGGGCGGCGCCGGGCGGGCGGGGTGGGGGGTGCCTGGGGCCCGGGTCCGGTCCGGTCCGGGGCGGGGCGGGGGCGCGCTCTGGGCGCTCAGCGGCGCATGGCTCGGACCCGGGACCGGCTGGGCGTCCCGGGGCGGGCGCGGGCGGCGGCGGGGGGCTAGGGGCCGGGCCGGGGCCGCGCCGGGGCCGAGGGCGGGCGCTCGGAGCCGGGGGGCCGCCGGAGCCCGCGCTGGCCGCCCGCTTCCCCGGCGACTGGGGCGGCTCTTTCCGACTCCAACTCTCTTATTACGCGCTCCATGCCGCTCGCCTTTCCACCTGCCGCCGGCGCGCCGCTCACATGTCAGCCTCGGGCCGCCCCTCCCCCGCCGCCCCGCCGCCCCCGCCCGCCCCGCGGCCGCCTTCCCAAATCGGGAGGGAGCGAGCGAGCGGCGCGGCCGGGCGGAGGGCGGGGACGGGCAGCGAGGCGGCGGCCGGGCCAGCCGGGGCGGGGACCCGACCGCTCGGCGGCGGCGGCGGCGGCGGCGGCCCGGGGGCCAGCGCCGGGGCCGGAGCCGGCCGGGGCCCGCGGCGAGGCGGCCTGCGCCGGGCTGCGCGGTCCCCGGGGCCGGGCCGGGCCGGGGGCGGGCCGCCTCGCGTGCGTGGAGGCGAGGGGGGCGTGGAGGCGCGGCCGCCGTCGAGGACGGGGCGCGCGTCCCGTGGAGTTGGGGCGTGAGCGCAGGCAGTGCGCGCGGCTCGGCGAACTGCGGGCATCGGAGGCAGGGGGGCCGGGCCGCGGGGCGCGCTGCGGGGCGTGTGAGTGTGCCCGTGCCGCGTGTGGCCCGGTGCGCTCGCGCCTGAAAGACCTGTGTGTGTGGCACAGCGGGTCTCAGGTGTGTCGGCCTCTCCTCCCACTCCCCCCTGCCTCCGAGCTTCCCTTCTCCGCGGGGTTGGGGTCGGGGCGGCGGCGGCGGGGGGGGGGGATCCCGCTTAGGCACCACCGCCCCCAGGAAGAGCCTGTTCTGATCCGGGGGCGGTGGGGGGGCTGCTCCACGCCAACCCAGGCGCTCGCGCTCCCTTGCCGCGCTTCCAGGCGCAGGGCACACGCGTGTTGGGAGCTGAGCTCTGAACCGGCGCGGAGGGTGCACAGCCTCCCCCCCAAAGAAGCCCATACAAAGCGGGGAGACGTGCCCCCCTGCAGTCCCCTCTCCGGCTGGGAAGGTCTCGGTGCCTGACCCGCTCCCTCTAGCTTTGGGGGAGGCCCTTTCGTTCCTTCTAGCCCTCTTGGCTCAGCTCAGAGAGGTCTTTTGGGTTTCCCGAGCCTCCTTCCCTCTCGTCCTAAGGGGAGCTTCGGCCTCGCCAGCCGCTGCCTCCGCACGCCCTGCCCCAGGGTGAAGCGCTTCCGCAGCGAACTCTTCCCGGTTCCTCCGGGAGGATCTCGGGGGACGGAGCCCGAGCGGGAGGGGCATGGAGGGGGGCGGGAAGGCGAGCTCGATTCTCAGCTGTCAGCAAAGGCAGCATTGATCTGCTGCGCGCCAGCGGGGGAGGGAGGGAGGGAGGCAAAGCGGCCTGGCAGGCAGGGAGGGGGCTGCCGGGACTTGGCAGGGGTCCCCAAACGGCGCTTGGCCACGGCTTGCCCTGCTCCAGCAGTGACGCGTTTCCCTCTGCACAGGGGCTGCCTCTGAGGTCTGACCTGCATCTCCCTGGCTGCTCCTGGCTCTGGGTGCACCCCAGGGCCCGAGCCTGGTGTCCCCGTGGAAGGTTTCTGGACGCCAGGGCCCAGCTACGGATGCAAAGCCTGGGCTGGGTCGACCCCTCTCCCTGCCCGCTGAAGCTGGCGCCCCCTAGACAGGCAGCGCTGCTCTCTGGCTCCGAGGGACAGCCGGACTGGGCTTCCTAAATTTGGGGCCCTGGGGGGGGGGCGGGGGGGGCGGGACTAAGGTCTGGGGACTTGCCTGGTGGGAAGCAAAGCAGTGGCAAGGGGTCTGGGGTGTTTTCTGGGTTTTTTTTCAGGCTCTTATGTGGTAGAAATGATACTTGAACATAGGTTCGTTTATCCACACCCGTAGTATCTGAAACTGAGTCTGTTCTGGGAAAGCTGATAGACAGTCCAGCTCAGCATCACCTCTGGACGCCCCCACTTCCCATTTGGGGACCACAAAAGTCCCTTCCTCTCCTTGTGAGGAGTCCTTACTGCCAGGAGAGGGTCTGGCATCCTCTTTCCCAACTAGAGCTTCAGACGACCGCCTCAAAGGCAGCGGGAGGAAGAGAGGCTGTGGCTGCAGCTGGAGGGGTGGAAGGTAGACCTCAGGAAGTTCCTGAGGCTCAGAAGCTCTTTCTCGCACAGGTGTATTCGTAATGAGACAGGCCACCGCTGGGACAGGGGCGATGATTCTAGCAGCATGTAAGCAGTTCAGTTGGGGTGTGTGTGTGTGTGTGTGTGTGTGTGTGTGTGCGTGCGTGCGCGCGTATGGGAACGTGGAGGAAGCACAGGAGAAAGTCCAGTTCAGAGAGGACAGGTGGCCGCTCTGAGGGTCACCCAGTGGCCTTCCTGCCCCATCCGGATTCCCAGGACATGACCATGGCCGGGAGGAAGGCCTTTCCCACCGCAGCCTTTAGTGACTAAGACACTTTTCTGAGCACACAGCTGTCTCAGGCTCTCTCAGTCAGCCTCCCTGCTGGAGGTGGGGGTAGGGAGCTGGGTTTGCCCACCCTCCTCCTTCCCTCTCTCCCACCTGTTCCCTTCACCCCCCAGCAACTTCCTTCCCAGCCCCCCCAGCCCCCACATCTCTCCCGCCAACACTGCCAAGACGCAGTCCTGCTCTGCCTGCCTCACTCACTGTCCCACCTGGGCAGTCTTCCCGGCTCAGTCCAGGCTTCAGTTTCCCCTTGGGTCCATAAGAAGTGGGCGGGGCTCCAGGGTCTCCTGGAATCCGTCACTGACATTCTCACCCATCAATGGAGCAAGTATGGATGAGAGGAAGGCGGGGGGGAGGGGGGGGAGACCGCCCATTTGCTGCAGACCAACTGTGTGCCAGGCCCTGCCTCTGCTGGGACCCAGAGCAGCCCTTTACATGTGAGAAAGCTGAGGCTCAGAGAGGCCCGAAGACTCACTAAGGATACAGAGCCAGTACCTAGAATGGCCTGTCACCTGTCCTCTCCCTTGGCTGGCACCTACCCACTGTGCCCTCGGTACCGGGATCAGTGTTGTGGGCGGAGGGGAACCATAGACGGCCCCATCTTTGTTCTTTAGGACTTATTCCTGCCAGGGCTGGAGACTCTCACCTCTAAAAGGCTTGAGGTCTAGAAGTGGCAGGGACCTCAGTCGCTGGGGGCCAGTTCAAGCCTGCCACTGACCGTGACAGCTTCCCCTGGAACTTCAGGTCAACTCAGGGTGCAGCTTCCTTTCTTGGACGGGGAAGGAGACTTGGAGTCAGTGCTTTTCAGACTTTCTTAGCAATGGAATCCTTTTTACAGACAGAATCTTAAGGTGGCACTCTGGCCTGAAAAGAGCCTTCAGGCAGAGTTGTTCTGGTGGAATCGGAGTGAGGGGGTCAAGGCTCCACCCAGCAGGCCCCCTCCTCTTTTCTCTCCATACCCCACAGACTGTTTGGGGTTTTGTTGTTTGTTTTGTCTTTGGTTTGTTTTACGGCGCTAAGTGTTGCTAGAAGTCAGATGAGGGGAAACGTCACTGGCAGAAGCAGAGAGAGGCTTCTCAGGGACAGGTGGGGAGGGCTTGGAGAGGCACAGAGAACAGCAACCAGTAACGTCTGCAGCTACCGTGAGTGACGCCAGGCTGAGCCTCGTGCAGGACGCCTTACCCGAATCGTCTATTTCAGCCTCCCAAGCAACCTCTGAGTTTATACTATTCACACCCCCCATTTTAGAGATGAGACAATTGAGGCTCTGTGCAGGGACATGCCTAGTGTAGCTCTTTCCTCCTGGGCTGTAGTGCGTGTATGTGTGTGTGTCGGGGGGGGGGGAGGTGTGTGGGGAGGGGAGGATGTTACAGAACACGGGAGAGGAGCAGCCAGCCTGACAAGGAGGACGCAGGGGATCTTGAATGCTGTGCTGAAGGGTCCAGTTCAGCCTGATAGGAAACAGGGAGCCTGGCCAGGGCTGAGCCCGGCCATGCTCTGTAGGTGGAGCTGAGGACCAGGGCAGTCAGCGGCGCCAGTACCCAGGGGGAGCAGAAAGAGCACGATCAACAGGTCATGTCTGGAGTTCCTGCTGTGGCACAATGGGCCGGTGGCATCTTGGAGTGCTGGGACGCAGGTTCGATCCACAACCCTGCACAGTGGGTTAAGGAGCCAGCGTCGCTGCAGCTGTGGCTTAGGTCACAACTGCAGCTTAGATCTGATCCTTGGCCCAGGAACTTCATATGCCTTGGGGCGGCCAAAAAAAAAGAAAAAAAGAGAAACAAACAAACAAACACCACATCCTGTCTGGGCTTCCTGGCATGGATGAGCTGGTGACGTGGGTTGCTCCACCTGTGCCCCAGCTTCCCCGACCATCGGGAGGGCCGAAAGCAACTGTACATGGAAGAGTCACTCCTGTGCAGGGAACTGTGCACACGGGAGCCTCTGTCTCGCTGCTCTTCGGGCGTGTGTTTGGATGGGACTGGGAGATGCCAGGAGAATCCCTAACCCAAGCAGCTCTTCTCCTTGTGGGACGTCTTCCTAGTCGGGGAGCATCCAAGCGGAAGGGCCTTACAGGGTGACGGCATCACTGCGCTATGTACCGCTGGGGACCCGCCTCCTCTGAGAGCTGGAGGAGGACCTATGAGAAAAAGATCGGGCCCGCTTCCTTTTCCCAGGGAGGCCAGAGAGGATGAGAGGCTGAGGCCACCTGGCAGGTACAGGTGCTGGAGGGGTACAAGGAGTTGCTCCCCCAGATCTGGGTGTGCCACAGAGCTGTCCCCAGCCCAGTCCCTGCTGGCCTTCTGGGTCAGTCAGCTTAGAGCCGCAGGAATTGGGGAGGGAGCAGTGTGGCTGAGCTCAGCGAAAGTGAACCCCCATTGATCCTCAGGGCTGGAGGGGGGCCCACAAGGAAGAGGCACTGAGGGAGAAGAGGGGTGGAGGTGAAGGTCAAAGCCAGTCTTCTCGAACAGCTTCTCTTCTGCCTCCAGGAGTCCTCATGACCCCAGCTCCTGGAGGACCATGCGGAAGACAACACTGTTGCAGCCCCGCGGGCAGGCTCCACGTTCTCGGCAAGAGCCGCTGGGACAGCAACGTTCGCTGCAAAATCCGGAGAAAGGCCTTTCGGAGTTGCTGAGAGTGCAGTGGAAAAAACCTCCCCTTCCCTCCGCTCCCTTGGTCGGGGAAACTTGCCTGAGGATTCAGGGAGGGAGATGATGCGAGGAGGAGGAGGACGGCAGCGGGAACGTGAGGGAAGGGGGCTCCGAAGAGGGATGAATCTTGGTTCGGAGGGGAGGACGGGGGCTCGGAAGCGAGGCTAGGGGCTTAGGGACAGGGAGGGGAGGCCCAGAGGACGCCAGGACTGCCAGGTCAAACTTGATCGAACACTTTATTAAAGCCCCTCCTTCGTAAAATAGTAGATATATCAGATAGATGCTGGATAATTGCAAAACGAAAGCACATGTCCAAGTTCAAAAGCAAGAACGACCAATCTCTAAGGGCCCAAACTGCGAGGGCATTCCAGTGGGGAGCAAGAGGCGCAGCCGTACCTCTGAGAAGGGGTTCAGCATTCCAGTGGGTTGGAAGGTGTACTTGCAGACCCCACTGGTGGCCGGGGCTCTGGGGGGCTCCCTGCTGAAAGCGGGGCCTGGGAAAGTGCTGCCTGCCATAAACGGGGCTCGGATGTCTCTGCCTGCTGGCCACCGGTCCTGGCTCTGGGCAGAAGGAGCACCCGTGTGATTAGGTCACCTCGATCCTGTCCACATGGGGTATGCACTCAGGATCTGACGGTCAAGCAATGTAAAACCTCAAGCCAAGACACATGTGAGAGCTCCTTCGGCGTTCGTACTCTTGCACCGGCTGGGCGGATACAGCTGAGAAACCATCCCTTCAGGTGGTTTCCATATCCCAGTTAGCCGGAAAAATGTGCCGAAAATAATTATCTCAAGGACAAAACTTGCCAACATATAAGAAATACAACATCCTTTTTTTCTTTTTTTTTTGCCACACCCAGGGCATGTGGAAGTTCCCTGGGCCAGGGGTTGAACCCATGCCACAGCAGTGACAATGCCAGATCCTCAACCTGCTGAGCCACTGGGGAAATCCGAGAAACACAGTATCTTAAGCGAGATCTCTCTCCTGGGAGAATTCATATTCAAGGACCTAGAGATGATGGAGCAAATTGGAAAGGAGGTTTAATGTAGTTAAAATCTTCAAGAGATAAAGGAAGTAACAGCCTCAATAAAACAAGAACAGAAGGATGCCCAACAGAAACATGGAGCCGATAGAACAGCACTATCTAGAAGTTTTAGAAATGAAAATTCACATCGCTGACATTTAAACAAATCAATCAATAGATGGGTTAGTAGAGCAAACGCAGCTGAAGAGAGAATAAGTGAGTTAGAGGCTAGGACTGAGGAAAATCCTCCAGAATGAAGCACAGGACAATAAATAGATTAAACACGTGAAAGAAGAGAGACAAAGAAGACAGAGAAACTCCAGCACAGGTATTATTACTTCCAGAAGATGATGCTGGAAAGAGTGACTAAGCTGTTTCCAGAAATAAGTCGTGAATCTCTAGATTTAAAAGACCCACAGACTTCCTAGTAAGCTATCTTTAAAAACAAAACTACATCCAGACACCTTGCAGCTAAAGCGTAGACTGTTGAGAATAAAGAGGAAATTCTCAAAGCCGCCGGAGAGAAAAGATAGCTTATCTACAAAGGTCCCTTCATTGAATGGACAGTAGCCATCTCATCAGCAACAACAGATGCCAAGACAATGGAGTCGTATCTTCAGAGTGCTGAGGGCCAGTAATTGTGAACATAGAATGCCACACGGTGCCAAACTAGCATCTAAACAAAGGACACAATAAAGACATTTTGACACATTCGATATCTCTGAAAGCTTCTACTCAGACCTTCCCTGAAAGAGAGGGCACAAGGGCTTGGCAGCAGGGGGAGGTGATGCGGCTCAGGGCTGCAGAGGGAGGCTGGGCTCTGTTTCGGGCCTCTCCTCAGCCCCAGCCAGCCGAGGAGCTCGGTCCAGCCTGGCCCAGCCAGGGCCCAGCTCAAGTTCTCCCCTCCTGAGTGCCAGGCTTGCTCTCCTCTCATCTCCTCAAGGTAACAGCCCAGCGCCCAGGCTGCGGCCTAACACGGCCAGTCTGGCTCGGAGGACCTCGAGGAGGCCAAGGCAAGCTGCGCGTGTGACCAGGCACGGGCCACGCTCTGTACCCTACGGTCCTCTCTGCCCGGGGAAGTCAGCACTACTTATAGAGGCCTACGGATGGCCGGAGCAATGGACAAAAGCCAGGCCTCTGTGCAGGCGTTGGGGGTGGAGGATTGAAGACTTTAGTTTTCTGTTGGAAAAGAATCACTTATCAGAGGGGAAGAGACCACTGGGGCTGAGCCAGCTGGGATGGGAGGCTTCTGAGCGTATCCGGCTCCCGCACCAGCTGGTGCACTTGGGTAATTTCTTCACCGCTTTGAGCCTCAGTTTCTCACTAATGAGAATACCTACCCAATGAGGGTGTGAAGATGCAATGGGATAATCCATCTAGCTACCAAGCTTTAGAGATATTTTCACACACTGAGATTTCTTAAAAGAATAATACCCATCAGATACTCCTGCCTAGCCTATATCAGTACTAGGTAGAACATTTTTTTGTAATTTAACTTTTTTGTCCTTTTTTTTTTTTTTTTTTTAAGGGTTGAACCCGTGGCATATGGAGGTTCCCAGGCTAGTGGTCTAATGGGAGCTACAGCTGATGGCCTACGACACAGCCACAGCAACGCCAGATCCGACCCACATCTGCAACCTACGCCACAGCTCGTGACAACACTGGATCCTTAACCTACTGAGCGAGGCCAGGGCTTGAACCCACAACCTCATGGTTCCTAGTCAGGTTCGTTAACCACTGAGCCACGATGGGAACTCCTAGAGCATTTTTTTTGAATTACAAAAAAGTTTATGGCTGTACCCATGGCTAATGGAAGTTCCCAGGCCAGGGACCAAATCCGAGCCACAACTGCAACCTACGCCGCAGCTGCAGCAACACCAGATCCTTGAATCCAGTGCACCAGGCCAGGGATCGAACCCACAGCTCTGCAGCAACCTGAGCTGCTGCAGTCAGATTCTTAACCCACTGTGCCCTGGCAGGAACTCTCTAAGTAGAAAATTGTTCCCAAGAAAAAAGTGATAGCGCGGGCCCATGAGCAGAGGTGGGAAGATGTGCCCTGTCGGGGGCCCTGTCTTCAGGGGAGGGTTGGTGTTCATTCACTCTCTCATCAGTTCCTGTGAATTTCTTGTGCCAGACCTTGAGCTGGGCTCTGGAGGCACAGAGACGGCCCTGAACTGGAGGCGGAGCATTGGCGAGAAAGACAGCCCAAACCAGAAGGTTCGGACAGACCGTCCAGAGCCTGACTCGTCCTGCGTCTGTTGTCTCTCTCTCCTCCCTACTCCCACCGCAGCCCCTGCCCCCAACCCAGCATAAACCTCATCTGGCTTGGTTTCAGCTGTCTCCACAACATCCAAAACAATGTCTGAAACAGAGAATGACAAAGCTCTTTACTGAATCACCGTGTGTATGAGCGCTAATAACAGGGCTAGAGAAGTTGCCATGAGGCCATCACTAACTCTGCCCTGGGACTTGGAAGCTCCTCAACAAGGGACATTTAAACTGGGTCTTGATGGATGTACAGGAGGTCAGTACGTGGAAGAGGAAGGATAAGGACATTCCCAGCATCGGGGCCAGGGATGGAAGTGCGCTCAGAGGCCGGCGCGTGAGTGTGACAGGCGCCTGGAGTGCTGGGAAAGTAAGGTGGCCCCACACAAGCCGGGGCGACGGGAAGGGTCTTGAACGGATCCGGGCCGCCAGAAGGTCCCCGTTAAACTGACCACTACCGAGTTCCCACTGTGGTGCAAGGGGATCAGCGACGTCTCCGCAGCGCCAGGACACTGGTTCGATCCCTGGCTGGCACAGCGGGTTCAAGCATCCAGCGGTGCCGCAGGTGTGGCGTAATGGCCCAGGAACTCCGAACACCTCGAAGCGGCTACAAAAAAATCTAACTTCTATCCTGATGTAATACCCTGGAGAGGACGGTGTTTCCAGCCTTCACTGTTGGCCTAGGAATCTCCCTCCCTTTGAAAGTTAGGGGTCTTACCAGGACGGGGGTTAAGGATCCAGGACCGGTAGAGAAAGGAGACTCACGCCCCCATAGTTCCCTGTGGGGTAAGGGAGTGCTACGTGCTGCCCCCTTGTGGCTTCAGCAGAATTAAGCAGCAAGGACACCGGCCAGGTGGTCTGTTGGTAACCCTGGGGGCTTCCAGGCTGCAGCATCACCCTCTGGGAAAGGGTTCCCAACTACCAGCTGTCCACAGACAGGATCTAACTGCTTTATTTATCCAGGTATACTGTATACTCACTGTTTCCGGAGGCAAAGAAATGATTCATTCTTGGTAAAGCCTTGTTCTCTCTCACACACACACACACACACACACACACACACACACACACACACACTCACACTACCTTTGGCCAGAAAGCAACTATGTATGCACAGGGGGTCAGGAGATCAACGCTTTGGCTTCAGCTCCGCCCCTGTTCATGGAGTGACCTTGGGCAAGTCCCTGCAGGTCACGGGGCCTCCTGTCTTCCTCTGTAACTTCTTCCTGGCTCCCTGCAGGGTCACCGTGAAGATCACCGGAGGACGATGCTGCGAGGGCTAGGAAAAATGTCTCGAGAGTGCTCCGGATGTAAGGGGATCGTGCTGGGTATTAGACAGGGGCTCTCTTGGGCTGCACCACAGTGTGTGTTTACATCGCAGGGGCCCTGCTGGCGGGGAAATTTAAAGGGAAAGTGCTCAGTAAGGCAACGGGATGGAAGTCTGTGGGAAAGGGGGACCCACTGGCTGGTCTGAAATTCCAGTTATGCTCGGGTTTCCCGAAGGGAGTGGAAGAGCAGCAAGGTGGGGCAGTGAAGTGGCCTCAGCATGAGGGGTTAGCCAGGGAAGCGCTGAGCTCGGACCTTTTCTGAGCCCAGCCTCCCCTGGAAAGTACGTGTGCTGGGCGTGCTCACTCTCAGGAGCACTCTCTTGCATCCTCTCCATGTGGGGCTGGGCATCGAGTTACCTGCAGGTCTCCCCAAGGCGTGTTTGGGTACCGGACCCTGGGAGAAACCAGGTGACCCCCTTCAGAGAAAAGTCTCAGGCGAGAACGAAGGGGGCAGACCCACTGACTTCTCACGGCGATAGTGTCACCTGCTTCCCCCACCCAGATGACACTGCAGGGACACCATGTATCCAAAACCCTACAGCTAAGAAAATCTTTGCTTTTGCAAAAGAAGGCTATTTTGGAGTTCCCGTCGTGGCGCAGTGGTTAACGAATCCGACTAGGAGCCATGAGGTTGCAGGTTCGGTCCCTGCCTTTGCTCAGTGGGTTAAGGATCCGGCGTTGCCGTGAGCTGTGGTGTAGGTTGCAGATGTGGCTCGGATCCAGCGTGGCTGTGGCTCTGGCGTAGGCTGGTGGCTGCAGCTCCGATTCAACCTCTAGCCTGGGAACCTCCATATGCCGCGGGAGCGGCCCAAGAAAATAGCAAAAAAAAAAAAAAAAAAAAAAAAAAAAGGAAGGCTGTTTTTCTTTCTTTTATAGTGTCACTATCTCACGGGTCCCATCTTTGTTTTGGTGGCCCGAAAGCTCAGGATCAAACAGGAAACCTAGTAACTTTAAGAACTATGTAGATCCTTACGGCCAGAGTGTTTGCTCTTGTGTTCAATGATCCTGACGTCCTATTCAACCATATTCTTCCTAATTCTAATCTATCATACTTTTTTTGGGGGGGGGCTTTTTAGAACCGCACCCGATACACACGGAGGTTCCCAGGCTAGGGGTCGAATCGCAGCTGTAGCCACCGGCCTACGCCAGAGCCACAGCCACGTGGGATCTGAGCCACATCTGTGACCTACACCACAGCTCACAGCAAGGCTGGATCCTTGATCCGTCGAGCGAGGCCAGGGATGGAACCCGCAACCTCCTGGTTCTTAGATTCTCTTCCGCTGTGCCACGACGGGAACTCCAAACTTGACATGCTTTATTCTATCACTGTGCATGTGTTCGATGCAAGCCACCTTGATTCTCCTCGTAGGAAAGGTACACTTGGGCGAGTAACTGAAAATGAAGCGCGGCTGTCCAGGCACTTACGTGGCTGATGACAGCGGCTATTTGGGGAGGGAGTTCCAAGGGCATCAGGATCAGACTTGAAATCATCTAAAATGAAAGCCTCCTTCCCCGTCCCCACCTCTGAAGATAGTTCCAAAGAAAAGGGAGCCGCCCAAGGTTTTATGACGTACGACTGTCAGATAAGAAATTATCACTTCTCCCGGCCCGCAGTCCTCTGCTCTTCCTGTGACGACGGGCTTCATTTTGGCTGGTGAAGATCAGACGGCTCGCCACTGGCCTCTATGGCCAGTAGAGGCCTAAAAAGTGGGAGGCTCTTCCTCTTCTCCCTCCCTCAGGTAAGAGGAAGCAAGCCCTGGCTGGAGAACACCTCTGACCTGCCCGCTGGCAAGGGGCTTGGGCTGCTGGCCACGGCAGAGGCCACACCTTTGGTCACAGGCACAGCCACAGCAGGCAGCAGTGCCAGCCTGTGCCAGGGCAGAAGTGGAGGGATTTAATCAAGTCCTTCCTTGAAGGACAGAGATCGCTTTCTCCATGAGAGATGCTCTCCTGACCCTCAGCCAAGGACACAGGCTGAATCGGGCCCCGTGTTGCACACAGTCCAGGAAGTGGAGCAGGCAGGCAGCTCTGAGCAGCAAATGGATGCGAAGGAGTTTGTTTTTAAAGCCACTGAAGCCCTCCATTTGCGTCGGACAGGCCACTTCGGACACCCCCTCCTCACCAGAGCACCCGTCCTGCAGACACCCAAGACCGGGGCAAGCAGACCTCTCGCAGCCTTCCCAAGCCAAGTGGCCCCATGAGTACCCCCGACACAGACACCTGGACTCTACTTTATCTAAAGTGAGGTTTATTGCATTTCATGCAGTTTGAAGTCCATGCAGCAAAGGAGACGAGCACAATTTTTGATGTATTTAAGCGTAAAAATGGGGGAAAGGGGCCAGTGCGCAAAGTTCCAGTCTCCTCGGGTCCCCGGAAGCGAAGGGTCTGGGAATGAAACCATCCTCTCTCCATGGCGAAGGAGTTCGTCTCTTAAACGCAAGGAATGTTTCCATGGCTTCCAGAGGCAAATCCACAGAGCTCTGGGGCAAGAGCAGGGCACGGGAAAAAGAAGCTACACACGGTCGCCTAACCTAACCCGAGGGCAGGACAAGGCGGCAAACCCCCGGGGCAGCGATGTCCTAAGAGTCGGGAGATTACACACCCTGAGGAGATGTGCTCCTAAAAGAAGCGGCGCTGAAGGACCAAAAAAACAAAAGAAATATTTCTTCCACCACAATCTTTGAGAAAATGCCATAAATATGTTATTTAATATTTTCATTTCATAGCATCGGACACACAGCTCAACAGACTGAAATATTGATTCCTTGGAGAAAAGGGGGAGGACGAAGGAAATAAAAAATATTGCATCTTTCTGCTGGAGAATCTCGGCCCCCAGGCGCGGGGCGTCGTGCACCAGTGCCCGAGCCTGCAGGAGGCGCAGAGGTCGGCAGGGTCCTCTGGGGAGGGAGGCGGGGCCCGTCGCCCAGGGCTGTGTGGCAAAAATTGTGTTGGGTGTCCTCGGCCTCGCCAGCTCAGGCCTCAGTCGCCGGTCACCTGGGGGGCCTGCCCGTCGGAGGGCTGGCTGGCTGACTGGATGAACATGGGCTGGGTGAGGTCCTGGCCGGCAGGCATGGTGACTTGCTGGATCTGGTAGAGCTGCTGCGAGGGTGGAGAGGAGAGAGTGAGGTCACCCCTGGGAGAGGGGCACACAGCTCCCTACAGGCCTCCAGGTGGCTGGGCGCCCCAGAAACCTCGACCACCACCCACTGCAGGGCGTCAGAGGGAGGAGGGGAGCGGGGCCTCTGCTGGGCTTGGGAGCAGCAGACACAGGAGGCACCAGCCCGGTGGGAGGGGGTACGTGTAGTGGGTGGGAAAGAGATGCAGGGAGTTGCATTTCCTGTGGCTTTCACTTCTCTGGGCTCTGCCTTTCCCGTTAGCTCAGAGCCTCGAGCTTGCTGCAGGCTGTTCCTCTGTGACAAACACAAGCAACTGGAACCACTGTACCAGCAGCCTGCACGGCGCCACTTCCCCAGCCCTCGGCCGTCCTCACTGGCAGCGGCAGCGGGGATCACCCCACTGCCTCAGAGCAGCCGCTTCAGGCTGAGGCTACAAAGAGTCTGCCTCTCCTGCTCGGGCTCTGATGGGGAGGCGGTCCCCTGGGACTGGACACCCCGTGGGGGGCGGGGAAGACGCTCGCATGGCCACGACGGGAGGTTCGTCGTGTTTCCAAAAGAAACCAGAAGCTAAGACCCCTGCCGCAGGAGCCCTGGCAGAGCCTAGCATCTGGTGCTGGCAGAAGCCAGTGCTGGGTCCTCATGCCAGCTCCTCTCCCTTCGGGGCAGCAAAGAACACAGGCCTAGGTATGTCGTCCTATCAGGTCCCCAGGGCTCTCTGGGGCCACCGTGTGAAGGGAAAGGTGGAGGGAAAAGAGAAGGTTCCTTCCTCACGTGGCTTGAGAGTTACTGAATCCCAGGCACCCGGAGAGGCCGAGAGGTCATGTGTTCTCCGCTTTTCCCCTAATCCACGCAGCTGGAAAGAGCACGGCTTAGAGGGAAACAGGAGACCTGCAGACTAGACGTGGTTCTGCCTTGCAGAGGCAAGGCGCTTCCCATCTCTAGGGCTCAGTTTACTGAGCTGTAAAGTGGGGACGAGGGCTACAGGATGTCTAGGATTATTTGTAGCTCCCACACGTCTATAGATCTAGAGGAGGATGGAGATAACTGTTGTTTGAACCTTTTCTGTCCACTCACTGTTAACAGGCAATGGGACAGCTGCCCTAACCGTCCGAACCCACAACGCTTCACCCGCTGCCCCTGCCCAGGCTAGATGTCCTACCTGTCCATCCGTGAACTGGCTGAACTGCTGCTGTCCCTGCTGGACCTCCGTCTGTGTGATCTGCAGGAATCAAGATGGCAAAGTAGGCAGATCAGCTGCAGGGTCTGGTCCACCAGCCCGCCAGCCAGGACACAGCAGTGCAGATCAAATGGACAACGCATACAAAGGACTCAGAACGAGGCCTGGCACAGAAGAGGGGCTTGATGAGCAGCAGGAAAGCAAGGGTCCCTTCTCCATCCCCCAGCACCGGTGGCTACTCAGAGCTGGCACCACGCAGAGGACACTGGCATGCGCCACATCTAACTTCTGCAACCATCTCTCTTCACGGCCACCTAACTGCACCACCAGCAGCCCCTCACTGCAAGGTCTTTCTGGTGCCTGAAGCTCAAGTCAAAAAAACGAAAACAAAAACAAAAACCCACCTAGCTCCTAGGTACTGAAATGACAGGGCACGACACTTACGGTTTAGGCAAAACCCCTAAACGCCTGTCTTTCCACCAGTGAAGGCAGACGGCACAACACTGGGCAAAGGGGTGAGTGGTCCCTTTCATTCTTAGAAGGTGGGCTCTACACCAAACCTGTATCACCCAGATTATCTGACTGGAATGAATATCAAACACCCTGGCAAGCAGGTGGCCTTGGCCCTAGAAGCCCCAGTGGCAAACCTAGGAAGTACTTTTTCCGAGAGAGGCCACATGCAACCCTCTGGGCCAGGGAGCGGGGAGGTGTAAGGGAAATATTTATCACACATCCTTCAAATCTTATGTGGGATCGAAAGCGCATTTGTAAAGAAATTCACTGATGTGGAGAAGTGCATCGCGTAACGCCAGCTGCTGACGACAGCTGAGCAGACGAGAAAAGAGAGTGCAGACTGAGGTGTGCATTCGGGTCACCCATGGAACAGCCCTCTGTGTACCTTCTCCTGGAATCATCACGACTAACGTGCAAGGTAGGGACTCTCCTCTCGAGTGTCCTCCCAACGGCCAAAACCAACCCCTCAGACCTACCCACGCGGCAGTGAGGAGCAACGAGGGCACAGGTGTGAGAGGGCTTCATGAGGCTTTCTTACTAAATACTCTTTGTTCTGGGTCTTTCTCCTGCCACCCGTGTATGCGCTGCTTGAGGGCAGGAGCCAAGTTGCGTCTTTCCACCTCCCAGTGCAAAGTAAGCATGAAGAAGTACCTGCAGACTAAGTACGAGCCTGAGACAGACGGAAAACATCCGTCGTCGAGGTGCAGCCCCCGTGCCCGGGTCGGCAGGACTGCCCTTCGCATCCGCTGCGCACCTTCATTTCCCTTTAAGTTCTACTTACAAATTATTTATCCAGCATTCATTCGACAAACATTTACTGCGCACCTACTAAGGGCCAGGCTGTCCCAACAGGCGCCCTCTCCTTGATGCTTTCCCTCCTCTCTGTACACCCAACTCTCCCCCCTTTCTGGCTCTTAGTTTCTGGTCCCAAAACTGACCTCTGGGGACCCAAGAACTCCTCCTTCTCATTCCCTTCCATCCTGTGCCATAAAAAGCTTTTGAATCTCAGGCTAGAAACATACAAGTTAAAAAAAAAATTCTGAAAAGGGGTAAAGGGTGGGGCTAGTCTTGAGATCTGCTTCCACGTCAGGGAGCCCCAAGGCCATCAGGGAAGCGCCCAGGGCCTTATGCGAACCGAGACACGGGTTTGGAGTGGGCCCTTTACTGATCCCAGAGACGGTACGGAACTCGGAAGCCATGCTTTTGGCCCATTCCTCCTGTTTTCCCAAATGAGATTTTGGAGACTTGCTCTACAAAACTCAGCTCCGTCACACTGTCAATAGATACATCACTAGAAATGCAACCAGGCCAGACGAGTCCAGCTCTTCAACGATCGCTGCTTTTTTTGGGTCTGAGGCAGAAGAATCGATTACCAATGCCTCCCCTTGTCCAGCATCCACCGTCCCCTGCAAATAACACCCACACGCTCCAAACCCCAAGCCAGTGGAAGCAGCCCCTCAGCACCTACAGCTCACAGCCGTCACTAGCTTAGGGCCTGAGAGGAGGTGAGGTGGTTAGGGGTGCATAAGAAGCGGAGGGTCAAAATCTAAGAAGCTTTCCAGAGGGCACAGGAGGTGCCAGGACCTAAGAATCATTCAGGTTTGAGAATGGAAACTCAGCCTGACCATGGGGCAGTCTGTCAGAACGCTTCCTGCAGTCAGACACGCAGACACACGCTGGGCTTTCTTCAAGTATCCCTGAGTCTCCCCCTGCCCTGCCTTTCTTCGTCCCTGGGGAACACGCTGCTAAGAGACACACTTGAATCCAATCTTCCGATAAACCCCATCTGTCCCTTAGGATGCAACACAGAGGTGCAGGGTGCAGAGGTGGCTCTTGCTGAACGATCAGGTGGCGAGAGGGCTGTGCACTGAGCACTTCTTTCCACCCAGAAGCCAGTGCCTGCTGGTCCCCAGCTTAAGCCCTGCGTCTCTGGGGCACGTACCTGTTGAGCGTTGGTGGCAAGCGTCTGGATCTGTCCCTGCACAACTTGGGTGCCTGATACAGGCTGGGCTAAGCGGATATACTGTAGCTGGCCGGCATTCAGCTGCACCTATGGCAGGGCAGTGACAAACAGACCACAGGAGACTGAGCACAACCTCAAACAGGCGGTCTTTCCACGACAAGAAGTGGTCATTGTCCCTACCTGCCCCCCACCCCCAAGAAGCCAACCCTGAAAAGTTCTTTTTCAAAACTGAAACGGAGCTGATTACAATGCCGTGTTAATTTCGGCTGCACAGCTAAGTGACGTGGCTCTACAGGTACACACATTCTCTTTTATATTCTTATCCATCGTGGTTTATCACAGGACACTGGATAGAGTTCCCCGTGCTATGCAGCAGGACCGTTTTATCCACTCCCCATGTAACAGTTCTCGGAGTTCCCCTTGTGGCTCAGCGGTAATGAATCCAACTAGTATCCATGAGGATGCGGGGTTCGATCCCTGGCCTTGTTCAGTGGGTTAAGGATCCGGTACTGCCGTGAGCAGAGGTGTAGGTTGCAGATGCAGCTTGGATCCTGTGTTGCCATGGCTGTGATGCAGGCTGGAAGCTGCTGCTCCAATTTGACCCCTAGCCTGGGAACTTCAATAGTCTGCAAGTGCAGCCCTAAAAAGAAAAAAAAAAAAGATGTACATATATTCATTTTCATCTGCTAATGCCAAACTCCCACTCATCCCTCTCCCCAACTTCCTCTCTCCCCTGACAACCCCAAGTCTGCTGTCTATTTCCGTTTCATAGATGAATTCATGTGTGTCACATTTTAGATTCTGTGTGTAAGTGATATCATGTGGTATTTGTCTTTCTCTTTCTAATTTACTTGACTTAGTATGATAGTCTCTAGTTCCATCCATTTTACTGCAGTGGGATTATTTCCTTCTTTTTTATGGCTGAGTAGTATTCCATTGCATACATGCACCACATCTTTATCCATCATCTGTCCATGGGCATTTAAGTTGTTTCCGTGTCTTGGCTGTTGTGACCAGTGCTGCTATGAACACAGGGGTGAGTGTATCTTTTTTAGGTATAGTTTTGTCTGGACATAGGTCCAGGAGTGAGACTGCAGGATCACATGGCAACTCTATTTTTAGTTGAAAAGTTTCTTTTAACAGAGATGAAAACACGCAAAACCTTAACATCCCTACCTGACGAGTCACCCAGCACAAGAGAGAGGATGTTCCTTCAATGGAATTGGAGGAAAATTCTCAGCAGGTCTCGTCACATATGTGAGGACAGCATGAATGGACCCTCGATGGTACTGGCTCTTAGCCATTCGCCCACAGTTTCTCTTAGGATTTTATGCCAAGGACGATGTGACATTATCAGAATGCTTGCACCTTAGGGGCGGGCCTTTCCCCCTCCATCTCCACCCTCTCCCACTCCCAGGATGGCTGATCTAATACCGAGAAGAGTCCCAGCACCTGCCAGTCCCATCACGCTGTGCCACAGCCCGAGAACTGCCCGGCCTCACGCTGCACGTCTTAGAAGAAAGCGCGGCCTGCTTTCCCGTCTCGGGCCCCAGAGCCAGGACCGGAGGTCTGCAGGACTTGAGGATCCTTGGTGTTCAGCACTAGCTTCTGGCCAAACACCTCCCCAGGGGAAGCCGAATCAATCACCCTTTCACAGAAAGCCCCACCGTGGGAAGCCAAAGCAACCAGAATGCGCTCACGACTGAGCCTCAGATAATACAGTAACGCCACATGCTGCATCTAACTGCGTGCGAAAAGCCTTCACGCAGGCCCTTAACGCTCCAGCGGACCACGCACACACAGAGCGCTTCGAGCGGGGGGACGTGGAGAGGACCAGGCAGCTAGAGCGTGAGAGGAACTGGAGCTCGGCAGAGAGAACAGTCAGCAGGGAGGATGTGGGGCCGAGAGGCTCCAGGAGGACCAGCACATCAGGTCTCTACCTGGGGGCCCGGACACAACCCGCTCTGGCTGCCCAGCCTGGGCTTTTCTCGTGCGGGTGTGCGGCTGAGGGTAATTGGCGAATTGTGCCTCTTTGTCCTGGAGGAAATTTTTTCCTTGTCTTAAGAGCGAACTTCATTGCAGGGCTTTGACTTCCATGAGGGAAATGCTGACAGGATGATGCAGCATTACATCAAACTGCTTCTCTGAAACTTCAAAGAGGATTTCAGCCCCCAAGAAAGGACACTGAAGTTCTTAGACCATTCCAGAATTGTCTGCTTAAGGCCCAAAAGAGGGACACAAAATCTACACCTGTTAAGAAACTGGTTCAGGAGTTCCCGTCATGGCTCTGAGGTAATGAACCTGACAAGTATCCATGAGGATGCGGGTTCGATCCCTGGCCTTGCTCAGTGGGTTAGATCCAGCGTTGCTGCAAGCTGAGGTGTAGGTCGCAGATGTGTCTCAGATCCCTTGTTGCCGTGGCTGTGGTGCAGACTGGCAGCTGCCGTGCCGACTGGACCCCTAGCCTGTGAACTTTCATATGCCACAGGTGGGGCCCTAAAAAGCAAAAAAACAGAAAAAACAAAAAAGAAAGAAAGAAAGAAAAGAAAAGAAGAAAGAAAAGAAAAAAAGAAGCTGATTCAAAGAAGATAGGGCAAGATATTTTGACCTACAGTCATTTCTCTCCTGAGCAAACACCAAGGGGAGCTGCTGGGGAGCTGTGATGCTAACGCCTAAACGCCCCACTGTATCCCACAGCGCAGCTTGCAGGCAACATTAAGTTGCTTGCGGGGAGGGAGACAGCTGGGTGGAGGCTTGGGAAACCTCGCTTGCTGTGCCTGAGGGGTGGCTGGTTCGAGGAGTCACCGGAACTCCAGGCAAGGAACATGGGATGAAAGACTAAGGCCTTGCCCTGGGAGTGGGGAAGGTGTATTGCAGCCACAGGGATTTTACATTTCCCGGCTGAGAAGCGATCTCTGCAGAAACTCAAATGCGAATGAAAAGCCTTGAGCCAGTCAATTCCAGGGGGTTCTTCGAAGCAAGCTCTTCATTCAGGCTCAGGTTTAGACATCCGGTGATGCTCTGCCCTCAGTCCTTGACCACACAGACAGGCTTGGGGACCCGCACAGCGTTTAAACATGAGTTACAGAGCAAATAAGCCTACCCCTTGGGCTTTCACAAGAGGAGAAAGGCTTCCTTCCAGAAGGTCATGGCTGATTATGAGCACTCCGCGGAGTTTAGAAACGCAGTCGCCTGCGGAAGGCATACTGTGCAGACCAGGCCTGAATCTGCAACAAATCTTCCGTATGCCCCAAGAGGCTTTGAAAGACTTGAGTTAAAGCTACAACAAAGTGGGAACTCTTCTCTGGCTTAGAAGAACTTGTTTTGGTGCCTTCCCAAGCGAAAAGGAGAACCATTTATGGGAGACGTCCTGAGCTGGCGGCTGAACCAGTGAGGCAGGACATCTGGGATTGATGGGGACGTGTGTGTGCACAGGCGCACACACGCATGCACACACGCATGCACAAAGGAAAGGGAGAAGGGGTGGGGGAGAAGGGGGTGGGGAAGAAAGAGACAGACACAGAGAGACGCACGTGCTACCCTTTCCTAAGCTCTCTCTGGACCTTTCCTCTGTTAACTGAAGAACAGCTCCAGAGTCAGAGTCGAGGATACATTTCTAGCTTCCTTCAAAGGGGAAGTGGTTACCTAAGTTCAAGAGCATTTCTTTCTCTGCCTACATTTCATTTATAATAGGAAGGGCAAGGGGCAGGAATAGGACTGCTGTGTGTCTCTCGCTTTCCACATTTTTTCTTTCTTTTGGTGACAAATTGACCAATGAATAGATTGCAAGTATTAAGACAAGGACATTTTTCACAAAGGAACAAGTACAAGTAAAAAAAGCCAACGGATCTAAGAATGAGAATCCCTCAAGGCACATAGGAAGCAGCAGTCCACAGTGAAGGAATGGAGAAGTTAAATGAAAGCCAAAAATACACTTTGCTGCAGGCTCCACTGGGAACTGACTCATGAATATGCAACAAGTGTATTTATGGCCTTCTCTATGCACCTCCCTCTTACTCTCCGCTAATCAAAAGACAGAACCGCCTCACAGGCCCTCCGGACCCTGGCACGGAAGGGTGGTTACAGCCATCTCTGGGCGCAGGCAGAGTGCGGGCAACCCGAGAGGAGCTGCCCGTGGCGGTGAGAAGGAAAGCAGCCTGTCTGCAGTGGAGCGAGCTGTGGTCTGGGGTAACAGGAGCATCGCTTCCTCCAAGAGCGCGCGTGCGGGCGTGTGCGAACTCTCCACTCTCTCCCGTTGAGTCCGGCAGACCTCAAGGCCGGGCGGCTTACCGGGATCTGCTGGATCTCCCCTGTGTTGGTGATGATCTGCTGCATCACCTGCATGGCCTGCCCGGTGCCGCTCTGGGCTTGCTGGGCCTGACCCTGTGGCTGGGCCTGGACGATCTGCACCTGCTGACCTTCTCCGACCTGCATGGTCACGGGTGTGGTCTGGAAGGAAGAATCACAGACAAGTTGATGGAGCCCCCGCTCAGCCATCAGGCCTACCAAGGGGTTAATAACCAGTGGGGAACCAGGAGCAAACCCCCTCCGGGAATGCTAGCCGCCATCCCAACACCAACAACACTCAACCCGCAGAGTCCTCAGGCTGAAAGCAGTGCTAAAGTCACTCTCCAAAATAAAGACAGGAAAATCAAAAGGATTTTTAGGCTCAAAATCTGCATCTGCCTAGGCCCTGCCAAGTATCTGTACCCTTCAAATGCTGTCACTCTCCACAGCCCCTTCGATGACAGACAGGCGCATACAGTAAAAAAGAATCAAAAGCAACCCTGACCATTTGCCTGACACATGGCCAGACTCATAGCCAGAGCCTGTGAGTCTGGAAGGCAAACAAAACGGACCGTGGGGTCAGCATGGGGTTACTAGGTTCAGGATCCTCCTCGGCTCTTTCTCAGGCACGTGAGACACGGGACAAACATCAAAGTGCACACTGGCTTTCACGACCCCCCATGCAGCAGAGTGACTCCTGCTCACACTGAGCAGCCAGCTGCTCTGGACACGGCAAGAGATTCCACAGCAAAGGCAAACACCGAGGCCCGGACTCTGTTAAGACCTGGATCTTAACGGAAGCCACCCTTAAGTTACAGAATCTAATAAAGCAAGAACGGTAAATTTCTAGAAACAGGAATCTCAGGTTTAAGAAATTTCTGACTAACGTACATGACTTCTGGAGGATTCTGAGTCTCACACACACTTTAGTGGACTGTCTCATGAAGCTTGCTCTCTTGAGACAGCAGACTCGAACGGTTCAGAGGGTCAGTCATTTCTCTGCACCTGAAAAATGTAGCCCTAGATGGGACCTTTACAGCTCCCAGCGCATCTTGCTCCTCTGGCGGTGGCGGTACAGGGGGGTGGAACTTTTTCACCACACCTGCACCCCGACTGCTCACTTTGGATATGATTTCTCCCTTCTCTGAATTAAGAATCACCTCGGAGGACAATTCCGAGAGTCCTAATGAATCCTGGGCTTCAGCCGACATTGCTGCTCTGGTGCTCCTACATTCTGACAGCACAGGCCTATGAAGCAGCTGAAGTTACAGGGAGGCGATGTGCTCTGGGAACTGCAGGTGAGCGTCGAGGGATTACGAGGTAAGAAGAAAGTACCACAAACTGGCAGAGGTCAGGAAGAAAGACGACAGAGGGAAACACACGCCGTCTGCTCGGTCAGCAAGAATTATCTCCTGTTCTCACGCTGTATGTGATTCCAGCTCAGCCTGTCCCCCAAACCTCCAAGAATAAAAGTTTCCAATGTTATGACAGAAAACACAGGATTCACTTTACCAAAATACCTTTTTCTTCCAACTTTAATATGCACTGGTCTTGCAAAGTTATCTGAACTCAACTTGCAACAGTCATCCTCCAGGTCCAGGGAGGTGTGACATGGCACGAGGCCACCCTGCGCCCAGACGGCAGAGCACTGGCTGGGAGACGCTGTGGGAGCCAACTTTACCACCCTCTGAAGCCTTATCAGCTCCAAGCTGAGCAAGTCTGGGGCAGCAGAGGATAGATGAAATTCTTGCTGACTGAAAAAAAAAATGCATACTGCCCACTCAACACTGTACTATACCAACTCAATTTTCCCAAGAGGACTTCTAAGGTATTTCTACACCATTTCAGGAAAATGGGGCTCATGTTAGCATGGCAGCTGTCAAATTACCTATGGCGTGCCCGGCTGTGGGGGCACAACAGCCATGAGCTTCTTAGGATATCAGCCCGTCAGAGCCCGCTCCGGGCAGACTCCCTTGAAGTTTGCTCTGTACGGGGATAAAGCCTTTGGCAGGCAGCGTGCTCACCGCTGCAGAGGCACAAGCATCAGCCAAAGAAGGTCCCCCGGGCGTCCTTGAGGCAGGGACTGGGCTGTGGTCTTTAAACCCCTCCTGCCTAGCACTATGTCTGGCAAAGAGCAGTACTCAGTGCATTTCTTTGTGGATTTTGACAAAATGAGAAGGGAATAAACCCTAAAGCCGTAACTAACATTTAAATCGACCACCGCCCCAAGGTGTTTTCTTTGGGGAACCCCAGCTTCTACTAGAACACACAGCGGCTGAGGATGTCCTCTGCCTCTTTTCAACTTGCCGAGATGCTCCCCGTGCTGACTCTACACTCCCGTCCTACCGCCCCCGGGCCGTCTCTCTCCTCCAGGCCTTTGCTCGTGCGGCCTCAGTGGGAAAGCCCTCCTTCCCTTTGCATTTGATTCCTTTCCATTGTTCCCTCGAAGACTCCTTACTCCTTAGGGGACTTTCTCTGCCATCCTCTTTCACCACCTCCCTCACAGCTTTGTAGCTGATACACCTATTATGAAGAAGCTTCCTGCCGCTGACACTAGCTCTATGTATATGACACATCTCCAGGTGCCACGGCACCTCCACACAGCCCTGCGCATGCCTAACGCTCCCGGGGGGCGAGGGGTGCACACTCTTCAAGCACCTGTAGACCCAAGTGGCTCCTTGAATTCTTGAAGATGGGGACTGCTTTGTTATTCATGCTTGTAACCCCAGACACAGAACGGGCCTTTATCTAAGAGGGTGCGCAGTGACTGATAAACAAACTGATGACCGACAGGGAACTTGGCGTCGGAGCTCAGAAAACATAGCTCCCTTCAGCCTCTCACGATCCCCGGCAACCGAGATGCCACTGCGTTCACAACCGCACGACCGAGGAAAGAATCTTCTGACCACCACTGTACAAAGACAGGGTCGTTTGACGCCCATCTGGGGGGACGGGGGGATGAGAAGGAAGAGGAGGGGAGAGGTACGCAAGCCGGCCGTGCCGCCTCATCTCCCCCTTAAGGGTACAAATTCCAGAACTGGCATCTGTACAGACAGCCTCATGGAGTCCACCTAAAACACTCCTTCTATGGAGATGCCATCACTCTCCACGGGGTGTTACAGAAACTTATTTCCTCCTGAAATATTCAGGGACCCCGCAATGTCTGCTTCACTGTCCTCTGCCCATTTGACCCACGGGGAACCCAGGGCCCAGAGAGATTAGGTGACACGTCACCTCAGTGGCTGAATCTGGGGAGAAGCTCGGCTCCCCGGAATTCAAATCCAGTGCCCTACAATGACTTGACTGGCCCTCTGCCAGGCCACACTTGCCCAGCCCAAACCTGGGTGGTGCTGTCTAGCTGGGCCTGCGCCCCCCGCGGCTCACAGACCTGGCCCTGCTGAGGCTGTGCAATGATGATCTGCCCAGGCTGGATGGTGGTCGTGGAGCTGGTGGTCTGCTGGCCTTGCTGCTGCCCCTGGACTTGGACCGCAGTGGGCTGCTGAGCCAGCGTGAAGTAGTACTGGACGGGCTCGGCAGGAGTCACGGACTGGCGCACCTCCTCCTGTGGGGAGAAGGCGAGGCAGGTAAGAGGAAAAGAACCAACTCAGCAGCCGCCACAGTGAATTTCCATTCTTCCCCCAAACGGGCTCTGGGCAGTTGCCTGCTGAATGCTGAGCTCTCCACATTTGAAGCCAAGGGAAAGTGGAATTCAAAGAGACCAGTTGTGCTAAATCAAACTAAAAATAACAGATTCCATAGGCTTCACAACACACACAGCCAATTTTCTGAAGTACATGGTAATCACCCACTGTGTGATGAGTTGCAAATGGGCAAATAATTACCGTCACTAAAACCCACGAGCTAGCAGGGCTTGTCAGTAAATGCCGTCAAGGCCCGTGATCTGAGAAGAGTGCCAACTGCAAGCACTGGGAAGGTGCTACCCAAACACCATGCTCTCAGGCTGGCTCCGAACCTCCCAAATGGGCCGCACCCCACCCTCACCCCCCGCAATTCATCCAGCACCTCCGCTGGGAAAGGGCAAACAGGGCTCCCTCCGGGCTGGGATTTCAGAATCACACGTCAGGATCAAGCGCACTGGCAGGCAGGAGCCCAGCTTTGCACAGCACGTCGAGGGCTCTGTGGTCGCTGGGGCCATGTCTATCCAGCGTCACATCTGGTTTGGTGGGGTGGGGCCACAGAAGCGCACCCCAGGGGGCTGGAGGGACAGCTCTCCGCTGGGGTGCTGCCCTGGCTGCCTAGGGAGGTCACGGTCCGGCCCATGTGCTGGGTGAAGAGACTGTTCCTTCTTCAGCTGGCGTTTTCCATGGCAGAAGGAGTAAACAACCCTCTCCCAGCCACCTCGAGCTCACAGCTGAGAGTGTAGGATGTTTACACGCACTACGGCATGGTTACGGCCCGAGGGTCCAGGGAGGGTGGGCCCCAGACCACTGACACAGAATCGGCGTCTGCTCCGGAGGGCCCTGCCTGGGACAACAGAAACAACAGAAACACACAACCACTTGGGCTGGCTGAGCAAAAACATAAGCTGCATTTACTCACTTCCTTATTCTGGACTCAATTCGCCGGGTTCGAGGAAAGAGGAAAAGCTACTTCTTCACGAGATGGAGACTGGGTGGACTGCCTCCCACTCCCCGGAGTGGCAGCCCCCACCTGAGCTAACACAGTCCTCTTTGTGCGCGCTTGTCGAATTCACCCTCCCGGCTAGACGAAGGCCCCGAGAAGGCAAATCCTAGCTGCCTTGCTCCCCACTGTCCTTACCATTCATCTCCCAGGAGGCAGACCCTCAACCAGCGGCTGCTGAAAGATGAATGCACTCAGAGCCAGGCAGACAACTGGAGGCAGGACAGTACTTTTCTGAACCCACGTTGGGAGTATGACCAATTCTCTTGAACTCAACAGCTGTTAGCAATTGAAGAGAACCCCGAGGAATTCCCGTGGTGGCTCAGTGGTAATGAACCCTACTAGGATCCATGAAGACTCGAGTTTGATCCCTGGCCTCGCTCAGTGGGTTGGGGATCCAGCATCGGCGTGAGCTGTGGTGTAGGCTGCAGATGCGTCTCGGATCCCAAGTTGCTGTGGCTGTGGCCTAGGCCAGTGGCTGCAGCTCCAATTCAACCCCTAGCCTGGGAAGCTCCATATGCCTTAGGTGCAGCCCAAAAAGACAAAAAAAGCAAAAGAAAAGAGAAGAAAAGAAACTCTAACTCTTGCTACCTCTGGGGTCCTGTGGCCGTAGTGTAGGGAGACACTCCGTCCACTACAGAACGGGGCTGGGTGTTGTTCTTGCCCGGTGACTGAAGACCCAAGATTCTAAAACTAAGACTGCTGACATCTAGCCTGAGAAACTTGGACCTCCGGGTGACGGGGTTCCCTGAGGGCCACCCACCCAGCCTGGGCAGACACTTTTAACACTCTGGGTTTCTAAGCTAGTCCTCACACATGAGCCAACTTTCTAGGTTAATGTATTCTGTGCTTTAGGCCCAGTCTGAACCCTGGACATGATCGTGCTGAGGCAGAAGAAAAAGGAGGTCCCCTTTTAGGGCTGTTTCCAGAACACTGAACTGTGACATCACCACCTCCATTTCAACTCCAACTTCTCATTATTATAAATCAGTCAGTCAGTCAGTCAGTCAGTCAACTAGATCTTGGCTGTGGCAGGTATAGTACTGATATACCCTCCTTAGCCAAGAAACAGGGGCCAACTACTCTTCTCAAAGCCCCTGAAATGTGTTTTCCATTCAAAACTCCTTGCTATTTTATAAAGAAACATCAACTACTGAAGTCCAAGTTTAGCTTGAAAAGCTTTCGGGTGATGAGAGGGTGTGGGACTGAGAGCCCCAGAACTAACTTGTAGGACGTCGCAGGAACAAGGGAGTCACTGGCATTGACCAGCCCGGACCTGTCACGTTCCGTCTCCAGCTACCCCTGACTGTGGCTGGTCTGCAGGTGAACACGGCCAGACAAAGCACAAACTCTTTAAATACCACTTTCAGGAGCCAGACTTCCCTGGGCCCAACGCTGTGAGAGCAGGTCAAGAGCCTCTCCTGCGCCACCTACTCTACCCTCTCACACTGCTCATGAACCGGGCAGTGGCGGGACCCGCCGCGAGCATCACACCGATGCTGTGAGGATGAGGTCTGCAGTGAGGACGAGGCAGGACAGCTCTCACATCACTGAGATGGAAGGAAGCGTAGCTGAGCTGCTTCTGCACCGTGAAGGCTCCTCTGCCAATGGAGGTCAAGCCAGCAAAGGAGTGACTGTGTTTGGCTTAAAGAAATGGGTGAAGAGGAAATGACACTTCGATGAGCAGGAACTTTCAACTCACAGCTTTAGCGGGTAGGAGTTCGGCCTCAATTATTTTCTGCTTGAGTAGTCTTTCCTTGCTTCCCCAAAGAACAAGCGAAACCCCCAAGCACCTCTGAGAAGCCAAGGGCCTGAGACGCACAGCTCAGTGTTTTGGGCTCGTCTCTCTCCAGCAGGGGAAAAATCACACTGCGCTACGACAATCTCTGAGTGACTGCATCGACCCAGAACGGGGCACCCGCCCAGCTTTAACAGTGCCCCCCGCCCCCGCCCCGAGCGCCTGTCCTTAGTCTCTTCAGAAGGCGCGCCTGACAAACAAGGCCGGAAGATGAGAAGCACCACATCCTCGGGCCATCGCCACAGCGCTGTGCAGCCAGCCCCAGACGGGAAAAGCACATTCGCTTCCGTAGCAAGAATGAGCTGCTGCCTCCTTCAGAAAGGGTGAGTTTTGGAGAGCAGGCACTTTTAACGGACTTAAGGTGCCAGTCAATTTGCAGCTGGGGAAAACTTCACGTCTACAGAGGATTAAAAGTGCTATCTCAGAATTTCAGGCCAGCTTTCAGCCATCTCATCCCTTCAGAGGCCAGGCAGCAGCTGCCCCAAAAGGGTGCCAATCCATGGCCTGAACACCTACCAAGAACTGGCTCCAGGCAGCAAGGAGCTGTTTTGGCTGAACACACTTCAAAAGAGATGGGTCACAGCCTTCTGAGTCAGGCTAGGCTGCAACAGGGAGCTGCCTGACCCCTGAGCGAGGCAAGCACTGAGGACCCTGGAGGAGGGAGAGGACATGCCCCTTCTCTCCAGCCAGCTGGCTCAGGGAACAGGCAGGGAGCGGGCGCAACGGGCCTGAGCAAGGCCTGATTCTGTCACTGAGCCCACCACCTCGCCTTTAAAGGGGGCTTCTGAAACTGATTCCCACAAGGAGAGTGGGTGGGTGGTATCATCTGCTCTGGAGGAAGAGGAGCGGTCTGAGTTCTTGCTGGAGCGACTTCTCAGAGAGGTCAAGCCGTGGGCACAAACCTGCAGTGTTTCAGAGGCGCCGCGCCGCGGGACGACCGTGGCAGCCTGCCGCTGTAAACATCCGACTGAAAGCTCCTGGGAACGCCTCACAGCTTCCAGTCAAGGATGTTTACAGTGGCAAAGACTGCCCGGAGAGAACGGACGCAGTGAGGCGCTCTCTCTAGGAAGGAGGTGCAACAGGCTTGCGAACCCAAACCCAAAGGCCCCCGGGCCGGGTCCGGAGTTCAAAGGTCCTTTAAGATGGCCACTTCTCCTACACTTTCTTACTGGTTACCATGAGACACCCAGGAGAACAGTCGTCCCTGAATGACTCCTGTTTCTAAGACTAATACACTATGAAATAATTCATTAAAACTCTTAAAACTTTATTAACAAAATAAAGCAAGCAGATCAGGGCACAGCTTTGCCCCTGCCAGACTCTGCCACTCTTCCCCAAGTACCTCTGCTACACAGTGAGTCACGCAGCCTGCATGCCCAACATGACGAGTTATAAAAGAGAAGGGTCTATCACAAGTGCCGTTAAGAGCTGTATGCAGCCAAGGTGCTAAAAACAATGGCGTGACCTTTCCTTGGAGGGGAGCAGGCAGAAGAGCAGGAGGAGATTCTCAGTCTCTCTCATGATTACTAAGAAAAACGGTTTACGTGGTGGTTCTCAAATTTTGTTGCACATCAAGAGCATCTGGCGAGCTTTAAAAAGTAGTGATGCCTGGGCCTCCCCCAGATTCTGCTCGTGCGGGGCGGTGCCTGGCACCAGCAGTTTTTAAACCCTAACAGGTGATTCCGATGCGTAGCCAATGCACGACATAGAGGACCACAACCCAGAGAAACAGAAAGCCAGGCCCGTTCACTCCAAACACCACTGTGCACACACAGAAGCTGGTTCTGGGAAATCAAACATTTTTAACTTGTTCTCCCACCCCAGATTAAGAAGCCTGAGAGAGAGCTTCACTTCACTATCTGTAACTAAGGTCTTTAACTTTCATTTTGTCTATTTTCACTGAAATACCACCTCAGAGGCACGGAGTTAAAAGCATCCCTCAATGAGTAACAGGAGGAGATGTTACGGGCAGATGTGGTCTGGAGAAGGAGAAGCAAAAGCAAGTGCACACGGCTTGTGCTGAGAGAGGAAAGGGAGCGTATCTGACCCCAGGCGCAAGGTGCTCTCTGGTCAGCAGCAGCAGCGACGCCGTCTCAGCTCACCTGACGCTTTGGAGGTTTCAGCTCATCTCTTGGGACAATATCGATGAGAAAGTCAAACTGATCAAATTTTGTAATTGCCATGGCGATATCATTCCTCTGTAACGAAGAAAAGCAGAGTGAAAAACTAGCCTGGAGAGAAGCTGCTTCACCTGACTTCTCTCCAAGTTACAAGATAAGACGATGACTTCTAAGCCAAACGAAATGCCCACGGCCAAGCCTACAGGTGAAACAGCCACAACCAAACTGCCATAAACCTGAAATGATCCCACTCGATGGATAAACAGCAACAAAAGAGAGTTAGCTACAGCTCATGCTCTATCAACTGGATGTTTGGGCCTCCAACTACTGCGCTCGCTGCTGGACCTGCCCCAAGGCCCTCCCCACGATTGCTAAATTATCCTCCTCCAGATAAATCTGCACGAACCTAGCAACTTCAACTGACAGCTTTCTGGTCACTCTGTGCTTCCCAAGCTCAGGCTATCATTCAACCTTTCTCGGTCCCTAAATAATATTTTGGCTTTGGTTCGCAAGCGGTCATAATCCATTTTGAATCTCTTAGTTGAAATTCGAATTCAGTAACTTTCTGCAATATTTTCTAGTCACAGGATCCATACATACTGGTTCCTACAAGGCTACAGTTTTTATTTTGAAATTCAAAATCTCAATGTTAATTCCACAGTTTAAATCTTGCTCCACGTGACACGAACACTCAAAGTGTGAAGTACAGAGTCAGGGTTGATAAAGAAAATGAGTTTGTTGATTAATGCTACTGAAACCAAGGCCTGCTCTGATGAGGTTCTTTCTAAGAGTGGCATTTCCTTTCTTTAAATAATAAAAATACAAGGGTTTTTTTTTTGTTGTTGTTGTTTTGTCTTTTTAGGGCCACACCCACGGCATAGGCATATGCCAGTCTAGGCGTTGAGTTAGAGCTGTAGGTTCCCAGTCTAGGGGTCGAATTAGAGCTGTAGCCACCAGCCTACGCCGCAGCCATGCCAGACCCAAGCCACGCCTGTAACCTACACCACAGCTCAGCAACACCGGATCCATAACCCACTGAGTGAGGCCAGGGATCAAACCTGCGCCCTCATGGATCCTAGTCAGATTCATTTCTGCTGAGCCACAATAGAAACTTCAAAGTTTTTGTTTTTTTAATTAAAAACCAACACACTACGTATACTTATACTTAAGATCTGTGTACTTCACTATATGAAAAAAAAATTTTTTTTGTCTTTTTGTCTTTTTAGGGCTTCACTAGCAGCATGGGGAGGTTCCCAGGCTAGGGGTCTAATTGGAGGTGTAGCCGCCGGCCTACACCACAGTCACAGCAACACCAGATCTGAGCCGAGTCTGTGACCTATACCATAGCTCATGGCAACGCCGGATCCTTAACCCACTGAGCAAGGCCAGGGATCGAACCCGAGTGCTCATGGATGCTAGTCGGGTTTGTTAACCACTGAGCCATGAAAGGAACTCCCCACTATATGAAAATTTTAAAGCAAAAGAAAAAAACCAGAGAAACACAGTTGAACCCCAGTGAATGATAAGCATACAAAGGGTTCAGGTGAATGTAAATTTGGGGGGGGGGTCTTTTTAGGGCCACACCCATGGCATATAGAAATTCCCAGACTAGGGGTTGAATCAAAACTGCAGCTGCTGGCCTACACCACAGCCACAGCCATGTCAGACCTGAGCCAGGTCTATGACCTACACCACAGCTCAGGGCAATGCTGGATCCTTAACCCACTGAGCGCGGCCAGGGATAGAACCAGTGTACTCATGGATGCTAGTTGGGTTCGTTACCACTGAACCACAGCAGGAACTCCTAGGGGAATATAAATTTCAAAATGCATTTAAAAATTGGTAACTTGATGAGTAGACAGAGGGAAAGAGAGTGAGGATAAAGTGAATAAAATGTTAATGGTAGGCTCTAGGTGGCGAGTACACAGGTGTTCACTGTAAACTCTGCTTATGTTTCAACTTTCTCATAATAAAATACTACAGGGAAAAAACCCAACATGCTAACAGAAATCCTTAGCAACTCCTACATATCGTATGTTTAAAGAAGGTGACTCATCAGATCAAACAGGAGAGGACGGAAATTTTCTGGGTTTTTTTCCTTCCCTTGTCTTTGTGATGGCCCCAAGCCACTGAAATGCAAAACTCCCGTCCACCCTTCTTGCCAACCACCAGCTTGGTAGTAAGCCCTCCCAACCGAGGCAGGGCACATCTTAAGGCTGCCAGGTCTCCTTTAAGATGAGAACGATACAGTATCACATTCTTGATGATGTCACCTTCTCAAGCTACCCCAGTGGCTCATCTACAGGGAGAGTGGGGAGAAGAAAACAAGGTAACAATAACCACCTCCAAGCGTGCACCAACGTGTTCTACGGCACTGTGGAAACAGACACACTTTGAACATTTTAATTTGGCCTTTTTCAACGCTAATGCTGTACTGAAGTAATGCCAACATTTACTCATATTCAGTAAAAATACAGAAATCTTAAGTATGCAGCTCGATGGATCTGAATAAAGCAGCTATCACTAAACGAGAACACACAGAATTTCCTTCTATCCCTTTCCAGTCGACTTCCTTCCTCTCAATGTGAGACACCACGCTCTGATCTCTGTCACCACAGATGGGCGGCCACAGCATAGGGGACCATGTGCGATGGAACCTGCCCTCTGGGTTCTCTTGCGGAATGTATTACTGAGACGCATCCATGATGGTATGTGAATAGTTTGCTTCTTTTTATTGCTGAGCAGTAATCCACTTTATGTCTGAATATATCAACTTGTTAGTATCCCATGTTTACGGATACATGAGTCTCCAGCTTTTGGCTATTATAAATAAGTTTCCATTGCGGCTCCGCAGCCACAAACCCAATTAGTACTCATGAGGATGCGGGTTCCATCCCTGGCCTCGCTCAGTGGACTGAGGATCCAGGGTTGCCGTGAGCTGTGGTATAGGCCTCAGGTGCAGCTCAGATCCCACGGTGCTGTGGCTGCGGCCATCAGCTGCAGCTCCAATTCAACGCCTAGCCTGGGAACTTCCATATGCCACCGGTACAGCCCTAAAAGGACAAAAAAGAGGCTGTTACGAACGTTCTTAAACAGAAATGCCCACACTTTTGGGTGCACACACACACTGGACTGGCTAGGTCTTAGAGGAAGGAACATGTTTAACTTTATGAGAAAGTGCAAAGCAGTCTTCCAGAGTGACTCTGCACCTCGACTGTCTGACGGCGCGTGACCTCACTGCCAGATGAGTGATGTCGCACACCTTTCCCCGTGCTCCTCGGTCACGGGGACAGCTTCCTTTTTCGAGGGCCTGTTCAAGCGCTTCGCCCATTTTATTTTTTAATCCAAATCGACCTTGAAGGTAGCTTTTACTGGGTCTCTCCAGATCCACAGACTTCCTTCAAGACAGCAGAGTTTTCAATTCCAGCTACACCAGAACGCAGGCTGCCCAGGAGCAGGAATTTTTGTCTGCTTTGTATATTGGTCTCTAGGGCCTAGAAGAGTGCTTGGCACATTGTGGGTATTCAGTTAACGCCTGCAGAATAAATGAATTAATGCATGCATTTCAACTGTGGAGATAAAGGGGGAAAAAAGAAAGTATCTTTTCCTCCTTAACTTTGTTGTTAAGATACTGTCCCTGTCTTCTATCTGTCTCACCCTTCCTCTTAAACCTGGGAAAACGTTCCCCGAAGAGCTAGGACCTGGCTATTGAATGCAAGGCCTCTACAGCCAATGGCCAAGGGGTCTTCCTTCAATATGAATGCTGATTTGCTGGATTAAAAAATAAACCACAGAAAAGAAGAAGGCAAGGATTCCCAGGAAGGCAGACAGGAAACAAAAAGTCTAATAAGGTTAGTGAGACCGAGTCTTCCCAGGACTGCCCCTTCCTGGAGTCTCTCAAGGCTTCCAACCTCAAGCCATTTATATACAGCAATAGATAACTATCACTGTAGCTTCTGTTGACAGTGAGACCTCACCACTACAAAGTTCAGTCACTGAGCTGTGGAAAACAGCAGGAGAGAGTTGGAAATTAGGACTCTTGGTAGGGAGACACACACTGTCTGGGCTATTCCGCCCTCCTCTACCAGTAGAGGCGGACGCCAGCAACACGCATCACCTTGACGGAAAGGAAGAACCATCTTTGGTCCAAAGCCACGTAAGAGGAGGCGAAGGCCGCTGCCCGCCTCATCTAACCGACGTAAGCCTATGGCATTACCTGGAGAGTCCGGCGCTTGTTGTCCTCCGTGTGGATCCAGGCTCGCAGAGTCAGCTCCGTGATAAAGATCTGGGCCGCCTTGGCAAAGAGCACGGGGGCTTCCGCACTGATCATCTGCAACAGACGCAGGCCTCGCTGTCAGCAGCGGCAAGACATTCAAGCCAACCAGTCGGCCCTCACCTCACGTCCTGCCACTGGGCTCTAGGGGACGGGGCTAGAAAACGAGGAGGGGGAGCCTCACGAGGTTCCAGGGGAAAATAAATCCACGAGGAGGGACACGGCAGACCAAGAAGGGAGGACGGAAGGACAGTGGTCCATTACCTATCCCGCACCTTTTTCTCTCAAAATCATCTTTCAGAGAAACCAGGGTTTAGGAGAAGTGAAGTGACTTGTCTACGGCCACAGAGCCAGTAAGTGGTAGGATTAGGGTCTAATCTAAATGGAGACAAGGTAGGGAAAGATAATGACTGTGAGAGCCAAGGACGAAGGGAAAATCTCAGGCTTCCCATTATTTGGGGCTTTACTTTTCAGCAGTGAAAAGGAAAGAGGATAATGGCCTTCCAGGGTTGCTGTGGGGCTCAAATGAGATTACACACAAGCACCCAGCACAGGGCCTGGCACGAAGTAAGCGCTCAAGGAACGTATAAGCCGCCTTGCAAGTCCGAAGCCTTGCCAAGTCCGAATTTGAAGTTCGAACTCTCGGTCAAACAAAGCTCTGAGCCCTTGGTGAGGTGGTCTGTGCAGGACAGAGCTGAGGGAGGAACTCCGGAGCGAAGGAAGCAGGAGGTAAGAACTGGGAGCTTGGGGCTCCTCATCTCGATGAGAGCCCCTTCCAGCTTCTCTGTGTCAATTTCCGTATCTATCAAACGGCGGAGCCAACCTCTCCTACCTGGCGTTTCCTTGTATCACAGTGCGCTAGGATCCGGCACTGTCACTGCTGCCGTTTAGGTTTGATCCCTGGCCAAGAACTGCCACATGCCTCAGGCATGGCCGATAAGGAAAAACCCCCACAATTCTTATCTTATCAAAACTCCCAGGGTCACTATGAGGAGGAAGTGAGCTAATAAACGGGGAGCCTGCTGTGAATTGTTGGCCTTCTGGACGAACACAAGAGACTGTTACTTCTGACTGGAAGGGGACAGGTGCTCTCTTCTTGAGAGAACTGCAATGGGAGGCGGACTCCTGGGAACACAGAAATGAGCCCCCAGTAAACCTCTCACAAGTATTATCTGTGTGAAGTAACTCACAGATCGACAAGTTAGAACAAGCGCAGCGTCCTGTCAACACGTCTTGGAGCTCAAACCAACGAGCCAGAGACTCTGCAATGAGATGCTAAGAAGGCACCTGTCCTGTGGCTCGGATGACACATGTTTACGCCACGCAGTGAAAAGAATGGGTGACCCAAAAAGCAAACACTCAGCATCCTTTCAAGATCCAGAAAACAGGAGATCCCCGATCTTCAGAGAGGTACTATACGACAACTAAAGCTGTTCCATTCCAGCTCACCTAACAATTTTTAGACAGGAACCAAGTTAAAAAGCAACAGACAATAACATTTGTATTTTTGTTTAAACTTTGAGCTCTCGAGACACGGCCAGTCACCTACCCATTGTTGTACTTTCAGTATGAATGCTAAAAATGAATGCAAACTCACCTTCACATCTTCATCCAGTTTCATAATCTTCTTAATACGAGCCAGTGGGAGTTCCTGTACTCGGAAATCTTTCTGAAATGAGTAACACGAGGCACACAAATGAGGACGATCAACAGGGCATGACAGGCAGCATGAGAGACTCTGACTGGCTTCGGCCCTCCTCTCAGAAAATACGGCAGGAAAGCAGGTACAAAGAAAATTCAGAAAAATCCAAGCTCTTATTGTGTCAGGCTCGGACCCCACCAGCCATTCTCAAAGCAGCGTCTGTTGGTGAAACCAGCATAATCGAGTTTATGATTAACCTCTTTATCTGAAACTTGCTTTATTTCTTTTCTTGTCCAACACCTGCTCTCCTCAAGCTTGAGGCGTACCAACAAACACGGGGGATTGTAAACAAGCAGGACTCTCCGGGGCCTCTGGGACCCATGGCCCCCTATCCTCCGCGTTAGCTCCTCTCTGAAGCACCTCAACAACTGTGTCAGATGCACACTCCCTGAGTCACTCTGCAGGTGTGCAAACCTCTTGCCAAAGCAGGACTTGAACAACTCGATGGCCACGAACAGAACACATAGCCCCTTAGGCCTACTGGAGCCTAGGACCAGATCAGTTACCCTCCGTGACATGCCCTATCGCCTCGCCATCAATCAGAGAACTCTGCCCGCGGATCACATACCCTGGCATAACCCCTCCCTTGCCTTACCTTTAAAATCGCTTTGCTGGGGTTCCCTTTGAGGCTCAGCAGTTAATGAACCTGACTAGTATTCATAAAGTTGTGGGTTTGATCCCTGTCCTTGGGGAGGTGGGTTAAGGATCTGGCGTTGCCATAAGCTGTGTGCGGTGTAGGTCACAGGTGTGGCTCAGATCTCACGTTGCTGTGGCTGTGGCATAGGCCTGCAGCTGTAGCTGCAGCTCAGATTCAACACCTAGCATGGGAACTATGCCGAGGGTGTGGCCCTAAAAAGCAAAAATAAATACATAAATAAATAAAATTAAAATTTAAAAAAATTTTAAAATCACTTTGCTGAAACCCTTCAGGGAGTTTGAGGGTTTTTGGGGGGCATGAACCACCCATCTCCTTGCATGGCCCTGCAATAAACCTTACCCCACTCCCCCAAGAACCCCTTCCAAAAAAAGAAAAGAAAAAAGAAAAAGACACCGGCTATTTCTGACCTGTGCACTAAGATGACACCTGAAATTGGGGAGGCGTTCCTTTCTAATCACAGCAGCAGAGGCCTTATCTCCAAAATGTGCTTAGGGGTGGGGGTGAATTTATCAGCTGCCATGTAAGAACAGCCCTGGGAACATTTTTCTTAGAAAACAAGACTAAGCTGGGGAGAAACCATGTAACTTCACCATGGATAGGATTCAGGAGAGGGGTTTTTGACTAACACTACTCAATTATTTGCGATTTAAGCATTTTTTCATTTTATTTCGGTACTACTGGTATTTAAACACATACCCAATGATGGATGCAATTCTAGAAATAAAAATCAATTTGGGGTTGCGGAGCTGCAAAGACAAGAAAGACGCTAAGGCAGAGAGATGAGCTCAAATCAGCAAAATCCCTACTGGGACTAGGTGTCAAATGATTGATTCTATAAGTGGTCTGAAATGGGACTCCCCAAATCCAATATGCTCACCTGGGAATTTGCATCATCACATTACGGGAGAAGCAGCTTATTTGAGATTTGGTATAATTAACATGCATTAGTGAAATTTCTTCTCCAAGACCAACAGAAAACCTCAACTACAAGTCAAAGAAGGCAGTGGGGCATTTTGGAAAAACATGGCCAGCCTTCCCAGAATCTATTTTATGACTACAGAAGAAAGGCAACTCTCAGGATAAGACATACACCACACCTGATTTTCCCACCCAAACCCAACAAGCTGCTTAGCTACCACCCCCCCTCCACAGACTTGTGACTGTCACCTTTTTCTTCTCCAAATTAAGTATCAGCATTTTCTTTCTTTTTTCCCCTCATCTTTACTTGGCCTTATTTTTCTCCATGCTCTTCCCATGACCACTTGCCATATGATCATTATGTTTTTTTTTTTTTGCTATTTCTTTGGGCCGCTCCCGCGGCATATGGAGGTTCCCAGGCTAGGGGTCGAATAGGAGCTGTAGCCACTGGCCTACGCCAGAGCCACAGCAACGCAGGATCCGAGCCGCGTCTGCAACCTACACCACAGCTCACGGCAACGCCGGATCGTTAACCCACCACTGAGCAAGGGCAGGGACCGAACCCGCAACCTCATGGTTCCTAGTCGGATTCGTTAACCACTGCACCACGACGGGAACTCCTGATCAATATGTTTAATTGCTAGTTTCTGGTTTTCTCTCACTGGAATGGAATGTCCATGAGGGCAAGAAATTTTTCTATCATTGATGCAGTGACTACAACAGTGTCTGGCACAGAGTGGGAGCAAATTTTTCTTGAAAGGAGAAGCAGAAGTTCCCTAGTCTTATGGACTAGGAACCATGAGATTGCGGATTCGATCCCTGGCCTCACTCAGTGGGTTAAGGATCCGGCATTGCCATGAGCTGTGGTGTAGGTTATAGACGCAGCTCGGATCTGGCGTTGCTGTGGCTGTGGTGTAGGCTGGCAGCAACAGCTCTGATTTGACTCTTAGCCTGGGAACCTCCATATGTGGCAGATGTGGCCCTAAAAAGACAAAAAAAATAGAAATAAAAGAAAGAAAGGAGAAGCAAAGGAAGGGAGGGAGGGAAGCAAGAAAGAGAGAGAAAGAACTGAACTGCTTGCCATCCTACAGACAGACCCCCCCCTTCTTCCCAGCACTGGCCAGTGCAGGCTTCTCCACCTGAAAGCCCCTCCCACCAGACTCTGGGCTGCTGCTGTCTGCCTTGTCTTCAGAGGCAACACGGGCTCCTGGGCAAGCTCCTGCTGCACCCAGAGGGGTGGAGGGGATGTGCCCCAGGCTCCCTTCCCTTAGGGCACTTTGCTTCAGGTAGCACAGCAGCTGAGGTCCCAGCAGGAAACGGAATGCACCACAGATGATATGCCTTCAGTGAAGAGACTCCCACCCTAGGTGAGGGCGTAAAGAGAGCAAACAGGGGTGGGGCCGAGCTGGGAGGCGAGCAGCGCAGGGGCTCTTCATACTCCAGGCACTTAAGGGACAGGCAGAAAAATGGAGGTGACAACGTGAGAGGAGTCACCAGGTGGGAGCCACGTTGTGGAGGATATAGAACTTGCCAGAGATGCAGAGACGGAAGGAGGGGAAAAAAATACCTAGCCTCCTCTCCTGCCCATGCATCTCCTGGTGGTGCCTTCCCCTGACTAACTCCGCTGGAAGAGACTCACAAGGGAGCCTGTGCAGGACAAAAAGGTGATGAGGCCAAGGTTCAGGTTCCCATGTGGGAACAGCATGTGCAAAGGCCCCGTGGCTGGAGGAGCAGGAGCAACCCCAAAATTCAATGGAGCTGACCCAAAGAGAGCCAGTGTGATTAGACTCCGGGGAAGGACACCAGAGCCAGAGCACACCCTGCAGGTCAGGACCTGTCTCCTGGTTTGCCTGGGACCGTCCTTGATGACATCGTCATCCCAGAGGCGGAATTAGTAAGAAGCCACCCCTCGCCCTGCTTCACTCTCCCAGAGGGTCCTGGTTTGGGTATGAAGCCTCTAAAAATCTACCCCAAAGTAGCAGAGGTTTAGAAATCCAATTTATTGGAGTTCCCATTGTGGCTCAGTGGAAACGAATCTGACTGGGAACCATGAGGTTGCGGGTTCGATCCCTGGCCTCGCTCAGTGGGTTGAGGATCCTGTGTTGCCGTGAGCTGTGGTGTAGGCTGCAGATGCGGCTTGGATCCCGCGTGGCTGTGGCTGTGGCTGTGGCCAGCAGCTGTAGCTCTGATCAGACCCCTAGCCTGGAAACCTCCATATGCCATGGGTGGGGCCCTCAAAAGAAAAAAAAAAAGAAAGAAAGAAAGAAAGAAAGAAATCCAATTTATTAAACCAAAAGGAGACAGTGGGACACATTCTATGTATTCTTATCAAATGCATGATACCTACTACTGTGTGGAAGACTCAAGTGTGTCTGTACCTTTGAAGAGTCGTATGGTTTAACTGTCAGAGACATCGGTCCCGTAAGAGCATTATAACCCCCACACCCTATGCTCCAACGGAGGTAGAAATCCCGCAGGAGAAAGAAAGAAATGACCAGATGGCAACTGGGGGGGGGGGGCGCTGGAGTGACACGAGGAGCTGGCAAATATTTCACAGGGGGGCTGACATCTGAATTGTCTAGGGACACTGCAAACCTGCTGTGGATAAGTATGAGAATGTTTTTCAGAAAGAGAAAACAGCATGCGCAGAAGTACAGAGACAAAAACAATCTGGCCTACTTAAGTTTCAGACGTATGACCTTCGTCCAGAGGGGAGCAGCAGGAAAGGGAATGCTGGATTGGGGCCAGACCCTAAAGGGATTAAAAAAAGTAACCACAGAAGTCAGTCACTGGTCTTCCTTCTTGGGGGGCCTATCTCACAAAATGATGATGCTACACAGAATTGCAAAGAGGAGCCTAGGGATGACAATTCCTCTGGAGGGCCTCCCAGGATGACACTCACAGCACAGCAGCATGACCACAAGATGTAGGTCTCTTGGAAGCGGGCTCTCATTTGGCTTGGTTATTTAATATAATTCCAGCAAGACTACTCTAGGATTACTTAACTAAATCCCAAAGCTGATAAAAAGACCTCCTTCCCCAACTTAAAAAAAATAAATGACTACTTTGAGAATTTCTTTTAAGACTATTCCTTAATTTAAAATGAAGAAAAGGTCAGGGATAAAGAGATCACATCATTCCCACCTGGATGAGGTGTTAAAGGAGGCCGAAAACTTACAAAAAGCTCTGCCCTGAGCCCCACCCCCAATCTATTCTTTTGTGAGAAACTTTCTCCTGATTCCCAAACCCTGAGATCTTGAGGGATCTTCAGATGTCCATAGCGTGGTTCATCAATACTGACAATAACCCAGTCTCCTATAATCTCAGCCTAGCTTTCCAGCCACACATCGGGGTTCATGACAAGCTTATGCGAGGGGAGCCCCTTCACCATCAGTAAACTACAGTAGCTTTCAACTCAAGGCTCCCCTTGTCATTGGCAACCATGCAACCGATGTAACATTTAATTTCTTCTCCTGATGCTCATCAAAATGGAAGAACAACTACACATTTCTGTTCTTGGAAGTGACATGAGCAAGATGGGAAAGACTCTCTCTCAGAACGTGCTCAGGCTCTTGACCACAACCAAAGAACTACATTTAAAAATGCTGCCATTTGAACCTGCCAAATTTCAAGAAGTCTGAACTCACTCAATGAGAGTTTGAAGCCAAAGAAAAGTTAATGGGTCTCAGGTTGCACTAAAGAAGATCCAGAGTTTCAAACAATGATGAGAAATCTTGTGCAAGTCTACCTACTCAAGCACTCCAGCAAAGTCAAGATTCCATCCTCTTGAAAGCAGTGATTCTCAGCCTTAACAGCACGTTAGAATCACCCAGGGGAGCTTCTGACTAGTAAGATGCCTGGGCTCTACTCTAGACTGACTGAATCAGGAACTATATAGAGAGTGGAGTCCTGGCATCACGTTTTTTGAAAACCACTGGGTCACATATGATGCACAGCAAGGGTTAAAAGGACCAGTGCGCTTTAAAACCTTGACTCTCAAAGTGAACAACGGCATTGCCTGGGAACTCAGCAACAACAACAACAGCAGCAAAGCAGACCCCCCCGGCTCTGCTGCAAACCTGCTGACCAAAGTCTGTATTTCAACATGAAATCACGTTGTCCAGACAGATGACAAAGTCCAAGAAGTACTGCTCTACAGGAAGGGCTCAGAGAGCACAGGACCTGTTTTAGCGCTCCACCAACCTTCGCCTCTGACTTCTTATTTAAATGGTTATCTGATTTGTATGTAATGGTAGAACCGTCATCGTCCAATCTGGAGGCACTGGAGAATGAAAAGATACAACTGGCAGTTAAAAGGAAATGACCTAAGCATTAAATTACAGCCAACTGGACAGAAGATTAAGATGTCGGAATAGAAGCTCAACTTCCCTCCTAAAAACAACAAAATTCACAACTAAAGGCTGAGCAATCTTCAACCCAATGGACCGGAAACCTTAAAAAAGATCCCCTACTCCAGAAGACAAAGAGGAGGCCACATCAAGAAGTGGGAGGGGCGATTTCACGATATAAGCAACCCCATACCTCCTGGGTGGGAAGCCCCACAGACTGGAAAGTAACTGGTTCACAGAGACTCACCTACAGGAGTGAGAAGTCTGAGCCCCACATCAAACTTCCATGTGTAGAGATCTGGCACTGAGAGAAAGAGCCCCTGGAGCATCTGGCATTGAAGGCCAGTGGGGCTGGTGCACAGGAGCTCCACGGGACTGGGGGAAAAGGAGACCCCATTCTTAAAAGGCGCACACAGACTTTCACGTGCACTGGGTCCCAGGGCAGAGCAAGGTCTCCATAGGAATCTGGGTCAAACATGACTGCAGTTCTTAGAGGACATCCTGGGAAAACGGGTGAATGAGGCTTGTTGTGAGGGAAGGACATTGAAGGCAAAGCTCTGGGGAATATTCAGCAGCTGCCTTTCTCTGGAGGTGGCCATTTGCGGAAAATCTTGCCCCACCCCAGTGCTGAGAAGCCCCAGGCCAAACAACAATCCAGGTGTGATCAGCCCTGCCCATCAGTAAATAGGCTACCTAAAGACCCCACCCCCCCCCCAGGCACACAGCCACCTCTAATCTCACCCAGAGACAAAGCCCCACCCACCAGAGGGATAGGAATCAGCTCCACCTACCAGTGGGCAGGCACCAGTCCCTCCCATCAGGAAGCCTACAGCAAGCCCCCATACCAACTTCAGCCACAAGGAGGGCAGCCACCAGAAATAAGAGAGGCTACAACTCTATTATCTGTAAAAAGGTCACCACACCAAAAACCTATAAACATGAAAAGACAGAGCTATAACTCAGATGAGGGAGAAAGAAAAACCCCTAGAAAAACAGCTAAGTGATCAGGAGATTCTCAGCCTCCAGGAAAAAGACTTTAGACTGTTGATGCTGAAGATGATGCAAGACATTGGAAATAATCTGGAGGCAAAGATGGATAATTTATGGGAAACACTGAGCAAAGAGATACAAGATATAAAACTTAAACAAGAAGAGATACAAAATACAATAACTGAAATTAAAAACTCATTAGAAGCAGCCAACAGCAGAATACAGGAGGCAGAACAACAAATAAGCGAGGTGGAGGACAGATTAGTGGAAATTACGGATGCAGAACAGAAAAGAGAAAAAAGATTGAAAAGAAATGAAGAAAGTCTCAGAGAACTCTGGGACAACGTGAAACACACCAACATCCGTATTATAGGGGTGCCAGAAGAAGAGAGGGAGGAGACAGAAAAAATATTCTAAGAGATAATAGCCAAAAACTTCCCTAACATGGGAAAGGAACCACTCACTCAAATCCAGGAAGCACAACAAGTACCATATAAAATAAACCCAAGGAGGAATACCCCAAGACATGTATTAATCAAACTGACCAAAATGAAAGACAAAGAGAAAATCTTGAAAGCAGCTAGGGAAAAGAAACAAGTAACATATAAGGGAACCTCAATAAGGTTATCGGCAGAAACTCTGCAGGCCAGAAGGGAGTGGCATGATATACTTAACATGATGAAAGGAAAAAACCTCCAACCAAGATTACTCTACCCAGCAAGGCTCTCATTCAGATTTGAAGAAGAAATCAAAGCCTTCACAGATAAGCAAAAGCTGAGAGAATTCAGCAACACTAAACCAGCCTTACAACAAATACTAAAGGAACTTCTCTAGACAGAAAAGAAAAGGCCGCAATCAGAAACAAAAATACCACAAATGACAAGACTCACCAGTAAAGGTCTATATACAGTAAAGATACGAAATCATCCCTGCACAATTATACCACCAAAATCAGAAATCATGAGAAGAGGTGGGTACAAATGCGGGACACTGGAGACGAACTTGCAATTAAGAGAACAACAACTTAAAACAATCTCGTATACATATAGACTCTTATATCAAAACTTCAGAATAAGTGCAAACCAAAAATCTACCATTGATACACAAACAAGGAATCTCTGGAGATGAAGTATATCTCATAGTAAATAAGTACATAATCCACCATGAAGGGGGTCATTTGACATCATTCTTGGAATGCTGAAGTCTTCTTAGAACTGCTTCTGATTTCCTCTCCATCAAAGAATTTATGATAGTTATAATTAAACAATGCCACTGTACAATTAAATAATACAGTTCTACAACTGTATTATTAAAAATAAATAAATAAATAAATGCAGCCAACTGAAAACTAAACGGGATGGAGGCAAGGAGGTTAAAGAAGGATTCGACTTTTCTTTTCAGGATTCAGCATGTCTGCCTTCCTACCTGCCCCCAAATATAAAAGCTACCTTTTTCTCCCCGACTTTCAAAGAGGTCAAGAAGTGTGAAATTCAAGGCCAGGAAGTCTACTAATAATTACTGTTGTCGGAGCTCCACAAAGCAGGAACATAAGCATCTCACGTAACCATCCTGGTTTACAATTTTTGGTATGGTTTTTAACCGACTCCAATTCCAGCTGAACAGCACCTGGGTTTACGGACACGTTTACAGAGCTTTCAAGAGAGAGGAGAGGGTGAAGGCCAAGCCATGATGAACAGCAAATTGCTGTTGCAGAACACAAACCAACATGACCGAGGCCAACGTCTCTAAAACATCGTGATGTGTATCATCTAGCAAACTTCAATTACTTATTTTGGGAATAATCTCTGTCTCAGTCTTAGATCACAACATCCTGTAAGATGAATAGTCTCCTAAGTTTTATTTACATTTGGATAGTCTGAACATATGCATTAAGAAAAACCCGGTAGACCTTTTGAGATGCCAATCTACTAGGCTCTGATCTATCTGAGGAAGTCTGGTTCCAAGTGTTGCTGAGTTCTGGAAAGGCACAGACTAAACACTAAACTATCTGGCCACATTCCCCAGGCTGAAGTACAGTCAGAGAAGCAGATGCCTCTGCGTGCTATAGGCAGAGAGGAAAATAAAAGTCTTACAAAGGGACTTCCATGGATTGCATTCTCACTCCAACTTGGCACCATGCTGCTTCACACTAAATCTGAAGCGGAGGAGTCTTATTCATTCAAGTATTTACTGTGCGCGTGTCGTACGCCAAACATCATTCCAAGCATGTGATGTAGGACACGCCATGGTAGCAGTCTGGGCGTCTTTTCTCGTGAGTACACAGGGGAGCATTTTAGTTAACTACCAATACAAGCATGATTACAAAGAACTGTCCTCATGACCCCCATTCCCCTCACTCCTAAAACCTGAACTAAAAGCGAATCCCTCAAAGTAAGCCACTTTCAATCTCTGAAGGACTAGTTGTCTCGGTATAAAACGTTGGTCAACACCACGATCGGCCTTGTTGTCAATCACACTTGGAAATTAAACCAAGCAGGATAAAAATAAAGCCGCTATTTTTGTCCACTGCAGCATTACACATTATAGGCAAGAAACGGAAGCAATCCAGGTGGCCACCGACAGATGAATGGATAAGCAAAATGTTGTACACGCACACAGACAGAACCATTACTCAGCCCCAACAAGGAAAGGAACCCTGTCACACACTGCAACATGGATGAACCTTGAAAACATTGATGCTGAGTGAAATAAACCAGGCACAAAAAGACAAATACTGTATGGGTGTGCTTACGGGAGGTGCTTAGAGTGGTCAAATTCACAGAAGTAGAGAATGGTGATCGCCAAGGGCTGGAGAGAGGGGGAAACAAGTAGTTGTCGTTTTATGGGTATAAAGTTTCAGTTCTGCAAGATCAAAGAGTTCTGGAGGTGTTTCACAGCAATGTGAATATATTACCAAACTGCACATTTTTAATGGTTAGGATGGTAAATTCTACTGTGCTATTTTACCACAATTTAAAAAAAAAACAAACAAAATACAGAAAAGTTAAGTGCTGAGCTTGAGCTTCCAGAGTTTATCTGGCCACTTGCCTGATCCTAGATTTGCTTCTGGGCTAAAGCTGGAGCAGAGACTTGGTACCCTGGCTTAGTCCCACCAACGCCAGGAGGGCACAAGTTTCATCAAGCTGATCGCAGCACTAACACCTAAGAAGCTTAACCATGAGATTATCCCCTCAAAATATGAACGAAATACCCTACTTTTGACTCATAATTTCATTTTTCTCTCTCTTCTGTCTTACATCGAAGACAGTCTAGATAACTACCTCCTCTAGAACAGAGAGAAACGGCGACTGTCAGTGGAAACCCACCTGCGAATGCAGGTCACTCCCAGGAAGCCCAAGGCAAGTGCAGCTGCTGAACCCCCCATAAACAAACATGACCTGTAAGCACATCCAGAAAATGAATTTGCTTTTCCACCCATGAAGTCAGTGGGTCTAAGTTATTTTATTTTAGTAGTTCATTACTTTTTTTGTCTTTCTGTCTTTTCTAGGGCTGCACCCACGGCATGTAGAGGTTCCCAGGCTAGGAGTCTAATCGGAGCTGCAGCTGCCGGCCTACACCACAGCCACAACAACGCCAGATCCAAGCTGTGTCTTCGACCTACACCACAGCTCACAGCAGCGCGGGATCCCTGACCCACTGAGCGAGGGCAGGGATTGAACCCGCAACCTCATGGTTCCTAGTCGGATTCGTTAACCACTGAGCCACAACGGGAACGCCAGTTCTTTACTTGTTTAAAGTCCGTCTCTCTCACCAGAATACATGTTGTGAGTGCAATGATTCTGTCTGTGTGGTTCACTGCTGGATCCACGGTAACTAGCACAGCCACGACAGGTGCATAAACTGACCATGCAGTTAGAAGTTAAAGATCAGAAACTAAGAAACTGCAACATGAGTTCTACATTAGAAAGGAATCCCGTGTTTGCCCTGCCAGGATGCTGATACCCTGAGGGCAGGAATGATACACCCAACACAGAAGCTCCTTCAGTTTTTGCTGAAATGACACCAAAGGGAACCTCTTCATTAAGGATACGCCACCACACTCTGAAAACATTCCAATTCTAACGGGTCTCACTTCCTGCTACCACTGTCAGGCCACTTTGCTCCAGTCCCTAGCCTTACCCCCACCCACACAGGCGCTTCCAGTTGTCCCTCTAAAGGAAGGCTCTCCCTCCGGGCCTCCCTGCCTTTATGAACGCCCTTCTCTCGGCCAAAGCAGGTCTTTCCATCTGGCGAGTGCTCACCCATAGTTCAAGACCTAACCAAACTGTCCCCTTGACTTAAAGCCACCCTAACTCAACAGGGAGGAACAGGTGCCACGTCGTCTTCACTCTCTAAGCATTTTGACTTTCACTGTTTCAGCTTCATCACTGCGCCTGACACGGCGAGTATTTAATACACACTAATTGAATAAATCGCTCTGGATGAAACGGCCACATTGTGCTCCTTGAGGGTCAGGGTTTTCTTGGATTCCTCCGAGTCAGTGGTGCTCAGCAGGGGATGATTTCATCACCCCACCCCCACCCCCAGGACGTCTGCCAAGGTCTAGAGACGCTTTTGGTTGTCACAACCGGAAGAGGAGCACTGCTGGCGCCTGGTGACTTGGAGGCCAGGGCTGCTGCTAAACACCCCATGATGCACAGAACAGCCTCTCGTGACACAGAAGAATCCGTCCCAAAATGTCAATAATGCTGCTGGTTAAGAAACCCTAACCTCAGTGTATCATTTTGTTTTTCTTCTTCTTATGGCCGCAGCTGAGGCATATGGACGTTCCCAGACCAGAGGTCGAATGGGAGCTGCAGCTATTGGCCTATATCGCAGCCACAGCAACGCCAGATCCCAGCCACGTCTTCGACCTATGCCACAGCTTGTGGCAACGCCAAATCCCTACCCACTGAGCGAGGCCAGGGATCAAACCTGCATCCTCAGGGACATGATGTGGGGTTCTTAACCCACTGAACCACAATAGGAACTCCTAAGTTTATCTTTTAACACCTGGAAAGAATGCCTGCTTACAACAACAGATCTGCTGCTGAAGAGACTGCCTGATAGTTTTCGCCAGATCCTAGAGATCCGGCAGGGTCACTAAATCAGGCCTAAGAAATGAGCTACAGCTACTGGAGGAAGAAAGTAAGCTCTACTTGTCTGCATGCTCTAACAGCTATGCCTCTGGAGTTCCCTTGCGGCTCAGTGGAAACGAGCCTGACTAGTATCACTGAGAATGTGGGTTTGATCCCTGACCTCGCTCAGTGGGTTAAGGATCCAGCACTGCCATGAGCTGTGGCGTAGGTCACAGACACGGCTCGGATCCTGTGTTGCTGTGGCTGTGGTGTATGCTAGCAGCTGCAGCTCCAATGCAACCCTAAGCCTGGGAATTTCCATACGCCAAGGGTGCGGCCCTAAAAAGTGAAAAAAGAATGCCTCACATTAAATTATTTCCAAGTCAACCAAGTCAAAGCATCCACTATACATACACACGCCTAAGGAAAGCCACTAAGATATTAAAAAACCCTTTTTTGTGGGTTGGATCCCTGGCCTTGCTCAGTGGGTTAAGGATCCGGCATTGCCATGAGCTGTGGTGTAGGTCGCAGACAAGGCTCAGTTCCCGAGTTGCTGTGGCTGTGGCGTAGGTCGGTGTCTCCAGCTCCAATTCGACCCCTATCCTGGGAACCTCCATATGCTGTGGATGTGGCCCTAGAAAAGACCAAAAAACAAACAAACAAACAAACAACTCTTTCAGTTACCTCACCTAAGGTAGATTATATTTTCGTTTTCTATGCAAGGGTCGGGAATGAACTCCGCCTTTGTAAATGTGCTTGAGATTAAACAGCTTTAGTCCATGGGATGGAAATGCTGTAAAATCTGGTTGTGAGGATCACTGGACACCTATAAATGTAACTAAATTCACCAAGTAATTAAAAAACTAAAAAGTATGAAAAAATTACACTGCTTTAAGTCTAAATTTGGATTATTCGTCTCAAAGCTCTTCACGCTCTTTAACAGTTTCTCATTCCTCCTTACCACTGTCAAATTCCGGATTTCTTCCATGACACGAGGCCAGAAGGACTGCAAGCTTTGCTGGGCATCACTGCTGCTAGTACCACCAAATCCTCCTTCTGTGGACATTCTGACAACTAAAAACAAACACATACATGAAATACATTAGAAACAATAAAAAAATCAGATTTTCTGCCCAGTTTTATATCTTTTCTTGTAAATGTTTTCACTAATTCATTCAATTTTTCAGTCTGAGATGGTATGCGATTGTGCTAAAGAGGTTTTTCCACACAAACTTAAGCCTTTACAAAACTGAGAGAAGTTTCCCTTCTATCCAGCTTATGCCACAGAGACTAGCAAGGGCGTCCAACCAGAAAATCTAAACCTGCTAGAAATCCAAACTGAAATCCTAATGCGAATCCAGGACTTTTAATGTCTCATCTTGGGAAGAAAAAGAAAAGACACATGGGAATTCCCGTCGTGGCTCAGTGGTTAGCAAATGCGACTAGGAACCATGAGGTTTCGGGTTTGGTCCCTGGCCTTGCTCAGTGGGTTAAAGGATCCGGCATTGCCGTGAACTGTGGTGTAGGTCGCAGACGAGGCTCAGATCCCGAGTTGCTGTGGCTCTGGCGTAGGCCAGCGGCTACGGCTCCGATTTGACCCCTAGCTTGGGAACCTCCATATGCCACGAGAGCGGCCCAAGAAATGGCAAAAAAAAAAAAAAAAGAAAGAAAAAAGAAAAGAAAAGGCACGTGGCTGCCCTAGTCTGGTCTGTAATTTTCAGTGTCATTCTCTACAATGGTTTTCAAGCTCTGCACGGCTTCTCACACTCCATGCAGCTTGCAGCACATACACTAAGGGTCTTCAGTGAGTCATACCATACAGAAAGGTAACCCTGGAGTTCCCATCGTGGCGCAGCGGAAACGAATCCGACTTTGAACCATGAGGTTGCGGGTTTGATCCCTGGCCTCGCTCTGTGGGTTCAGGATCTGACATTGCTGTGGCTGTGGGTGTAGGTCGGCAGCTACAGCTCCAATTTAGACCCTTAGCCTGGGAACCTCCATATGCCGCGGGTATGGCTCTAAAAAGGGACCAAAGACAAAAAAAAGAAAGAAAAGTAAACCCAAAGTCTTAAAGTAAGAGCCAAGTTTATACTTTGTTTTAGACACTGAGGCCCAATTTCTTTGTGGTTAACTGATGATTATCACTCCTTCTAATCTCAAGCTAATCTGCCTCAAAAACACAAAAGCACTGAAACCTAGGCCAATAATTGAGCAGATGGCACAAAGTCTCTGAACTCAATTTACTTCCCAGGTCTTTCCCTACCTGAACCTTGCTATTAGGCATAAAGCCAAAAAAGCACATTATCAACTGAAAGCTTTAAAGATGGGTGAAAAACAATGAAGAATTAAATTCAGGATAGAGAGAGGAGGGTCAAAACTTGCATCTGAGGGGGAAAAAAAAGGAGCTCCCATCGGGGCTCAGCGGAAACAAATTTGACTAGTATCCAAGAGGATGTGGGTTCAATACCTGGCCTCGCTCAGTGGGTTGCGGATCCAGCACGGCCGTGAGCCGTGGTGTAGGTTGCAGATGCGGCTCAGATCCCAAGTTGCTGTGGCTGTGGTGTGGGCCAGTGGCTGCAGCTCCAATTCAACCCCTAGCCTGGGAACCTCCATATGCCATAGGTGCAGCCCTAAAAAGCAAAAAAAGAACTTGCATTTGGTCAAATGCTTTGTGATGAGGGAGGGAAGATGAATAAGGATCCCCACATCAGCTATAAATACAGATAATACTGTCCTGTCTTAAAAGATTTACAGAGGGAAAGTAAAACACTGCAGATGGCTTAAATGCTTATCTGGCAAATACTTAAATCCAAGAAACAGTTTAATTAAACACAAAGAATAAGAAACTTAGTGATGTCCTGAGACTTTCTATTCTGGGAAATTATCTGAAAAGGTTTACCATGCCAGTGACAGGATGCTGGCAGACAGCAGTGTAAGTCATTAAGAACTAATTCTAAGGTGCTGAAAGAAGAGCACCAAAGCCAGGTGTCACGTGACCAAGCTGCTCCTTTCCAGGCTCTGGGGGGACGGGTGCTAGGCAGATCACTCTCCATCGGCAGAGTGGAATGAAGGCTGATAAATCTAGTTTTAGACTGTGAGGACGTTTGATCCACTCCTACATGACTGCCTGAGACTGTCCTACAGGTCTTTGATTTTTTCCTTTTTCTCTTTAAAGGAAAGAATGAGAAGAAAGGGAAGGGAAACGAGAGCGCAATCTTCAAAGCAGAGCTCCCTTTGGCGCAATGACATTGGCGGGTGATGATGTAATGGGAAAAGGTCTGGAGCCAACTTCTGGGGCTGGAGGCCCAGGCAGCGCCGCACATCAACAGACACGCTTCAAGTGCTAGGAAGCAATGCAATCTTGGAGTTTCTGGAGGGAATTAAAGTAAAGAGTGTTGAGTCACAGCGGGATGCGACGGGATAAAATCCCGAGTCCCAAATAACCAAGTAAGACCCCGTGAGCTCAGCTCCCATGACACTTTCACTTGCCATATGCCCATGGCCTACAGACTATTCTCTTATGCGTACTAGGAACAAAGAAATCAAGGTCATCTAGAGAAGTCTAATTACTTCTTTGTATTACTAGTCTTACAAGGTACTCAGGACAGGATGAGAGTGAGATTCACTCTAACCTTTTAAAAGGAGGCAAATAAAATCTTTCTAGAAAGGAAAATAATTGTCAAAAGACTTTAAAAAGAATCTAGCCCTTCCTATGGACAGGCTTAGCAGAATCTGCCATGAAAACTGCTACCGTCAGAGCAGGAAGATGCACAACGGCCAGTGTGGTATCCCTGTATTGAATGACAAGGAGGTCTGTTTGAGCGCCAAGGTCTGTGAGGTTTAGAAAGCTGGTAACCAGTTTTGAATGTCCTCTGAGCTCTGCCCACAAACATTACCAAGGTACACGATTCAGGAAGCATTTTTAAAACCATCTGTGCAGAGTCTGGTTTTAAACCCTGAATTGCCCCAACTAGGGATGTGCTGGCATAATCAGTTCGCAAACATCTGTTCAGTCACGAACAGATCATGAATGAATCTTCGGCTGGCGCAGAGCCACCTACTGCTGGAGAGGGGGTTGGGCACAAAACAGAAGTTAACTAATCTTTCTGGAACTGACAAATGGATTAAAGGTTAAGTTTCTACCTGAGAGGCCCATCAGAATTAGAAAACCGCACACAGGATAATGGCAAAAAATTCAAGTCAATAAAAATGTCCTTTATGTGTTACTGCATCGTGGAAGTTTAAGACTAGGCGGGGGCCTTAAGAACAACCTAGGCCAGCCCTCTACAAGACGCTCACAGCTCTACTTCGACCTCTGCTCTGCTCCCTCAATCCCACCCTAAGTGGTCGTTTACCTTAAACATGCGCTCCTCCCTCTACAGGCCTGGGACACGGGTCCCTGCAAGGCATCCCATCTTCAGGCAGCTCTGACTGTTCTTCTTCACATTAAGTTGAGTTTACAACAAAGGGTCATTTCAGCTTTGGATTCAGAGTGAAAAGGTTCATGATTTTTCCATCTTTTCAGAAATTCCTGACTTCAAAAAGCAAAGGTACCGTGTTCTACTCAGCAGGGACGGGAGGTCCTCTTCGCGAAGAAGAGAAAAGGTCTGGGGTATGTTTTCTAGCATCTTTGCACAGAGATGATCTGTAGCCAGTTCTTTTAATTTCTCTTGGAAGAACATAAATTGCTAATGTAAATTCCTAGAAAAGGTGAGTACTTTTATTCAAAAGGCTTTCCTTAAAGCAGATGCAATCTTCATTATGGGACTTTAAAAATCAGACCAAATCTCAAGCAACAGGTTTTGCGAAAACACACTGGTGTTCTGGAATTCCCACTGTGGCTCAGCAGTAACAAAGCTGATTAGCATCCATGAGGACGAGGGTGCGATCCCTGGCCCGGCAGGTTAAAGAATCCAGCATTGCCGTGAACTGTGGCACAGGCCGGTGGCTACAGCTTCGATTCACCCCCTAGCCTGGGAACTTCCATACGCTGAGGGTGCAGCCCTAAAATAGACAAATGAACAAACAAACACGTTGGTGTTCTCAATACTTTCTGAATGTAGCACAACTTAACATTAAAATAAAAAACCTAATCATAAAAAAACTTTTGCTCAACAAACACCCCAACAAATTGAAAAACTTTGAAGTAATCTTAGTTAATCTTATCACTTATTTTAATAATTAACACATTAATTGCAACTGAGTTGGTTTTGCTACAGAAGTTGCCCATTTACAGTATCTACAGCCTATGGAAAGTAGGTCAAGTTCATCTTTAGAGCATCGAAGGTGTGTACAAAAGGAAGAAAGATTTATATTCGGGGATCATTTTCAATCCAGGGCTACACTGCTACCACTATCACGAGGTAAGCTTATTTACATACAGTAAGACTAAGCTAAATCAGCTTAGATGACGCTATGGAAAACGTTCAGAATTTGCCAGATTTAATTCATTAATATTAGATTTATCATTCATGTTCATTAATTAGTTTACAAAAATTTGAATAAAATTGACTGTTAAACTAATAAAGACTTAAAGACCAGATCAAGTTTTTTTTTTTTTTTTGTCTTTTTGCCTTTTCTAGGGCCACTCCCGAGGCATACGGAGGTTCCCAAGGTAGGGGTCGAATTGGAGCTGTAGCCACCAGCCTATGCCAGAACCACAGCAACGCGGTATCCGAGCCTCGTCTGTGACCTACACCACAGCTCAAGGCAACGCCGGATCCTTAATCCACTGAGCAAGGGCAGGGATCGAACCTGCAACCTCATGGTTCCTAGTCGGATTCGTTAACCACTGCGCCACGAGGGGAACTCCCAGCTCAAGTACTGAATGGCTGCTGCTACAGGGAATCTCAATTCCCGTTATCTTTCAACTGGTTTAAAAAAGTTTTTCTTCCCCCCAGAGCTAGAATGGGAGGAATCAAAGTCCACCGAGAAAAGGCCATTTCTCCAATATTCAACTCAACTGCCACCTCTCCAAATGCCTTCTCTAAATAACCCCAACTGATCACTCATTCCTATGAACCTTCACTATGCTTCTTAATCTACACTTCTGCCCTCACCACATAACCTCGGAAGGTCGTGATTGGTGTGTGTTTCTTACCGCATTTCCCCTTCTGGTTTCTAAGTTCCTTATGGATAGGGCCTGAATATGATTCATCTTTGGATCCCTCACAGCATCTAGCCCAAAGTCTGCTAAGTAATTGCTTCTGAATGAAGGATCGAGACAGTTACTGCGTATGGCCTTTCTAAGAAAAAAGAGACCTTTTGGAAAACCTGGCCCTGAAATAAGTCTTATTGAGATTACAAACTATTCTAGGAAGTTCAGAATAAATGAGGTTCTCTCTGCCTTTAAAGTAAGTAGTACTACAATCAGAAATCCAGGAGTTCCCACTGTGGCTCAACGAGATTGACGGTGTCTTGGGAGCACTGGGATGCAGGTTCGATCCCTGGCCTAGCACAGCGGGTTAGGGATCCGGCACTGCCACGGATGTGGCTTAGGTCACAAGTGCAGCTCGGATATGATCCCTGGTATGGGAACTCCATATGCTACAGGGTGGCCAAAAATGAAAAAGAAAGGAAGGAGGAAGGAAGGAAGGAAGGAAGGAAAGAAGAAACCCACCTGGCTTGGAAGTTCCCTTGTGACGCAGTGGGTTAAGGATCCAGTGTTGCTGCAGTTGCGGCAAGTTTGATCCCGGGCCCAGGGAACTTCCACATGCCTCAGGTGCACCCCCCCAAAAGAAATCCACCTGACTTGACGAACTGAATTTAAGATAAAAGAGCATAACAGGAAAGAGACGAGGACACACACACAGACAAAGGTCTTGGAAGCTGCAAGGCAGACTGGAAGGCTGGACACACGAATGCATACCATTCCCAAGAGTAAACTTTTTGAAAGTCGTAACCTTTTCAGAAAGGTGACCAGAAGAGATTAGCAAAGTTTGAAAACTTAATGACAATAAGCAAGCAGGGGACGGCAGGACAAATACCTCTGCTTGATCATCCACTGCCAGGAAGATAAGGAGAAAACCATGGAGGAAACGAGATGACTCAATCAGATCACTCCAGGGGAGACAGTCTAGCTGCCATTCTAATATCCAGTTCCTCTTTATCATTCCTGAAGAAAGAAAAAGAGACCTAGGCAGTTTTCAAAACATCCCGGAAGACGAGTGTTCCTCCTTTGAGCCTCTCCTGGAAGTCTTTCGAGCTCTTGCTTTCAACTAGGTATCACTCTCGCCAAATCCTCCCTTAGTGATATGCTGGACATGGAACAGGATGTATCAAAATGATCAACCTCATAAAATACAAAGAAACACAAGGTTTTACGACAATACTCCCCAGTTTCTAAAACTCTGTACTTTTAGGCTTTAGCTCTTTATTTCTTGGTATGTACCTCACTCTCTCTGCAAAAGTCCTTTATAATATGCCTAAACCCCACAATACAGCTCTCTGAAGTATGCAAAACCAAAGAGATATTTTGGGAAGTAATGCCTAAATCTCTACCATCATCATAACAACTGTTCAAGGGAAAAAGACCGCAGGAAGCTCCCCTAAAATGAAGCCCAATCCTTGACCAATGCTGCTTCCTATTAAAATACTAGAGCTGCACCATCCCAGGTAGTCAAATTTTACCTAAAAATAACGCTCACTGTCAAATGCAAGCAAATATCTCTTAGCACAGTTGTGACTGAGAAACAAATCTAAAAACTGGTATCATCTTTCACCTTGATGCCCCCCACGCCGCCCCGATCCAACTTGCAGTCTTTAGGCCTTTCAGGCTGAGAGTGTCAGGGGTCATTCCTACGAGTTTCCAATTTAACATATATCAAGCATCTCCTACGTTCAAAGCACATTAACTTCTTCACTCCTTTTTTTTGACTCGCATTTTGATCATGTTTTCCTCTGTCATTAGATGGCATGTTTTTTATTTTGCCCAATGAGCAGCACTACCACCTGCACTTTCTGTTCCAGTACGGCTCAGGTATTTAACAAAGGTTACTTCCAGGCTTCTTCATGTGAATTGGCTAAAACTGCTGGGATGCTATCTCTCAAAAGGAGAATAAGATACAAAGAGAAAGAAAGAAATTAATATGAATAAATATGAAAGGGACTAGGATTTAAGCTAAATTGTGCTTGATATTTTAGATGTTCTTCCAAACTACAAAGAAAAGTGAAAACTAAATTTGAGAACTGAGATTTTTCTCGACAAAGCCATTCCACCAACAGGCAAGGTGATTCTCATGTCTGTACAGATGTGCCTAAGGACATATGCCGCCACCAATCGCGACGGCCAAAAAGCATCTCAAGCCTTGAGGAGGCTTGTGTTCTCCACAATAAAATCAACCTCCAACTGGCAACTTCAGGAGGAGAAAACCACCACCGTTCTAGAAATAGAAAGTCCTATGTTTGTGAATTGTTCTGATGCCTACTAGCTGGTGGCCAGACTCCAAGCTACTCCAGAAGCAATGTATACGGAACCCACATGCCAAGACCAAAGCAAAGGGGTGGCCTAGTATGGAAGGCCTATATTTCACTGCTTGAGGATGAGACAAATGGAAGAATACAAGGGAAGGCAGGGCGCCTAGAGAGAAAAGGCAGTTCAACAGTCTTTCTTTAAGCTCATCTAAGGTTTCTACTGAAACAAGAAAGCACTAAGCCTAGTTACGTTCCAATCATAACTGAGTTACGGTCATACTCAGTAGCAGGCTATTACACAGTACCCCACAAGGGTCAGAATGAATAATGAGGAGTTCCCATCGTGGCACAGCGGAAACGAATCCAACTAGGAACCATGAGGTTGTGGGGCTCGATCCCTGGCCTCGCTCAGGGGTTAAGGATCCGGCGTTGCCGTGAGCTGTGGTGGAGGTCGTAGACGAGGTGCAGATCTGGCCTTGCTGCGGCTGTAGCTCCGATTAGACCCCTAGCCTGGGAACCTCCACATGTCGCGGGTGCCGCCGTAAAAGGACAAAAAACAAAAAAAAAAATTTTTTTTTTAAATAAAAGAATGAATAATGAAGCCTTATTTGAGACCCTTTTCTCCAATCCTGAATAATGCCAAGTTCAATGTTTGAGGGTATGTCTGTCTCTGGCTCTGAAAGGCTAAGTATGAAGGCCCTTTTCAAACTGCCTACAGGAAAAATCGTGCTTCCCAAAAGACTAAGGGTTGCAACTGGCTGCACGCTACTCTCCCTAAAGACCTGCTCACAAAGACACAATTTAAAACTGGTAGCAGAAACACTTTTCTTCAAAAACAGAAACATGTTTCTGTTTACTGGCTACGGCAACATACTCTTTCAAACAAGGGCTAGATCGTAATATAGTTGAGGTATATCTGGAAAAAAAAAAGGCAGAGGAACTGGTATAAGCAATGAAACTAAGAGGAAGGCGTGACCAGAATATTTAAAAACACGTCTCTGTGGAAAATAAATTATACATGAACATCTTCACACACCTTCTTCCTCACTCCTTCACTGACGCTCAACACAAGTGACACATGCACCACGCATCTGGCAGCAACAAAACACTGTCAGCGGGATGGAGGAAAAAGCCAAGCATTTTAGCGAAGTATTGGAAAGCAGAGGTCCACAAACTTCAGCCTCCAGGCCACATCTAGCACGCAGGCTGTTTTTATAAATTCAGTCTGATGGAAGACCGCAACCCCATTCACTTACATTGTCCAGGGTTTTTTCTTTCAAGCTACAACAGTAGCAGAGTTCGAGTGTTACAACAGAAACCATAGGACTCACAAATCAAAGATACTATCTGGCTACTTATTTTTTTAAAAGGGTCAGATAAGGAGTCCCCATTATGGCTCAGGGGGTTAAGGACCTGACGTTGTCTCTGTGAGGATGTGGGTTCAATCCCTAGCCTCACTCAGTGGGTGAAGTATCTGGCATGCCAAAAGCTATGGTGTAGGTTGCAGACGCAGCTTGGATCTGGTGTTGCCATGGTGTGGCAAAGGCTGCAGCTGCAGCTCTGATTCAACCCTTGGCCGGGGAACTTCCACATGCTGCAGGTACAGCAGTAAAAAAGAAAAAAAATAAAATAAAATAAAAAGGGGCAGATAATATAATGATGGGGAAACTGGGCACCAGAAGTTGAAAAGCTTACCCTAAATCCCATAGCTGTTACATTGCTTCCTCACCTGTTCAATCTCCATTAGGAAAGAGGCCACAGAAATACTATCTAATCTCTTTGACCATCCAACTTAATGAAAGTAAAAAAAGTTTTGTCTTTTCAGGGCCACACCCTCAGCATATGGAGGTTCCCAGGCTACGGGTCAAATTGGAGCTGTAGCCACCAGCCTACACACCACAGCCACAGCAATGCAGGGTCCAAGCTGAGTCTGCGACCTACACCACTGCTCATGGCAACACTGGATCCTTGGTCCACTGAGCTAGGCCGGGGGTCGAGCTCTCATCCTCGTGGATACTAGTTGGGTTCATTAACCGCTGATCCAAGACAGGAGCTCCGAAAGCAAATAAATTCTTGAAGGAAGAATAACAAATAATTGGTTTTTTAGACTCTGAGCCTGAAAGAAAATTCTGACATGAGCTGGAGAAAGAGTAATTCCTGTAGTCCAAGCTAAATTACACCCTAAAACAAAGAGCTATTTTGCTGACTGGATCCTCTATGATTCAGAAACCCTAAGATCCCTAGAAACCTTTGCCCAGCTTCTAGCAGGGTCCTGTGTTTACGTTATGCCGGAAGAGGTAAGAAGCGAGATTCGCAAGGATGCTTCAAGGATGCCAACTTAAGGCCTTTAGAGTGTTACAAACTACTTGTTACCTATGTCACCCTCAATGACCTTCACTCAGCTCCATGCCAAAGACAGCAGCAGCATCCCCATTTTACGGATAAGGAAGCTGAGGAATGGGTATCTTCCCCCACACCCCAGCACACGCAAGTTTCTGGGCCAAGGATCAAACCTGAGCAGCAGTTGCAACCTATGCCACAGCTGCGGCAACCCTGGATCCTTACCGACTGTGCTGGGCCGGGGTCTGAAACCGAGCTGCTGTAGAGACGATACCAGATCCTTAACCCACTGTGGCACAGTGGGAACTACAGGATGGAGTGAGTCTCTCAAGTCTCTTGCTCAGGGTCACAACAGTAAATGGTAAAACTGGGAACACAAAAATTCTAAAATTCTGTTGTTGATTTAGTCTCACTTTTTGCTGGTTTAAAGCATGTGTTCAGGGGAATGAGCAGTCTTGGCTTGGACCACTGACTCAAATCCTTAATCCCAGACCGTTTTTACCCACCTGCTCCCAACCTCCCTGTGGCAACCATGGGAAAGAAGGTGCCATGGGCTCTGTGAGCGCCTATCATATAAACGTCCTTCTCTCATTGCTCTGTTGTCTCTCTTTTCTTGCTCCGTTACTTTTTTGTTTGTTTGTTTGTTTTTTCTATTTTATCCTTTCCTCTTGTATGTCTCTAGGTCAGTCAGAAGTACCTAAGAATACGCAGCTGCAAACAGTGGGGGGCAGTAAAGGACAGGATAAATACATAAAGAAAATGTACTGGATCTAGAGGTTCTTGTTCTCTGGCTACTAGTCACTTAACTTCTTGGAGCCTCTGTTCACCTCACAAGGCAGCTGCAGCACACAAATGGGAAACACATGTTGGATGGCCTTGAAAAATACCGAGTGTCACACAGATGCCAGAGAGCCTACCAAAATCCCTCTCGGAGCTCAACCAGACTCCGGCTCCTGGCCCGGAGAGTCTCAGACGCAGCACGAAACCCAACGGCCAATCTCCTCCAGGTTCTGCAGCAAGTGACCCAACTTGCTTCTTTCTCTAATTTAGATGTACTTTATTTTTAACATGTTTCCTACGAGTCCAGCATGAGATGCAAGAAACAAATGCAGAGCAAAATCTTCTTCCCTCTATTTTATAAACATAAAATAATTTCTATAGCCCTTTAAATCGTTAAATTAGAATAAATGTACTAGTTCCAAACAAGCGAAGAATTCAAGGTAGAAATGACTAGGAATGCTCTTAACTGATGAACGCCTGGGAGTGTATGCAGGCTCTCCCTCTGCACAAATCCAAAAATATTAACATTCTTAAAATACGTCTCTTTACATACCTCAGACTTTTGTAAGCTGGAAGTATGCGGCTGTTTTATCTTGCAGAAGGAATCTCAACTGTTATGTTAGAGGGAGGGCAGAGACCTTGAGTCTGTGCGGCATCCCATCCCATCCCATCCGGCCCCAACAACCAAGAAAAAGACTCTGTTTTAAGCTCTGAAGAGATGTCAGGATTCTTGCGCATTCATAAGCGGAAAACTTTTAAGGTTTTCAAGTCTGTTACAACTGCAGCTGCCCACAAGCACTGCAACCTGAGGACACCTGGTCACTACCCAAACGTAGAGAACACAGGGCTTGTGTCAGCAGGTTCTGCATCTTGCTGCCTCACCCCAAATGAGGATAATAATCCTCCCTCCTACCTACCTTGGGTAACTAGCAAATGAGAAAAAATAAATATAAAATCCATTAGCTGTAAGTACTACACTTCATACAAACATTCCATTGCTTAACTACCTTGAAAGGGCATCTGGCCAGTTAATCACCAGAAGACTGAATTTTTTTTTTTTTTTTTTTGGTTTTTAGATAGGGCCGTACCCATGGCATATGGGAAGTCCCCAGGTAGGGGTCGAGTCAGAGCAACAGCGGCCAGCCTACAGCAGAGCCACAGCAATGCCAGATCCGAGTCTGTGACCTACACCATAGATCACATCAATGTCAGATCCTTAACCCACTGAGCAAGGCCAGGGATCAAATCCGCATCCTCATGGATTCTAGTTGGGTTCACTAACCGCTGAGCCACAAAGCGAACTCCAACTACTAGAAGAGAAACAATCATGGAGTTCAAGATATAAATAAGTAAGACGGCTGGAAATTTACCACTATTTCTCTAGTGAAAAGTTTCTAATTGCTTTTATTTTAAACTGAGGATAATTACAACACACCTAGCCTAGAAATCTGCTAAATCCTACAGATGAGGTTACCCTATTCCTGGCAATTCAGAGTGCGTGCTGCTCTTCAGTGTTATCATGGTCATGTGGGTATGCATTACCTGCTAAGCGAACGCTGCCAAATTCCTACCTGCGTATTTATGGTTAGCTTCCTGCACAGTGCTGCCATCTGAGAATCGCAAAGCTGACACCGGTAAGACTATGCCCGATGCAGCTCCGAAAAAGTCTTCGCACTGGACAGAGATGCATGTGTGTACTCAAAGCTCAGACAAGAAAGCCTGAGGTTACGCACACACACTCACATACATAAACATATATGCAGATAACTCATCTCAAGGAGCTACTGTGTAACATTTTAAGGAAATTCTTGTACTTTTTCAGAAAAAGTAAAGGCCAGATGGTAGGGCAGTACTTCCAATCTTTTTCCAATCAAGACACACACAGAAAATGTTAGTATTAGCTTTCTAATATTTAACCGATGGGCTGATCCTGATGCCCTCGCTCAGTTTACTTGTGACAAGATCCTGTATCATTCACGGTACTCTTAAGCATTCCGAAGAAACTGTGGCTCGGAGTGATACTGTCACGTTGTTATGCGTGCCAAGATAAGGAAAGTTACAGATATTCTCTAGTTTTAACTAAATCAACACTCCAAAAATGAACAAGTGACTGTTTAGAGCCGAGAAGAGTAATTTACATGTGAGAACTGCATATTCAGACGGCCAAGGTGCACAATCACAAGAGCTTGCAGAACGCTGTCCTGGGGACAGCGCCATGCTCACTTCCAGATTCTCAACCTCAGGGGCCAACCGCTTCTGCGTCTCCATCGTCGACGCAAGGCATTCATCCTCCGGCCCTCTGCCATCCTCGCTTGATTCTCCCGTTCACGCCCCAGGTCCAGCTATGGTCTCTGTGAGCTTAAATTCCAAACACACATTAACAATCTGATATTTTTCCAAAGCTCCCGTCCTGCTGGCTGGACATCTCTGACGGGAAAGCCATGCAGAACTCAAAACCCCTTCTGTCCAAAATCACATCTCTCTTCTTTCCCCAAACCTGCTCCTTCTAACTTCTGTTTCTGTCCTCCAGTCTCCTAGACTCTTTTCTTCAATTCCAATCAACTGCTGACCTCTATAATAAAGTGGCCATTTCCCGGCCTTCTCCTCAAATTGCCACCCTCTCTGTTCAAGTCCTCATCACCTCCACGTAACAATAAAGATGATGGTAACAGCTAATACGAGGCATTCAGGACGGAATGCCACGTATGGTCCTACGCCTTGCACACTGCTCTCTCTCTGAACCTTCCTAATAATCCTAAAGTTCATGAACCTAGTAGCTCACTGCATTCACTGCTCACGTTTCTAGCGTCCTCTCTTCAAATCCTACTCATTTCTACGTAGTGATGCTTAGTAAATCTTCTCAAAGTACAGCTCCAATAATGCCACATCAACCTATTACCCAAAATGGTTTACCAATATCAAGCAGAGACCGTTCAAATTTCTTAATCTGGCAGTCAGGGCCTTCCAACATTTGACACTGACCTCCTCCTCCAGACTTCTCTCTTTGGCCAATCCTTCCTGTCCCTAACTCATCTCCTTATGCTCTAAGCAGACCAGATCATTTACTGCTCTCTTCAGCCCACACTTTTTTCTGGTCTCTTTAGGGCCACACCTGCAGCACATGGAGGTTCCCAGGCTAGGGGTCTAATCGGAGCTGCAGCCCCCGGCCCACACCACAGCCACAGCAACACGAGATCCGAGCCACGTCTGTGACCTAGACCACAGCTCACAGCAATGCCGAATCCTTAACCCACGGAGCCCGGGGCCAGAGGTCGAACCCACAACCTCATGGCTCCTGGTGGGATTGTTTCCGCTGCGCCGCGATGGCAATGCCCCACACACTTGTTGAATCACCCTGTTAAACCGCCTTCCTCATTCCTAAACCAGAAGTAAAGGGACTTCCCTCCTCCGAGTTCCACGTCCTTTGCTTGGACTTTACATATTCATTTCCTCTATCACGTCTCCCTACCAGATTGTTAGATCTTGTAGTAAACTTCATTTGTAAACATTTTTAAAACCTCCATGTAGGAGTCCCCTGGTGGCCTAGAGATTATAAGCATCCAGCATTGTCACTGCTGTGGTACAGGTTCGATCCCTGACCTGGGAAATTCTGCATGCTGCACCCACAGCCAAAAAAAACCAAAAAACAAAAAAAACCTCCACATAAAAGACATGCATGCATGGTGAAGTACTGAGAGAAGGATGAAAAATCCAATTTTAGTATTTTCTCAAAGGTAAGAACTTTAAGCTTAGGTACATAGATGAAAAATTCATTTTCTCTGGATATTTCCAATCAAGCAGGTCTTCTCTTGACTTTTCATGTAATTGAAGCTACAGAGACAGACCAAAATAACAGTACTTCCAAGAAAGAGGGTAGCCAAGTGAGTGGGCACTGCTGTCTGCTGCGGCTATTTCAGTCTTCCTCTCTCCCTCTGACTGAGGACACAAGGTCACGGGCTACCTTGCGCCACTTTACAGTTAAACATCTACAAGGTGTCTTCTTTCCCGTGGTTCTGCCTTCACACTGGAATTGACCTTATTTCCCACCCTTCAACTGCCCTTTTTCACTGCAGGGTGTAAAGCTGTAATTTAGTTCCAGTAAATACGCTTCAGAGAAAAACTTTTGGTCAATTACTTAACATGGAGTCCGGCTTTGGGATACCATGGAGAGAGACAGGAAGATGAGGAGGATGACGCATCATCCGGGTTCTAAAACGCCAAGTCCAACAGAGGCAGCCGAAAGAACAGATTAAAAAGAAAGCTAAGTTTCTGGGACACGCAGACCCGAGTCGAACACCATCCAGTCGTGTCTAATATAATTTTCAGTCACAGTATAAGTCACATAAATCAAGCTCTTGTTCTTTCAATAAACTGTACCTTTTATTCAAACACATCAGGTGGTGAACAGAAATCCAGCTACAAAAGAGAAAAATTAAAAATTTTCAAGTAGAGTATGGTCTACCAGAGAATATGCAAAATAAGAACAAAAATCAAGCCCACAGCCACCCACACACATGCAGATACACAATACTACTTTGCTGGTCGGCAAGGATTAAAGTCGGAATAATTAAAATATTATTTGGGGACTATATGGACAATGATTTCCATTTCGGTCTTAACAAACGCTTACAATGATCCTGGGATCTTTGTTCGCGAAATATGGGTTGGTTTTAATGACGCACTGGAAGAACCAGGCACAGACATTTTTAGGAATGAGCTTGTTCGTGAGGTACGTTAGCAACAACAAAGCGAACTGGCACGCAGCTGTTGTGTTCATCGAGTTTAGTTTACTCTCTTGTAATGCGTAAGTGGGATCAGCTCTCTGGGACAGCTCAGTCAGGTGGGTACCACCAGCTTCCTAGCTGATTCTCAGCTTTCTGAATAAGCAACCGGCTGAGGCAAGAGATCTTCAGATCCCCAAAGGGACATTAAGTCTGCTGAGCAGACTTTCTAACCAATAGACTCCAAATGAAGACTTCGGAACTGCCTCCATGGGCCACCTCTCCCCTGTTCCTTCTGTGTTCAGACAGGAAGCCTGTACAGATATCACCCAGAGCAAGACAAATATAAAAACCAGAAAGTAAAAACAACCTAAAGGAATAAAAGAAACATGGAATGAACTGAGCAGAAGCTGAATCTCTGAACTTGCACAGGCCAGTCATGACTAAGCTGAACGACTGAGGCCTCGACTTCCCCACTTTCTAAAGGGAACTGAATTAGACTGGATCTCCTAAGGACTTCCATTAGGCTAATTTCAGAATATACAAACCCTTGCATGTATTATTGGGAATAGAGACAAGCAAAAGTAACTTCTTTCATGAAGAAGACCACATGTACAAACGATCAGCTTTAAAAATGCTTTTGGGGTTACTGAAACCTCCACAGAAGTACCCAGCTTCTTTAAAAGGAGACCCTCATCTTGTTTTAGGGAAAAAAGCTCCCAGGAGCCATGACTGCTGTTTTCAAACATACACATCCCTGGAACTAGAACTGATTTGGAGAAGCCAATGCCGATTTTGCCAAACCTTATTCCATCTAAATGAGATTCTTTTAATGCACAGAAAGGAGGCTGACATCAGTGCTGACTGACCATGCCTGAGAGGAAATGACTTCATAGGACAGGAAGTCAGATCACACATTACCCGCCTATCCCAGGGTGGGAGTGGGGGAGCCCTAAAACAGCTGACACTAGGAACACAAACTGGGCAAGAAAGACATCCCCATGGTTCCCACAATTTACCTTGGAAATTTATCTCACAGAGGGTCTCAACTTTGAGAATTTACTCTTTCATACTTTGATAAGAGACCAATTTAAAAAAAATCTTCATCCGGACATTTATTAGCTTAATTATTACTGCTTTGCAAGAGTTAACTACCTCCCAGGCATGAAAACTGACAGAAGATCACATGACCACAAAGCAAACAAAAAGTGGCTCCAGTATACTTTAGAAGTGCCTGGTACCCAAACTAAAAATGTAAGCCCTTCTTGGTGAACTTCTGCAGCTCTGACAACTTACCTGCAGTCTACTGCAGGTCTTGGCACCCTTCAGAAGAGGTTCCCAGTTTTTATTCTGAGAGGTTCCTAAAGCTAAAAAGGGTTTTAAGAAAAATCAGCATTCCCATTTCATCTTATTTCAAGAGGCCCTTCCCTTTGGACAGAGGGGTTAAAATTCTTCCACAGGAATCTTGGTCAAGAATGATGGCCTCGGCATCTCCATTACAGAGAGTCCTGACAGCACAAACAGCAATATGCAGGTGAAGGGGTGTGGAAGCAGTTTAAAAAGAGATGCGTCAGGTTCAAACACACTATTCCATAAACACACTGTAAAAATACTGGCATTTTTGATACCACACCTATCTCCATAGGTATTTAATTCCCGGTTTGGATTGGTAACAACTGACTTTTACGGAGCACTTCACAATTTGCGAAGCACTCTGACATACATGATCTCATTCGAGACTCACCACTGAATAGGAAGGTGCTATTTTTAGGTCCCGTTTTTACATGTGAGGAAGCTGACACTAAATGGCTGACTTGCCCAAGCTCACAAAGCTGGTGATAGCTGAACACTGCTTTTGCACACCCCACTTTCTCAAACCCTCTAATCACAGTAAATAAATGCCCAGATCTCAGACCCCATGTAAGCGCCCCTGCCCCGCTCCCTGCCACCCCCCATACACACCTTAGTCTAAGTTATAGTTAGCTGCAGGTCTTTGCTCTTTATGGAAGTAGAGGTTTTTGTCTTCATTCCTCTGGGAAACATTTATTTGGCTAAAGAATTAAATGAGGAGAACACATTAATACCATTCAATAGACACTGGGAAATAAGTCACCAGGGCTCTGCAGAAGTGTGCCTCTGTGCACCTTCCCAGGTAGTAGGTCGGATTCTGAGAGTCCATGACCCTAAAAAGGTTAAGAAACCAGGCTAGAGGCAGTGGCTAAATATCTTTCCAAGAAGCTAAACCCAAAAAGTTAACTTAAGTTTTATCAAGGCCTCATACTGTGAGCCACTTACTTTCTGCCTCTCCCAGGGCCATTAGGGTCTTTCAGTGTCCACAGTTGTTTTTTAAAATCATGTATTAAAAATTCTAGTTACGGATAACATATAGATCAATGACTCATAAAAAATTAAATTTAAATTAAAATAATTACCTGTTAAAAAATAATCTTTTAACAGAAACTCCTTTCTCTTAGGACTTAACTTCCCAGAATGACTGTTTGCTTTTTCTTTCCTTTTTTTTTTTTAGAATGACCATTTCCTTACCATAAGCATTCCAATTCTCCAAAAGAAGTTTCACAAACATAACTACTTTGAACTCCAGAAATACCATTCTTCACTCAGAACCCTCCAGATTACATACAAGACAAGGTAGCATGCAAGGAATTCTGAATCTGTTAGGCAGTTCACTCAACTATCATACCAAGAGGATTTAAAATTTCTTTGCTGGGGGGAGGGAACGAAGAAGAGGAGAGTGAAGGCAGCCCCACCGTCTTATTACTTGAAAACTCCTAATTTGAATCTATTCAAACATATTCCTACTAACCACTGGACTTGAACTCCGAAGTACAGATTTTCTTCATCTTAAATAGAGCTTTTCAGTCCAAATCTGCATAAACAAACTTTGTCCTTCAATCTTTCAACTCTCGGCAGCTTTTCAAGGTCACTTTTGCGAGCAACGACAGAGGCCTGCATCTTGCAACTTTGCTGGCTACACCACTCCGATTCCAAGAGCCCAAATCTAAGTTCCTATTGATCCTCTCAGGTAAATCCTTTACCCAAGGGGAAGGCAAACCAACACCCTCCAAACTTCTCCTCTGCTAGGGCCTGCTCCTTTTTCTGCCCAGAGGCTGAATGCTGCTGGTTCACTGCTCCACTGAGTCTGCTGCAGAAGTGCTCCGATGACCTTCATTCCGTATTTGCAAATAAAAAAAACAAAGAATTGCTTTTTCAAGTCAAGTGTACTATAGATCTTAGTACATGGATGGAAGACTTCACTACACACAAGAACAGGCTGGTTACCAATTAGCCAGCAACCTGCATTAGTTTCGTATCCCTATAGAGGAGGGGAAACATGTATCAAGGGCAAAAGACAGGATGCCTGTTCTCTTAACTTTCCTATTCACAAACTACAAGTCAATTAGAGCCTTAGAGATTTCACATAGAAAATGAAAAGCATTTTGCTCACATCATTTAAAAAAGCAAATCAACACCTGGCAAAATGTGTGAAACTGGTGGAAAAAGATTTGCTTTTGTCACTGCAAAATCGTGGAAGTGTTTCTTACCAGCATTCTAAAACAAAGATTGTTAATTACTTGGTATTTATTAGACTCTAGAAGCAGACAGGTAAATCAAGAAAGTTCCGGGAGAATTTCACACTGGCATGTGGGCCTTTCACCATTAGAACCTGCATTGGTGCAAATCACATTTTCACACAAATTCAGAACAGCAACGGTGTTGCTTCCACCTCTGAAAATAGATGTCAACGAAGTGCATGGAAATAGAAAGAGTCTCACAACAACTCAGCTTATTCTGAGGAAAGCCTCAGTGCACTTGAACAAAGGAAAATTATTTGGAAAACAGTTAAGTTTACCGAATGCAAAGAGAAAGTGCTTTGCTTCTGTGTGCCCTGAAAACTGACTAGCCTTTCTTCATGTACCTGCTCTAGCCGATACTCAACTAGGGAAAGAAATCCCAGTTGAAGGGCATGCAAAATCTAGACAGAGCAAGGTATTCTAGGTGCACCAAAAGGTATGCCTGGAATGTAAAGTGGCCATTTTCTGAAACAGTGCAACTTGTCTACACTCTCTGAAGCTAAACAGTCTCTACCATTTTAACACAAAACAAAGAATTAAACTTACCGGGAACTGCATTAATTTTACATGTAGTTATTTATATCTCCTCGGACAGGGAGAATTTAAGTCACTCCTATCCCTCCCCCCCAAAAGGACGGAGGAAACAAAAGGCAGCAGGAGATGCAGAAACCTGAGTCTGGAATGTCCACTCCAGTGAAAGCCCGAACAGCTGTCCCCCCACCCCCCAGCAAACTATTCGCCATTTTTCTTTGTCTTTCAGCTGACCCCTGCCTCAGTGAAAAACTCCGAGGCTCCAATGAAGCCCTGCAGCCTCCTTCCACTTTAACAGTCAAAGGCATTCAATCTAGCATGCTATTTGACACCAAACCTTGCCTCCAGAGTGGTCCCATTGGCTGAGCTGCTTTATCAGCTAAGAACACAAAGCCGCGATTGGCTGTTCACGTCATCAGTTACCTCCTTTGTACACTTCCTGTTTTAAAGTTACCTTGAGAAGCAGAACAGGGGTCAGATCCAGACTTCAAACTACCAGGAACTTAAGGCTTGGAAATGCCTGGCAAATGCTCCCAGCAGATGCACTAGGGCCTCACATGCTTCCAAAACAGAAGATACTGAAGATTTGGAGTTGTTCTTAAAATCACGCGAAAGGGTTGTTATAGTTCCCACCCAAAAGATTTCTTATTGGCTGTCAGAGTTCCATTTAAAAAATTTAAGGTAATTTAACTGCTTCTGATTGGCCATGAAAGACGTCTGTAAGATACTGCTACAGTATCCTATGGCAGTAAACCAGAGAAGCAGTGCGCACAAGGTCGGAAAGCTGAGACTGAACTGTCTTCAATTCTCTGTTGAGCCCTAACAAGAGGAAAAGAAAACTGGCTGGGCTCCAACGGCTCCAAAGAAAATGCAGCTTCTTTAACCACAACGAAGAGTGATATAAATGGTCTCGTAAGATTTCCAAGAAGGCACCTGCCATTACACCCACAGTAATTTTAAAAGCACCGTATTAGCAGCAGGACAAATTACTTTATTTTGAAATACAAACTCATCGAAATAGGAAAATTCTGGGATAACATATGAAGTTAGTGACAGGGACAGTGGCATTTCCAAAAGTCTACCAGGAACTCGAGGGAAATATAATGATAAAAGGGAAACAAACCAATAAGAAGAGTGAACAGTAGTGAATACATTGTTTAAAACACAATACAGTTTGATGGATTAACTATTTAGGGAGGTTACAAAATGTTGATTAGCTTTTAATAGCTAATAGCTGGTATCACAGATGATAAACCTTCCTACTACATTTTCAAGAACAAGCAGCAGCACTGATCTCTGGAGATACACTGTAAATACTGTGGTTTAGGTTAAAGACATCCTATGGTGCAGAAGTTTACCAGTGGTGGTCAAAGACTTGCTTATGGATTGTGGGGCCAACTGCTTAGGTGTTAAGAGAAGCCTCCATATTAGGTGAACATCAGTTAACATTTTTCTTTCTTTTTTTTTTTTTCTTTTACTATTCAAGTAGAAACATCTCACTATTACCTGAGGCTTTCAATAATCTCCTTAGGAGTCCCTGGTGACCTAGTGGTTAAGGATTCAGCACTGCCACTACTGTGGCATGGGTTTGATCCCTGGCTCAGGAACTGCCACATGCCATGGACATGGCCCAAAAAAACCCACCAAAAAACAATCTCCTTAAATCTGCTTCCTCTCATCAAAGCAAAATACCCCAGGAATGAACACGACTGTTTTGCCAGGTAGATGAGACCTTTTCCAGAAATATCTCAGTTGGTCTTACTTGAAAGGTCACTGTAGGTAAATGCAGAGATCCAGCAGATCCCTGACCCAGAAGCAAGGCAGACTGTCATTATTAACTTCGCTGTCTGCCATATTAACTTCGCTCACAGAGTGAGGTGCAAAGAAGTGAAGCAACGGGGCCCTGGCCACATATCTAGGAGGCAAACTCAGGTCCTGCCTAGGATGGTACTCTTTCCACGGCTCTACACTGCTTATCAAGACATGGAGCACCTCAGGGCACATCCAAAGAAATTCTTAGGAGTCACACATACAGTCCCTCCTTGGTAGCCATGGGGGATTGGTTCCAGGACCCCAGCGTTTACTAAAATCTGAAGCCAATCTAGCCCCTCAGATTACAGGGCTGACACCAACTGCCCTCTGTGTCTGCATCTGGGCTCCACATACACAGACATGGAGGCCGACTGTATGTATAGGGAGCATAAGCCATTACACCCAGCTTCAGCAATGTAAAGATTAGAAATTTGGTGGAGCTCCCGCTGTGGCACAAAAGGATCCATGGTCTCTTGGGAGAGCTGGGATGCAGGTTCAACCCCAGCCTGGCACAGGGGCTTAAGGATCTGGCATTGCCGCAGCTGCAGCTGAGGTCGTGACTACTGCTCAGATCTGATCCATGACCAGGGAACGCCATATGCTGTAGGGCAGCCAAAAAAAAAGAAAAATAAAATAAATAATTTTTTAAAAGAAATGAAAATTAGAGATTTGGGAGTTCCTATTGTGGCTCAGTGGGTTATGAACCCAACTAGTGTTCATGAGCACTCGGGGCTCCATTCCTGGCCTTGTGCAGTGGGTTAAGGAACCAGCATTTCTGAAAGCTGTGGTGTAGCCTGCAGATTCGACCTGGATCTGGCATCAATGTGACTGTGGTATAGGCTGGCAGTTGCAGCTCCAATCCAACCCCTAGGCTGGGAACTTCCATATGCTGTAAGTGCAGTTGTAAAAGAAAAACAATAAATAAATAAAAAAGAGGAATCTGACTTATGTTTGCCTGTGGGTTATAGATCTAGCTCAGTATCTTGACAAAACAGCACTCTATAAGTTGCTACAAATTTTATTACCAAACTATTAGAAACATTTAACCAGGAGTTCCCATTGTGGCTCAGCAGGTTACAAACCCAACTAGTATCCATGAGGATCTGGGTTCAATCCTGCTTCAATCAGTGGGTTAAGGATCCGGCATTGCCATGAGCTGCGGTATAGGTCGCAGACACACTCAGATCTGGCATTGCTGTGGCTGTGGTGTAGGCTGGCAGCTGCAGCTCTGATTCGACCCCTAGCCTGGGAAATTCCATGTGGCACACAGGCAGCCCTAAAAAGCAAAACACACACACACACACACACACATATTAAGGGATTGCATGGCAATTTCACTATGGCATCTAAATAAATGTTTAGTTAAGCTAACAGGGTGCACTGTGGGACAATTCCTAAAGCTACACAGATTTACAATTATAGTTCATTTCTGAAAAGTTTAGATCACAGATTCACAGCCTTGGAAGAGAAGGCAGAAGGCCAACAGGCATTGCCTTATTCACACTAGAGTTTTTCTTAACCCCGTTAACACTGGGGGTCAAGTCAGCTGCAAGGCAGTAAAGAAGCTCCTTTGACGCGTGGGGGACAGAGGACTATGGAGAATGTGTTCACAGCCCTGACCACTAATTAGTGTCACCACGGGAAAACCACCAGACAAAGCCAGTTTCAAATTGCGATTCCTCTATGTGTTAACTGTATGACAATATCCTCATCTGTCACATATGGGTATCACCATCTATAATCAGAGCCACATGAAGGATTAAATGAACCAACACATGTAAAGTATATTGTACTGTGTCTAATAAGCACTAAACAAAAGCAAAGTGCTAAAAGTCACCCAACCCAAATTCCTTGTTTTACACAGGGGTTAAGGTTCAGAAAGGCCTGGCTTCTTAAAGGCCCTGAAGCTGCTATGAAGGAATGTCTCTCTTCTGTCTCTAGCACAACCTGCAACCCTGCAGAAAGCAACTCCTGAGCCATCAAGGGCAATGTGGGAGGACTACCAGCTGCTACTAAAAATCTTCCCCAGTTTTTATGCCGGAAATCCGTGCCTTTCACCACTACTCCTGGTTGAGGTCTGGTTACTGTTCCAAAAGCCTACCCTTTGACTCTGCTTTTGATACACTAGATTAAACCAAACATGTCCCTTGATACTTTGTGAAGGTCTTTGGCATAATTTTTATTAGCTCTTGGCAGTTTGCAAGAAAAACACTTCAACTCCTATTTCTCGTCACAGTCACCTTAGTAGAATCCAGGCCACTAGTAAGAAGAGAACTCAAATTACCCTGGATTTCCATTTGGCACTCTCGCTCAGCATAGCTCTCCCGTTCTAGTTTGTCATTGCTTTGGACTAAGAGCCTTGTGGGATCTCTGCAGTTCTAACTCACATCCTTCCCCAAGGGATAAGCAGCCCTCTACATCAAACAATTGCATTATCTTGCCCTAAAAAACACCCTGAGACAAAACCAATGCATCTGGCTACATGGGTAAGGCTCACTGCTCTCAAAGAAGGCAGGGTGGGAACTGATGCTCTTCATCGGAAATTGATTTTAAATCATAGCCACTTACTCACTAACTGTGTGATTCTGGCCAAGTTACTCATCCATCTCTGAGCTTACTTCTTCATGTATGTGTAAATGGAAAAAAACAACATCAACTCACAAAAGTGTTGAGGCTTAAATGATTAACGTCTGACAGGTGGAAGGTGTTCAATTAATATTTAAATATACACTTGGGAGCTCCTGTTGTGGCTCAGCAGTAACGAACCCAACTAGTATCCATTAGGATGCGGGTTCGATCCCTGGCCTCACTCAGTGGGTTAAGGATCCAGCATTGCTGTGGCTGTGTAGGCTGGCAGCTGCAGCTCTGATTCCACTCCTAGCCTGGGAACCTTCACATGCCATGGATGCAGCCCTAAAAATACAAATTAAAAAAAAAATTAAATATACACTTGACTATAGCACCGATTGTACCGTATGTCTATCACCAGAGGAGGGCTTCTTGACGGCAGCAACTGTGTCTTCTATCTACCTACGACCTCAGTGCTCAGGACAGAGGTCTAAATCAAACCTGACCTTAGCCACAGTGCCAGTGAAGTAACAGGGAGGAGGAGGGATTGAGGAAACGAGAGTACCTGTTCCATCTAAAGGGGCAGCTAATACTAAGCTCAAACTGAAGAAGGCTATGGTCCAGGAAGGCTGGTCCACTGCATGAAGAGCTTCATATTCCATAAAAGAAGCAAAATCCAGATCCTGGACACAAAAAGCTGATGCTAGCGCAACTCCTGTTTGATCTAAGCATCTTCAGGAATGACCAAAGAGCCAGGGTTGTGGCAGAAGGCCTCAACCACCATGACAATTCCTGCCAAGGTCAGGGTCTTGCTCAGGACCACAGATTCACTGGTCTTAGAGGTTACACTGTATTCCAGGAGAAGCAAAAATAGCGGCAAAGAAACTGCTCTTCAGCAGTCTGAACATTTTACTGATGGTGTCCTTAACTGACCCCTTTGGACTAGTAAGTAAACCTTGGAGTCCCAGGAAACATCAGAAAAGAGAACCTATAAAGAAAAGTGAACTTTTCATATGTTGAGACAGGGTTACAAAGCCATATTCATTTGACTATAAATTTGTTGTGTGCAGCTCAAGAAAAGGCAAAAAAAAAAAAAAAAGACAAAAAAAGTAAATAAATAAATTTGCTGTGTGTCTTATTCCATACCAACCTGATGACATGGACATATACAGTAATTTGTTTTGCACTGATGTTGCTACAGGTTAACAGGAAGGGGTTTTTTTTTGTCTTTTTAGGGCTGCACCTGCGGCATACGGAGGCTCCCAGGCTAGGGGTCAAATTGGAGCTACAGCTGCCAGCCTGCACCACAGCCGCAGCAATGCCAGATCCAAGCCAAGGCTGCGACCTACACCACAGCTGCGACCTACACTGCAGTTCACGGGAACGCCAGATCCTTAACCCACTGAGCAAGGCCAGGGATCGAACCCGCATCCTCGTGGATACTAGTCGAATTTGTTTCCACTGAGTCACGATGGGAACTCCAGGAAGGGGTATATTTTTTAAGAACACCTTTAATCCTGGCAGCCAGAATCAAGAAGCATTAATATTTGGGGTTATAAACTTTTAGAAGTTTTTCTTATGTAAATGAGATATGAAGTTGAGTTAGTCCCCCCAATATTCGATAACACCATACAAAAATACTACCCAAGGAGTTCCCGTCATGGTGCAGTGGTTAATGAATCCGACTAGGAACCATGAGGTTGCGGGTTCGATCCCTGGCCTTGCTCAGTGGGTTAAGGATCTGACGTTGCCATGAGCTGTGGTGTAGGTCACAGACACAGCTCGGATCCCACGTTGCTGTGGCTCTGGCGTAGGCTGAGCTATAGCTCGGATTAGACCCCTAGCCTGGGAACCTCCATATGCCGCGGGAGCAGCCCAAGAAATGTCAAAAAGACAAAAAATAAAATAAAATAAAATAAAATAAAATAACACTACCCAAACTGTTTTGTAATTGTTTTCATTTACTAATGTGTGGGAGTTCCTATTACAGCTCAATAGGTTAAGAACCTGACTAGTGGAGTCCCCATTGTGGCTCAGTGGGTTAAGAACCCAGCGTAGTCTCTGTGAGGATGCTGGTTCCATTCCTGGCCTCACTCGGCAGGTTAAGGACCTGGCACTGCCACAAAGTGCTGTGCAGGTCGCAGATGTGGCTCGGATCTGTGTTAAAAAGAGGAAAAAAAAATGTGGGAGCTCTCCTATGGCACAGCAAGCTAAGGATCCAGCACTGCCACTGCTGTGGCCCAGGTCCAACACCTGGCCCAGGAACTTCCGAAGGAAAAGGAGAAGAAGACGGAGGAGGAGGAGGAGGAGGAAGAGGAGGAGGACTTCCCCTATCAAATCTAGACGTACATCATTTGTAACACCTGAAGTATATTCCGCTCGCGGGCTGTAAAACAACCTCAATCCGTTCCATATTAGCACCTAATTTCGAGGCCTCCTGTTCCAAACGACGGTCAACAGCACCACAGAGAACATCCGCCACGCTCGTTCCTTGTACCCCCACCTCATTCTCTCTCCCAGAGCCTTGCAACAGCTTCACACACAGTACCATTTGCCTGCTGTTTTTAAAAAAGGAAGCCGTATTGTTTTACAATGAAACCTTTCCACTTTCAATTTGGTTTCAATTTTTTTTTAATTATAAGCAGATCAAAGAAAACTGAAGGCTGCCAGATTGTAACTCCTGACCCAAATCGTTCACCGGACCTGGTCTTGAACAACCTTCAAGGTTTAAAAAAAAGGACGTCGACACATTTTTGAAAGACTCTGACATTCTGAAGATAGTCCCCAAGGACGCCACAGAAACACTTTCAGCAATGACAACCCCGTCAGAATAAGGAACGTGGTTCTGATGCTCAGCACATGGCTACTCAATAAATAAGGCAAACTAATAAATAAGACTATAAGTGGATTATAAATTCTGAATTATCTGTTTTTTGAAAATACATTATATTCTTCAGAGCGTAAATAAAGACCAATAGATGGTAAACTCCTCTGGAGAGACCAGTGGTTAATAACGCACTGTGCCTGGTAAACCAGTGATCCGAGAGATGGAGGCGGATACTGCTGCTATTGGTATTGACAACAGGACTAGATGAGCTGCGAGATCACGTACATCCCTAAGAGTCTGTTAGTCTGGAAACACATTCTTTTTTTTTTTTTTTTTTCTGTCTTGTCTTTTTAGGGCCGCTCCCACAGCATATGGAGGTTCCCAAGCTAGGGGTCTAATCAGAGCTGCTGCCGCCGGCCTATGCCACAGCCACAGCAATGCCAGATCTGAGCCATGTCTGCGACCTACACCACAGCAACACCGGATTCTTCACCCACGGCGCAAGGCCAGGGATGGAACCCGCAACCTCATGGTTCCTAGTCGGATTCGTGGAAACGTATTCTTACATGTTCCCAGAAAAGTCCTTTGCCACTAGTGGCCAAGCTATCCTATGCAAAGGATTCATTTTTATTCAAAAACTCTCTACACCAGAACTGCTCAACTGGGCTTCGCTCTACACCCAGCCATAACATCGAGTGCTTATTAAGTGTTCTCACCAACAGGGTTCCACGGCCAAATAAGTTCTAGAAACACAGCATAATGTATCCATTCTCTTGAAGAGTTGTTAAAGTACACGAGCACAAACATTCTCAACACAAATGCTGCAAAAAAGAAATTCATTTCACTCTGGCCATTATTTTGTCAAGGATCCTTTTTCCATCCCCCGAGGATACTTATTAGCATTGTATAAGAACTAATGTTCAGCGGGACAGCTTGGGAACTGCTGCTCTAAGCCAACTTACAAATTTTAGTGGAATGAAAAGAACACCAGAGGCGAGTCTCTTCTGACCATCTTCCAAAATAGTTGGAGTTTTACACACATTATGACATTTCCCTTTTTAATGAAAGTGACATTAAATACCACCATAAATAGCAATCCTCTGCCTCTCAAATTATTGCCAACCTAGTATGCTTTGCTTCTTAAAAAGGCCCCAATTCTGTCATTTGATAATGAGCAAATTCTAAGCTACTTACCTTCAGGGTACAATAATAATTTTTGAAACAGTTAAAAATGACAAAAATGTTCAACTGCGCAAAGAGCACGTACTTTCTTTTTTCTCTTTTAAATGGACAGATCGGGAATTCCCGTCGTGGTTCAGTGGTTAACGAATCTGACTAGCATCCACAAGGATGCAGGTTCAATCCCTGGCCTCACTCAGCGGGTTAAGGATCCGGCGTTGCCATGAGCTGTGGTGTAGGTCGCAGATGTGGCCTGGATCCTGCATTGCTGGGGCTGTGGTGTACACCAGCAACTACAGCTCCAATTGGATCCCTCGCCTGGGAATCTCCATATGCTGCAAGTGCAGCCCTAAAAGAAAGAAAAAAACAAACAAACAAAAAAGATGCAAAAATAACTAAATAAATAATTTTTTAAAAAATTAAAAAAATAGGAGTTCCCGTGGTGGCGCAGTGGTTAACAAATCCGACTAGGAACCACGAGGTTGTGGGTTCGGTCCCTGCCCTTGCTCAGTGGGTTAACGATCCGGCGTTGCCGTGAGCTGTGGTGTAGGTTGCAGACGCGGCTCGGATCCCACGTTGCTGTTGCTGTGGCTCTGGCGTAGGCCGGCGGCTACAGCTCCGATTCGACCCCTAGCCTGGGAACCTCCATATGCCGCGGGAGCGGCCCAAGAAATAGCAAAAAGACAAAAACCAAAACAAAACTTAAAATGATGTGTATAAAGAGCTTTTAAAAAAAAGAAATGGAAGAAAAAAAAATTAAAAAAATAAATGGATAGATCATGCCACCGGCAAAGGGATGTATTTTTCTAACACTGGGCAAAGAACCTCACTTCATATATATCAATGGAAAATTTGCAGCTCCTGAGGTCAGGGTTAACAGTCGTTTGGGATTTTGAAACCTTTAGCGATTCTAGCAAACTTAAGCCAATGATAAGATACTAAATACTCTATACTCCAAGATCATTTCCTCTGAGTCACTGAGGCATTTATTGAAGCACTGCTACAGATTACTATTTTAGCTCACAGTCATGAATGCGTTTAAGAAAATTCTTGAATCTGATTTGTAACAATATACCGTTGATTTTAAATGAAAGGTGCTCATTCAAACAGGACACCTTATATACCTTGAGCATGGCGATCTGAACCTTTAATTTAAAGCGATTCTCCTGGGAACATTCAAATGCAAAGGTTAAACTAGTCCCTTAAGGTTAATGCACCTTGAGTTTATCCACTAGAAAGCTCTCGCTGTATAAAAAAGTGCAATGGATGTGAAAGTAATCTGCAGACAAAATCTTAAACCGAAATGGAAAATGCAACTCCTATGCTGAAAATGAGTTCAGGGGTTGTCTCACTATCAGGTACCTCACTGCTAAAACATGCAGAAGTGTGGGAAGGGTACAGTAAATTTTGCAGCCTGGCAAAAATTTCTGCAGGCAGGGAGATTTTTTTTTTCCCTGAACCATTCCGCAACGTTCTCTTTCTGCTTACTTCAAAGAAAATGTTACCCAGGTGACTACAAATCAAATTGACAGTCCTACTTCAACCATTTCTACAATTAGAAAAAAATGTAAATGACTGGACATCATGAGAAAACTGGTTGTTCTCATTTCCATAATCATTACTCTTTGGCAAGTAGGAAGACATTTCTCCTCGTCAAAATCACCACCACGCAGCACCTGGGGATTAACATCGGGGGTCAGGAGACACCCTACCCTTGCCACACATGATCACACAACTCTGGGCCTTCCTAAGAAATCCTGACCTCACAACGGTCCACTGGAAATCAGCTCCGAAACCACCACAGCACACCTAAATTAAATTAGACTGTTTCTTTCATGTCAAGTGGCTGCACCCGCCCCTCAAGTAGAAATCTTACTATACATAACGGAGCAGATAATTACAAAGGCCTCATCAGAGAAGCTCTAATTGGCTGTCTGGCAGATTTTATGCTCTTTTCAAAAGAAAGTAATGTGTTCTCTCACTTATTAAGTTTCACTCAGTGACAGGCACCGACTATATGCTATTGTATTCATTTTTCACAAGTACTCAGTAAGATAGGAACCATCACTTTACATAGGAAGTAGCTGAGGCTCAGACAGTTTAAGAATTTGACCCCCAGCTGCATGAAGAAGGGTAAACGCATTACAGAGACAGAATTCTTTCCCAGGTCTGACTCCAACGTCAGCAACTACACTGGCACCTCCCAAAGGCACTTGGCCAAAGTATTTTAAATCCATTTCCTCCTACAATTAATCTACTGAAATTTATGTTAGGTGCTTTGAGTCTCTGTGGGAAAATACTAAAATGACCTTTGTAGCCTGCCTAACTAGTCACAGTGCATGCATGAAAAAGTGAACAAACAAAATGAAAAGAGAGACTGTAAGACATCAGATAACTCACAGTTTGCTAAGCGCACAAGAAACAGAATGGAAAAGAACAACTTGCTGGCTAAGGAATGTTCTTCCTAGGTTGTATGCCTGAGGCTGGAATGAACCTCAGGAAGGTCGTTTGGGGCCTTAATAATGTCCTCGCTATTCTCCCTCCTGTGAATGAGGCAAACGTGTCAAAACACAAAAGATGTCTTATAGAGTCATCTCTGCCATCAAATCACTGCTTCCACAGGAGAGAAAACGTTGTCCAGTGAAATGAGCGCTGGCCTGGGAATCCAGTGATCTGGGAGGGACCCGGCTCTGCCCTTGCAGAGCGAAATGACCTTTTCAAGGTCACTGCACTCTTCAGGGCCTCCGTACAAAGGATGTGCTGAAAGAACTGACAGTCACTTCCAGAGCTTAGACATAAGTTGTTTTCTTTTTCTCATCACATTCTATGGTGTCAAAAGAACACAGTGTTTAAGGGTAAGGGTTCCAGACACTGTGTAAGAATTAAGCTCTGTGACCTTGAGCAAATTGCTGAACTTCTCAGTTTCCTCACATGTAAAACTGAGGGTGGTAGGAGCATCTGTCTCATACTGTGTGAGGATGATATATAATTTATACACACCCTTGCTGGTTCAACGCAAACACTTAGTAAAATACAGTAACTATGACGTTACTCCTGAATATATTCATACACCTTTAACGGCTCAGTACTTCTGAACTCAGAGATTGGAGAATTTCAAACCTGCCTCAAAAAGACACCTACCATGGCCCCCACACTTCACCTTGCCTCTACTTCTTCTAAATGGGGATAAGAAATCTTCAGAGTTCCTGTTGTGGCTCAGCGGTTAATAAATCCAACTAGGAACCATGAGGCTGCGGGTTCGATTCCTGGCCTTGCTCAGTGGGTTGAGGATCCGGCGTTGCCGTGAGCTGTGGTGTAGGTCGAAGAGGTGGCTCGGATCCCATGTTGCTGTGGCTGTGGTATAAGCTGGAAGCTGCAGCTCTGATTTGACCCTTAGCCTGCGAACCTCCGTATGCCATGGGAGCGGCCCTAGGAAAGGCAAAAAGACAAAAAAATAAATAAATAAAAATAAAGAAGTTTTGTATCTTTTCTAGTACAATGAACCGATTTTGACCAAATGGAAAACGTGTAAGCAAATAAGGATTAAACAAAGTGACGTGAGCAGTCTGTACAGTACAAAACACCGATGTGCTTAGAAGAGGAAGCTGACAGATCTACTCGGACGCCCTCCTGGGCGCTCAAGCTTTCTAGGGGGATCCGTTCCAAATAAAACAAGCGCAACAGCTGGCTCCGGGTTAATGCAGCATGTACATGAACTAATGCCGAATGAAGGTGGCACTGGTGCTAAAGAGCAGGTAACCAAGAAACGCTTGATGAATGAAAAAGACACGCGTACACGCTTGTTTTTGTAACCTCGTCCAATCTGCTAGAAACTAGGTTATGGATGTCGTTAACAGTCTCCGTATATGAATAACTTAACGGCTGAGCCGAATGCAGCTGCGATGACCAAGGCACCACACTCACGGCAAGCCCTATTTCCCCTGACACTCGGGCTCTGTCCTCCACACTGCAGTGTAACTGCAAAGACAGGGGAGGAGACTCTCACCTAATCACACCAAGACACAAAGCAATTAAGACTTCCAATTCACCCGTCCCCCCGAAAACCTGAATTACTTAAAGGTGTCCATGCAAAATTGGAATTGAGAACATTTTGTTGTATCCAGTCGTAATTTTATTTTATTTATTTTTTTATTTTTATTTTTTTTTTTGTCTTTTTGTCTTTTTGCCATTTCTTGGGCCGCTCCCGTGGCATATGGAGGTTCCCAGGCTAGGGGTCGAATCGGAGCTGTAGCCACTGGCCTACGCCAGAGCCACAGCAACGCAGGATCCGAGCCACGTCTGCGACCTACACCACAGCTCACAGCAACGCCGCAACCTTGACCCACTGAGCAAGGGCAGGGACCGAACCCGCAACCTCATGGTTCCTAGTCAGATTTGTTAACCACTGCGCCACGACGGGAACTCCACCAGTCGTAATTTTAAACACCACAGAGGATAAGGGTGCCCCAGAATCACCCCACAGTTTGCAGGCGGCACTGGGCCTCTGGACACGTCTCAGCATTTGTGGAGACAAACAGCCTAGAGAGCTGACGATGTTTCCGAAAGCTCCCTGGTGAGCTCTTCACAGGCGCACTGGGTCGTTCCTCACTGCTTGGCATTCCTCACTGCCATACACAGAAAGACTGAATCAGCGAATTCAGAAGTCGGGTTTAAAGAAGGCAGAGTCACACACTCTCTGCACATCTTTTCTGCACTATCGACCTGAGTTCAAAAAAACTTCTGCAGCTTACTTGGTGAATCTCTTCCTTCACAACAGAAACCAAGGGATGCGACTTCAATACCTAGTTGAAGAACCTATATTCTATATGGTTACCATTTTGTAGTCCGAATCTTTGAACAGTACAAATTTTTGTTAATTATCCCACTCAAGGGAGTTCCCGTTGTGGCTCAGCAGTAATGAACCTGACTAGTATCCATGAGGATGTGGGTTTGATCCCTGGCCTTGCTCAGTGAGTTGAGGATCCGTCATTGCTCTGAGCTGTGGTGTAGGTCACAGGTGCAGCTCCACTGTGATCCCCAGCCTAGGAACTTCCATATCCCGTGGCCATAAAAGACCAAAAAAAAAAAAAAAAAAAAAAAAAAAAAATCCCACTCAACATACTCCTCACATCCAGAAGTCAAAGAATAATCCACTGTGAAATACAAAAAACTACCTGGGAGTTTAAGTCAGGTTGATGTTGACAGCATGATACAAGTGAAACAACAGGCTCGAGTTCCCATCGTGGAGCAGTGGAAACAAATCTGACTAGGAATGATGAGGCTGCAGGTTCGATCCCTGGCCTCAATCAGTGGGTTAAGGATCTGGCATTGCCGTGAGCTATGGTGTAGGTTGCAGACACAGCTGGCATTGCTGTGGCTCTGGTGTAGGCCAGCAACAACAGCTCCCGATTCGACCCCTAGCCTGGGAACTCCATATGCAGTGACAAAAAAAGACAAAAAATAAAATAAAATAAAATCCCCTTTCTGAAACGACAGGCTGGAGACACTGGACACGTAACCTCTCTGATCTTTGATTTTCTCACCTACAACGTGGGGGTGCTAGCGCCTACCTAACAGCAATGTGCTATTAAATGTGCTCCGACGTGTCAGTTCTCTCCCTCTACTTTTCCCTTCTCTCTTAAAAATTTTAGTTGTATTCACATAAAACAGAAACATGAAAACCACGGGAATAAGCAATCAGATCCTGCTGTATAGCACTGGGAACTATGTCCAGTCACTTATGATAGAGTATGATAATATGAGAAAAAAGAATGTATACATGTATGTGTAACTGGGTCACCTTGCATAAGTAGAAAATTCACAGAACACTGTAAACCAGCTATAATGGAAAAAATAAAAATCATTATAAATAAAAAAAAAGAAAAGAGGAGTTTCCATTGTGGCTCAGTGGTTAGCGAATCCGACTAGGAACCATGAGGTTGTGGGTTCGATCCCTGGCCTTGCTCAGTGGGTTAAGGATCCGGCGTTGCCGTGAGCTGTGGTGTAGGTTGCAGACACGGCTTGGATCCCACGTTGCTGTGGCTGTGGTGTAGGCTGGCAGCTGCAGTTCCAATTCAACCCCTAGCCTGGAACCTCCATATGCCATGGGAGCGGCCCAAGAAATTGCAAAAAGACAAAAAAAAAAAAAGAAAGAAAGAAAGAAAGAAAGAAAGAAAGAAAGAAAGAAAGAAAAGAAAACCACAGGAGTTTCTTAAAATCAGAATAAAAACTGAAGTGTTAACATCTATCTAAAGCTGAAAGAACCGCCTAAAATAGACAAGGAAAAATAAATTGGGACAACACAGAGGTTTACCATAAAAGTGTTTCCATGATCCCCAAACCTTGGGAGGAGCAAATGTAAAACAATCCAAGTCACTACAGTTCAACAGAAAAGGAATGTACCCCCAACAAGCTGCCTCTAATGACTCCCGATTAGAACAAAAGCTTTTTGAAATATGAACCAAATAGAGCTGACAAGTTCTGTTACTTAAGACAAGATGCAAGAACATATGCACTGGCATATTTTCATCCCAGGTTACTTATTTAAAACAATTTTTTTTCTTAAAGTGCCTATGAGGGTGGGTGTTTTTTTTAGGCACACATAAAAGGAAATAAATGAGCCAAGATCCAGGCTCTGTCAAGCTCTCTTCCACTGAAGAGGAACCTAACAATATACTTTCAAACAAATAACTGTCAAATAGCTGATATTTGCTAGAAAGAATAGCTTTGGAAATCTGGGAACTCAGCCCTGACCTCTATCTTTCCTAGAGCAGTAAAACTTCATATAGAACATTTCAAAACTAGTTGTATGGTCCTGAGACCTGATAATTTATAATTACACTAATATAATTCTCAAATGTGACAATGTTTCCAAAAATGCTTCTACCCTTTCACTCCTATAGATTTGTTACTATTTAATGCTGTGCCTCCTATGTTCCGCATTCAACCATGCTTTCCTATCCAACAGAATCCCTCTCTTAGCCTGGGTCTGTTTATTTTCCTCCTCACATCCCAGGTCTGGTAACTGTGGATGGACTCGAGGGCTCCACCGAAAACCTCAATGTTCCAACACTGGCACGCCAGCAAAATTCCTGATCTGATCCTACTGTTCGGATATGTCGCTAAGGCCCTGATGCCCTCTCCTCCATGGCCTCAGACCTGACATCCACCGACATGAGGGTCACTCACTACCTGTGTTACACTCCTGCATCTAAGTCTAGCATCCCTGCATCTCGGTGATTCCCTCAAGCTGTAACTAGGGTTTAAGCGTTTCCAAGCCTGGCACCCTTGCAGCTTGCACGCCCCTATCCCGGACCATGCATGTTCCACGGAGGATACCTCTGGAATTTGGAGTGCCTCCCATTCCCGGCCATGCACAGGAACACAGGCTACCCCCGAAGTGACTGCCAGACCACCACCCTCTCTGCCCCCTGAAGGCCTTTACGGCTCGCTCCCAACCTCCTCCCCACGCCTGCGCCGTAGGAGGTCACCGTCCTGCAGCCCGAGCCCAAGACGCGCGCATCCCTACAGCCTCCGATCCCTTCCTCACCCCCTAGGCCGGAGCCAGCGCGACCAATAACGTGCCAGGTCCGCGGCCTCCCCGCCACCGACCAATCACGAGCGAGCCCCCCCGCAGTCGCCTTCCGCCAATGGGAGAAAGCCCGCGGGCCGGGCCGACAAGCTCACGGACCCCACGAGCGCAGCGGAGGCGACAGCGGCGGGCCCGGCGAGGACACAACATGGCGGCGGGCAGGCCGAACCGAACTGCAGCAGCGGCCGCGCGAGGGCAGTGAGGGCCGCGCCGAAGGCGGGAAGCGCCACCCCTCCCCCCGCCGCCGCTCCCCGCTCCCGCTCCCTCCCGCGGACGCTCCCGCACACTCACACGCCTCCTCAGGAGTCCAGCGAGGAGCAGGAGCCGCCCCCGCGCCCTTGCGGCGTCGGGCAATGCAGAGACCTGGGCGCGGCGGAGGGGAGGGGGACGCGTGCGTCACGGAGAACGGAGCGCGCGCGAAGCGGGGGCACAAACAAGATGGCGGCCACGCCGTTTGCCCCGTCTCCCCCCTTCCCCTCCCCCCACCTTGGCGCCTTGACTCCCAGTGTCTTTAATGCGCAGAAGCTAAGTTGCTTGAAGTCTCGCGAGAATTGCGAAGGGCGGCGGCACGGTGAGGCGGGATGAGGCGTGAGGCTTCTGGCCCCGCCCCTCGAGGCGGTCCGGAGGCGTTTGCGCTGCGACCTCCTAGGAGGAGCCGTCGCCGAGAAGCTGTCCTGTGTGCACACTTAGGAATTTTAGGGAATAAGCAGTTGTTGTAGGTCTTTTTTTTTTTTTTTTTTTTTTTTTTTTTTTAATTTGAGAGAGAGGAGCTGAGGGATGGAGGGCGACGTGGGAATGCCAGACTAGGGCGCCGTTAAAGAAGTTAGCTACCTGCACCGCCAAAGGGGGTTCTAACCCCAAAACTGAAGTGGTGTGTTCCACCAGAAAGAACAGCGCTTCCCAAGAATGGTCAGCTTGTAGCCTTACCTCAGCAGGGACGTTGTTTTCCTCACTCGAATGCAGTTTAAAACTTCTTCAAAAACTGGTGGAAACTGAACTGCAATGAGCATTACAACTTTTTCATATTTAGCTCTCTAAATCGACACAACAACTTAGTCCAAAGGCGTTATCATTATTTCCTTTTTTTTTTGCTTTTTGGGGCCGCACACGCGGCATGTGGAGCTTCCCAGGCTGGGGGTCTAACTGGAGCTACAGCTGCAGGTCTACACCACGGCCACAGCAACGTGGGATCCAAGCGGCATCTGCGACCTACACCACAGCTCACGGCAACGCTGGATCCTTAACCCCCTGAGCGAGACCAGGTATCGAACCCACAGCCTCCTGGTTTCTAGTCAGATTCGTTGCCGCAGCACCACAACAGGAACTCCATTAGCATTATTTCTTTCTTACAGGTGATGGAACTGAAGCGCAGAGGGTTAAATAATTTGATCAAGTCTCTGCAGCTCAAGTATCAAAGCTCCACTTGAATAGCTCCCAAACCTTTAAAAAAATGCATCGAATATATTTGAATGGCATTATCTACGGACAGTTCCTGTCAGGTAGCAAACACAGAGAGAAATGAGACTGCCCCTGCTGGTAGTTACCATGAATTTTACGAAGGATCTTGGAGCCTCTCTGAGGAGCCACTTGGAGCCACCCCTGCAGGGTCCTCAACCATAACATCAATATGTTGTTTCCTTCCTTTGAGTTCACGACCCTGGTGATAAAGAAGTAGAGCAGAGCGGAATTAACCCTTAACTCGAATTCAGGAACATTGTCTGCAGCCCTAACAAATCTCACTCCAGGCACTCAATCAATATTTGATGAGTGAATGAACAAAACCTAACTAGTTACAAGACACCTGACTTCCCTGAGTCTCAGATTTCTTCATCTGTAAAACGATCTAATTCCTACCTCCTGGGAGTGCTGGGGAGATGGAATGCAATTATGTAAGGGAGAATATATAAATTGCAAAAGTGTAAAGAAGTTAGTGGTAATATTTTCAGACAGAAATGGCATAAAAAGTTAAAAACAGACTTAAAATAAGAAATAGTCATGCTGGAGTTCCCGTTGTGGCTCACCAATAATGAATCCGACTAGTATCCATGTGGCTGTGGGTTAGATCCCAGGCCTTGCTCAGTGGGTTAAGGATCCAGTGTTGCTGTGAGCTGTCATGTAGATTACAGATGCAGCTCAGATCTGGCATTGCCGTGGCTGTGGCGTAGGCCGGCATCTGTAGCTCTGATTGGAACACTAGCCCCCCTGGGAACTTCCATATGCCACAGGTGTGGCCATTAAAAAAAAAAGTATATTGAAAGAAGAAAAAGAGAGCCAAAAAAAAAAAAAAAACAGAGGACTAGTATGTTGAGATAGAAAAGCTTAGCGAATGGAAAAAATGCTACGTAAATCTCTACAAATATTTAATGAGCAATTATGGCATGTACTATGCTTGTGCAAAAACAAAAGTGCAAGAAGCAACACAATTATACTTGTAAAAGCAAAGTAAAAATGTGTAGGAAGCAGCACAAATTAGGATTATTAGTGATCATTATAATGAAGTGTTGACACTATATAGAGGCTGCAGTCGGTTTCCCTCGGAATTAAACTAATAAAAATGTACACATTAAAAGAAGTTAGCCAAGGGTGCTAGTAAACGCCTGTAACGACGACGGGTCGTGCTCAAGCACCGTCTGCTCAGGGGAAGTCAGGAAGGGTCTTCCCCGCTAGAGGTTAACCCTTCGGTCGCCAGGCTGTGAGGAGCAAATCCCGGGGGAGGGGTTTGTCCGAAGGCTTGGAACAGCAGCCATTTCCCAGCCGGTAGGAAAATAGTTCAGGATTTTGATAGTCAGTATGTAACTGGTAACCGTCATACCAATACAGGCTGAACGTGAGTCCTTTGCGGTAGACTATGGTTATCAATGTTCTCTGCCTCTCCTTTGCTAAAACCTTCCCCGTCAGGTCTGCCCCTAGGAGATTATATTTCTCACCCTAATGTCATCAAGCCTGGCTTTGTTTTGGTCCATGAAATGTGAGTAGAAGTAGCTTGAGCCACTTCTGAGCAGACGTGTACGAGCCATCTTTGTCCTCTGCCATGAAAGGAACATGTTCCAAGTAGAGCTGCTTCTCAGGTTTTGGTCCCAGAGTGAAGATGTACAGAGCCACAGCTGGCACACAGGATTCGTAAGGGATGTGAATAAGAAAGAAAACCTCGGGAGTTCCCGTTGCAGTGCAGCATCAGCGAACCCAGCTAGTATCCGTGAGGATGTACGTTCAATCCCTGGCCTGGCTTAGTGGGTCCGGGATCCAGTGTTGCCCTGAGCTGTGGTGCAGTTTGCAGATGTGGCTCAGATCCCATGTTACTGTGGCTACGGCGTGGGCCAGCCGCTATTGCTCTGAGTGGGCCCCTAGCCTGGGAACTTCCATGTGCCATGGGTGTGGCCTCTAAAAAGCAAAAAAAAAAAAAAAAAAAGAAAGGAAGAAACTTTGTTATAAGCCCCTGAGGTTGTTTTAGTTGTTTGTTACTGCATTAGCTAGCCTAAACTAGCAAATACAGCTGAAATTAGCTGGCCAAGAGCTTATCTAGAAGCATGACCAAAAAACAAACCCAGGAGTTCCCGTTGTGACCCAGTGGAAACGAATCCAACTAGTATCTGTGAGGATGCGGGTTCGATCCCTGACCTCACTCAGCGGGTCAGAGATCTGGTGTTGCTCTGAGCTGTGGTGTAGGCCCCAGACGAGGCTCAGATCTGGTGTGGCTGTGGCTGTGGCCAGCAGCTGTAGCTCCAATTGGACCCCTAGCTTGGGAACTTCCACATGCCACAAGTGTGGCCGGAAAAAAAACAAAACTCTGAGCTCATTCATACTACTCTCCAGGCAGATGAGATGGTAGCGCTTGTTGACCAAGTTCAGTATCCTATTTAGAGAGAGATTCTTTGAACCAAGGGGTTTAAACAGCCGTGACGACGCAAAACAAGGCAGCCACAGAGGCAAGCATTGGCATTGTCCCGCTAAACCCTGTCTTAGTCGGGCCAACCTGGGCATTACAATTTCCTTGTCTGCGTCATCCCTGCAGGGGTGAGACTATCTCAGGCCGCCTCAGCTCAGAAATGCTTCTTAATATCAGTGTACTTTCCTGGTGTGATTCTATGCTCACCCAGCAAACGTGTGGCCTGTAGAGATGGAGTTTGGTGATCTGCCACCTAGAGGATCCCAGTTCTTTTGATAAGTGCATCTTTCATTGTAAATTAATCTTTTGGATTCTGGTTTTTGTAGCTGTCAGTTTGGGGGAACTTTGTGAATACAGGAACTTCCCTGGGAGATGATTCCACTCTGTGCTCTTTACAAAAACAGGCTGCTGAGTTTGCAAGACTGAGGAGCTGTTCTGGGATAATGGTAAATCCCTTAAAGTTGTAGAAATACGGAGGGACTGGTTTAGACAGTCTCCCAGAAAATCTTAAGCTGTGCTCCTGTGTCTCGTCGTGTGCCTTCTTTGACCTCAAAGAAGAGCAGTAGGGCTAAAGAAAAATATAATTCACATGCTGTGGGAGTTCAGAAAGGGAGAGTTTACTTCCACTTACTGTGAAATAGCAGGAGTTCAGGAAAGATGTGTGAGGATGTGACACTTGGAAAATGAACAGAATTAGGGGAAGGGCATGCCATGTGTAGGTGGCCGCTAGAGCAAATATAAGAAAGAGGGGATTGATGGAAGAAATATGAAGAACCATCTGTAAAAACATATTGGGGAGTTCCCGTCGTGGCGCAGTGGTTAACGAATCAGACTAGGAACATGAGGTTGTGGGTTCCATCCCTGGCCTTGCTCAGTGGGTTAAAGATCCGGCCTTGCCATGAGCTGTGGTGTAGGTGGCAGATGCAGCTCGGATCTGGTGTTGCTGTGGCTGTGGTGAAGGCCGGCGGCTACAGCTCCTATTAGACTCCTAGCCTGGGAACCTCCGTGTGCTGTGGGGTTCAGCCCTAAAAAGACCAAAAAAAAAAAAAAATACTTTGGGGTCAGATTAAGGCTCCTGGGTTTTATTTTCTGCTAAAGAGAGTTAGTGGTGGGAGTTTGTTTTTATTTTGCTTTACCATTTGTACCACTTTTTTTTTCCTAGGGCCACACCCGCAGCATATGGTGGTTCCCAGGCTGGGGGTCAAATCAGAGTTGTAGCCGCTGACCTACACCACAGCCACACAGGATCTGAGCCACACATACAGCCTACACCACAGCTCATGGCACCACCAGATCCTTAATCCACTGAGTGAGGCCAGGGATCAAACCTGTGACCTCATGGATGCTGGTCAGATTCGTTTCTGCTGAGCCACGACGGGAACTCCATTTTTAACCACTTTTAAGTTCATTGACATTGAGTATTTTCACTTTGTTGTGCAACCATCATTACTGTCTCCAAAATTTTTTCATCATCCCATCTTGAAATGCTGTACTCATTCAACAGCAACTCCCCAACCTCCCCTCCCCCAGCTCCTAGGAACCACTGTTCTATTTTTTCCCTTTGAATTTGACTATTCTAGGTATAGCATATAAACAGAATTATACCATACTTGTACCTTCGTGTCCGACATATCTCACTTAGCATAATGTGTTCATCCATGTCACGGCAGGTACCAGACTTTGGTTTCTGTTTATCGCTGAATATTGTATTCCATCGTGTGTGTGCGGCACATTTTGTTTATCCATTCATCTGTCAGTGGGGTGCTTCCATCCTTTGCCTATTGTGAATAATGCTGTGAACATTGGTGCACACATATCTGAGAGCCTGCTTTCTTTCAGTTCTTTGGGGATACACACCCAGAAGTGAAATGGCTTTATTATATGGGGGATTCTTCAATGTTTGAGTTTTTGAGGGACCACCATACTGTTTTCCACAGCAGCTACGCCATTCTCAGTGATAGAAGTTTTTACAAAGGGGAGTGGTGTGCCCCAAACTGTGTTTAAAGACTGCCTGGCAGCATCAACAGGATGTCACAGGGTTGCAGAATGCCTAGTTGGAGACTAGGTGATGTAGCAGGCAGGGTGCGGTGAAGGCCTGAGCATGTCAGTAGTGATGAGAATGGAGGGAGGAGGATACGGAAGCAGCAGTGATACTTTCCACACGGGATTGGAAGGACTTGACTATGGATGGGTTGTTTCGGGGCTGGGAGCAGGAGAAAGGCAGGTGTTTAGTGTGACCCCAGGTTTCACCCCTGAGAGGATGGGGGTCTCCAGATGAATACTTGTGGACCTCTCCAGGTTATGGAGACATCTCCACTTCAGGTTTGAACAAGTGGAGTTTGAATTACAAGTGGGACGTTGGGGAGTTCCCTTCATGTTTAATGAACCCAATTAGGAACCATGAGGATGCAGGTTCGATCCCTGGCCTTGCTCAGTGGGTTAAGGATCTGTCGTTGCCATGAGCTGTGGTGTCGGTCACAGACGCGGCTTGGATTCCACGTTGCTGTGGCTCTGGCGTAGGCCTGCAGCTGTAGCTCTCCTTCGACCCCTAGCCTGGGAACCTCCACGTGCCACGGGTGCAGCTCTAAAAAGCAAAAACGCAAACCAAAAATAAGCATACAGTGGGCCCTTGTATGCTCCGGTGCGGAAACTTGTCCTGCCTGCTCCTCACCCTTGCCCTTTCCAATGGTAATGACCCTCTCCTTGCAGCCCAGCTGCTGACCTCTGAAGTCCACTGCCCTCCATGCCCAGGCCTCACTCCCCACGAGCCCCTCCGGGCACTGACCGAGCCGCGGAGAAGTGACGCTCCTCCACTGGACGACTTTGGCTCAGGGACTCCTCCAGGACCCGCAGCCTCTCCCTGGAGCTGCACTGCAGGCCAAGGCGCTTCCTGCCTTCCGTCTTCGCGTGAAGTCCGACCTCCCTCGCGGCCGGTTCCCGCCCCCGTTTTCCCCGCACAAGTGTTTTCCGTAATAAATGTCCTACACTGAGTCCCGCCGCCCTGGTGTCTGTTCTCTGAGGGTCTGAACTGACGTGAGGGAGGGAGGATGAGGTCCCGGTGCCTCTTTATTCCCATCAGCCGCGGGGGCGGGCGTGTAGCCGGTCTGGCCAATCAGAGGGGTCCCCGCATCACGGCCCAGCCCCTCCGCAGGGTCTCCCCCATCCTGTGGCCCCCAGACCGCCGGCTGCTCAGCCCGCCGCAGCCGCAGCCGCAGCGGCGGAGGGGCTCCGACGGAGGCCTCGAGGTTCACTGCGAGGCCAGTTCTGGCGCACATGGATTCTCTGGCTTCTGGCGCAGCTTCCAGACTCTGATGACACAGCTCGTAACAGAGCGAGAGAGCTGGCTTCCTAGGCAGCTGCCGACGGGATCGAGGAAGCGACCTAGACGTTGCCTCGTGTGACCCCTAGATTTCACACTGGAGAGGAGGGTGGGCTCCAGTGAGGACGTCTGGACTTCTTTAGGGTATGGAGACGTCGTTACTTCAGCTTTGGACAAGTAGAGTTCGAACTGCAAGAGGACATCGGAAGCCTGGGGAGACTGCAGTGCCCATCGGAGATGGAACTGCCCCTGAGGAGTCGAACTGCCCACAGGGGAGCTGAACTGCCCATAGGGCAGACTGATTTCTTTTTTTATGGCCGCACCCAAGGGGTGTGGAAGTTCCCTGGCCAGGGATCGAATTCAAGGGGCAGCTATGACTTGGGCTGACCCCGGATCCTGAACCCACTGTGCCACAGTGGGAACTCCACAAACTATGATTAATGGAAGAAAAATCCACTCTCTCTTCCTTCCTCTGATAGACTGTTTCAAGGTACAATTTCTCTGTACAACCTGTCTAGAAGCAACCTTGTCTATAGGCCAAGTGGGTAGATCTGTCCAGAGACTAGATGTGTCCCTTCACAGCTCAGGTAAAGAAGTGGCAGCAAAAGCATTTCCTTGCATTGCTTCCCATCTCTCCTGCCTCCCCTCTACCCTCATCCTCATCGCCTTAAGACTGCGCAGCCCCCGTAAAGCTTTAGCACTTAATCCCTTCCTCAGGCTTTGTTTTCTAGGAACCTTTGCTAAGACAGATCACAGTTGCTTTTTTTTTTTTTTTTTTTTTGCTTTTTGGAGCCACACATGGAGCATATGGAGGTTCCCAGGCTAGGGGTCGAAATTAGAGCTACTGCTGCTGGCCTACACCACAGCCACAGCAACACAGGATCTGAGCCACATCTGCGGCCTACACCATAGCTCACAGCAACGCCAGATCCTTAACCCACTGAGCAAGGGCAGGGATGGAACCCGCAACCTCATGGTTCCTAGTCGGATTCGTTTCCGCTGTGCCACGAGGGGAACTCCCCCAGATCACAGTTTCTGAACAGATGGGCACATGACCCAAACTAACCTAAACAAAGCCTTCCCAAAGTTGTGAAATATAGGAGAGACGAGATTTTTCTTCATAGGTCATGAGTGATAAAGAACTGTGTGTGGCTGTCTTGTCGGCTCTATGGAGTGAGCCTGCCTGAGCAAGCAGGTCGCAGAGGGAGGCAGAGCTCAGAGAGACGGACACAGAGCCATGATGTCCTTTGGGCTCCTCGGTCCAACTCTCCCCAACATGTGTCACTGTTTCGTCACTTCCTTATCTCCCTGCAGACCAGTCTTCCAGATCCGTGTCAAAGAAAATGTGGTCCCCGTGGATCCCAGGTCACCTCCATTCAAGAGGTCAGTCAGGTGACGAGATGTTTAGGCTCAATTTCAAATACTTGGGAGAAAGAGCTGTTGCTTGGACTGGCTTTAGCCAGATGTCCGTCCCTGAGCCAATCAACCTTATTGTGAGGGCGCAGCGTCCTGTATAAACATGGATGTGCCGATATGAACCCTGTGAGTAAAGGTATGATAGCAAGTAGGGGGCCAAAGTAACACTTCCAGAAAAGTGAGAGTGGAGAATTAGGCAGACCAAACAACAGCTGTCCCCTCCTTGAGAATAAATGAGGGGGGAGAGGGGAAGTGAAGGGGTGTGGACAGAACCCTACCTAACCCATGCTATCCCATATCTGAACTGGAGCTATCCAACAGGCATTTCTACGATGATGGAGATGATTTATATCTGTGCCGTGCAATAGAGTAAAACCACCAGCCCCATGTGGCTATTTAGCACTCAAGGGCAGCTAATGCAACTGAGCAACTGAGTTTTTTACTTCGTTTTATTTTCATTTACATCTGAATAACTATGCAGGTAATGGCTGCCTGTTGGACAGGTGGTCTGCTTGGGAAGATAGTGTGGAGTATTGGCTACAGCATATGCTCTGGAGTCGGTGCAGTCTAGGTTCAAGTCTCAACTCTACTTCTTATAAATTGAACACATTACAGGCATTCTCTTGTGGCACAGTGGGTTAAGGATTGGGCGGTGTCACTGCAGCAGCTGTGGCGCAGGTTCAATCCCTGGCTCAGGAACTTCCACATGCCACAGGTGCGGCCAAAAAAAAAAAAAAAAAAAAGTATCGAACAGGTTACGCAACCCCTCTGAGCTGTAGAGATGAAAATTGCAAAGAACAGTAAACAATATAATGATGCAAAAAAGAGAGAAAAGGGGCAAAAGATCTGCAAGGGGACAAAAAGTCAGTTGGATTTGGCAATTAGGAGACTATGAATGAATTAACACAAAGAATTGTTCAAAAGGATCATTGGTTAAGAGCCAGACCAGCAGTTTACCTATCTTTTGGACATCTGTTAAGTATCTTCTCCCTGGAGCGGGATCCCAGGCAGAGAGAGAGAGAGAACACAGAAATTCTCTCTGAATCCTGATGGTCACGTGGGGGGCTGAGAACTCAAAGGAATGTCCTGAAGTTAGAGCTCAAAGGTCAAGCTAGAAAAACAGAATCAGAAATAGTCAGCCATGGCCTCTGGAACCCCAAGGAAGCTAGAAGGAAAGAACCCTTTATAAAATACCCTCGTTACATAGCATTTAACTGCGTGACTAGATTCTGAGCCCTTCAGGGTTCAGGGCTACTACTGTCATCTTGGGTTCCGTTCCTTCCATCACCAAGGAGATTCCGAACACTGTAGCAGGCATTTAATTAACATCTGTAGAACGAATGCATTCAAGTAAGCCAGTCCACTCCCTGGTGCAAAGCAGACACTCTGAAAATATTAATTAAGTTGTCGGAAGGAGAAAATTCTGCAGTGAGAAGGTGCCAGGGAATCCTTTTGGCTTGGAAACCCTGCTTGTAAGGCCCCTAGCATATTGCCTGGCCCAGAAGGATTGCTCAACAGGTGGTCACAGTGGTAATGATTACTAGTGGGGGTAGGGCTTTGCATAATGGTCAGGGAAAGCCTTGATGACAATGAGCTAATGTGGGTTGATCTCATTTAATCCTTAATCCCACTTGGTGAAATAGGTTTTATTAGACTGATTGTATAGATGAGGGAACTTAAAGAAGAGATGTAATGTATCCCAAATTAGCCAGCTCAGAAACAGCAGGGCCAGAGCTGAATTTGAGCTTACCTGACTCCAGAGTCCAGAAAAGATTTGGGAGGCAGGGAGCAGGACCGTCAAAACAGGAGCTGAAGGAAGGCAGTCCTGGGGGGTTGAAATCAGTTCTGATTTCTATACATTGATACAAATCATGATGACTGCTTCCTTCCAACTCCACTCCTTGCCGTCTTGGTAAGGTCCTCTCCGTCTACAGATTTCACCTCTAGACCACCGCTCTGCTTCTTGTCCCATTCAACTATATCTACTCTGCTTTGACTCAAGGAAGTAGGAGTTGGAATGGGGTCAAGAGGAGCTTTTTATTTGTTCGTTTGTGGGGTTTTTGTTTTGTTTTGTTTTGTCTTTTTAGGGCCGTACCAGTGGCATATAAAAATTCCCAGGCTAAGGGTCAAATCAGAGCTGTGACTGCAAGCCTACACCACAGCCACAGCAACATGGGATCTAAGCCTTTTCTGCAAACTACACTGCAGCTCGAGGCAATGCCAGATCTTTAACCCACTGAGCAGGGCCAGGGATCAAACGCTCGTCCTCATAGATACTACTCAGGTTTGTTACCACTGAGCTACAATGGGAACACCCGTTTCAGTTTCGAGAGACCCTAGAGCTATTTTGTAAATTAAGTATTCCCATATTTTAAAGCCACTGTTCCAGGATGTGACCATGGGAAGAGTGGCAGTTTCCTAGACTTTCTCTTTAGAGTTTTCTGTGATGCTTGTAAATTAGTCTTGCTTTGGGACCAATACTAGGCACACTGAGGGGCATGAGCCTGATCAAATGTGCCAGCGCTTCCTGAGCGGTGGCTGCAGCATTGGCTTCCACCTGTGCCTAAGAGTTACTCCCCTAGTCTTCAAGGCTACTCTTTCTTCCTAAGATGAAATTCCTGAGATTCACTCTGATTGGGCAGGCTGAGTTCATATGACCACCCTGAACCAATCATTCTGGCCAATGGGGTGGTCTGGCTCAGACCTCTCCTTCCCTAGTGGAGTCAGCCTCTTGGGAACACATGGATCCTGGAAAGGAAATCAGGGGCTGTGAGAAAGGGGGAAATGGAGAGATGAGGTAATCAACTAGGGTTCAATACATACAGCTTTTGAGGTGCCAAAATCAGATGTAAGTTTCAATAGCATTTGTGCCAGTCAATTGCCCGTTTCCTCTGAGCTCTACTCTAACCTTTGCATGCTCTGCTTTGTACTGGAGTGCCAGGCCCTGAAGTGCCCTAAAAACTACATTTTCCAGACTCCCCTTGTTAACTGGCTTCCTGTCAGAGTCAGCCAATGGGACGTACAGGTGGGAAATTGGACAGCTGGAGATAGCATGGCTAGAGAAGAGGTGAAGCCATTTTCTTCCTACATCTGCTGGAGACTCTGGCAGCAGCTGGTGGTTGTGGGCTCAGAAACCATCAGTGTTTCCTGGAGGAGGGGCAGCAGTGGGTAGCTGCAGGCTCCAGTGATCCCTGGAAGTTCTGTTAGCAGCATCATTTCAAAAGCAATATTCCACTAGTGTAAGCAGCAAGTGCACTTCTGGACCTAGTAACACCCTTCCGTTGGATCCTACAGGCCTCGGGGTGGTGGAAGCTTCCTGCAAACTCCTAATCTCTGGTTGGCTCCGCCTTACCCTTTGGCTCCTTTAAGCCAACACGTTTCTAACCAGTTCTCCAAAATAACTTACTTCTGTTTGAACTTCCAAGCTCTTTCTGGCCATTAGCTGACCACCATGACCAACTTGCCAGGTATGCTGTTGCAGCTGTCAAGTGGGGTGATACCACAGAGAAGCACACTAAGCTCTCTGCTGGGGTGTTGTTGGGACAGAAGCAAGGGAAACGCTAGAGAAAACCCAGAGAAAGCCTCTTACTCCTCTTGCTTCCGCGTCTTCCCCTAATTATTAGAGCTATGTGATGGAGAACTTACCGCCTGCCTCTCAAGATAACTTGACTGTGTTGTGGCTGGAAGGGACGGGCTCTGGAGTGACGGGATGGGGACACAGCAATGAGCACTGTTGGCAAGAGGCCCCAAACGGACGGTCCAGGAAAGGGTGCCCTTGCTGCATAGTAGAGTTTAGGAAGGGAGGGAGCACAAGGACTAGGACCTCTGCATCCTCTCTCTCTCTCTCTTTTTTCTTTTTAGGGCTGCACTTGCAGCACTTGGAGGTTCCCAGGCTAGGGGTCAAATCAGAGCTGCAGCTTCCAGCTTACGCCACAGCAACGTGGGATCCAAGCCGCATCTGTGATCTGTACCACAGTTCATGGCAATGTCAGATCCTTAACCCACTGAGTGAAGCCAGGGATCAAACCTGAATCCTCCTGAATACTAGTCCTGTTACCACTGAGCCACAACGGGAACTCCTTTGCATCCTCTTTTTCAGAGAAGGTGATGGAGAGAGAGACCTGTGGCTCTCAACCCTGCCTGTCTTAACTTCCCCCAAGTTCTGTGCAAACAAAAAAGAAAAATGACTCTTCTAATAGCATTTGTCCTGGCCAATACCAGAGGAACTATTACTAAATCCTTAAGTCCAACTGTGGGCTCCTCCCGATACCCAGGCCCCTGTGGGGTAGCCACGTCTCTTGACGGACTGGCTCGGATACCTCGTTGCTGTGGCTGTGGTGTAGGCCAGCGGCCACATCTCCGATTAGACCCCTAGCCTGGGAACCTCCATGTGCCGCAGGTGTGGCCCTAGAAAAAGGCAAGAAGACAAATAAATCAATCAATAAATCAATAAAAATAAAATAGGGAGTTCCCATCATGGCTCAGTGGTAATAAACCCAACAAGTATCCATGAGGATGCAGATTCGATCTCTGGCCTTGCTCAGTGGGTTAAGTACTTGGCATTGTTGTGAGCTGGGCTGTAGGTCACAGACAAGGCTCAGATCTGGCGTTGCTGTGGCTGTAGTTTAAGCTGGCAGCTACAGCTCTGATTTGACCCCTTGCCTGGAACTTCCATATGCTGTGGGTACAGCCCTAAAAGAGACAAAATAAATAAATAAATAAATAAATAAAATTAATTGTTTTAAGAGTTCCCTGGTGGCCTAGCCTGTTAAGGATCCAGTGTTGTCACTTCTGTCTCCCAGGTTTGATCCCTGGCCTGAGAACTCCCACAGGCCATGGGCGCAACCAAAAAAATAAGTAAACAAAATAAGTTGTTTTAAAAGGACGGATGGGGAGTTTCCTGGCGGCTCAGTGAGTTAAGGATCTGGTGTTGTCACTGCTGTGGCTTGGGTCTCCACTATGGCGTGGATTTGATCTCTGGTCCAGGAACTTCTGCATGCCTGGGGTGTGGCCAAAAAAAAAGGATGGATGGGATGGGAGAAATGATGGGTATTACCCTCTGCCCACCCCCCCACCTATCCTCCCTGGGTGTCTGTGAGTGTCAAATAAAATAACAAGCATAAAAATGCCCTGAAAAGTACAAAGCACCGCACAAAAGCAAGAAAGTATTATCATCAACATAGTTGTTAGCTTAGCGGGTTGAAGGCAGGGCACAGGCTGAGAGCCAAACAGCTGGAAGACAGGAAATCTTAATACCAAAAAAGGAAATTTTCTTTGTTCAAATTCTTCCTGGAGTGGCACTTTCTTTGGAGCAGACCTGGCACTAGAATCCTCTGAAATGCTGACATGGGTCCAGAAAAGTGTTAAGGGCGCTGGGAGGGCATTCAGAACCCAAAAAACCCTGGAGAAACACCAGCCCTATTTCCTCGGTTCCTTTGTGATCCAACAACAGATGCAATGGAAGGGGGAGGTTCAGGTTCAAAGCCAGGCATGTGCTGGATCCTCCTGCAGGCTCTTTAACCAGCCACCGAGCTGTGTGGGGAGCCAGGGTGTCGTGGGCACTCTGTATCAAACACTGAACTCTGTGGCCCAGAACCAAAAAACCATTCTTGCTCCGTCCGGTGCAAAGAGAGCATCACCTGGGGAAGGACCTTCGGGAAGGTCTAGTCAAAGCAAGGCCCAGAGAGGGGCGAAGACTTGCCAAGACAACAAGTAGAGTCAGACCCATCGGCTGCAAGGAACAGAAGCCTACCCAACCCAGGTCACACGTAAAGGAGTTTCTTGTAAGGACTGGCTCTGAAGTGCCAGCAGGCAAGAGGCACCTCCAGGACGACATCTTGCTCTGTTCCTTCTCCCTCCCCTCTCACCCTCCCCGTCTCTGCACAGCAGGCTCCTCTTCCTCTCCCTCCCGCCAGGCTGCCGCTTCCTCTGGTCTCTGCTCCTTATCTCAGCTCCCACTGGGCTTCACTGGCTAAGAGGCGCTTTAGTCCCTGGCCTCCATTCTTCACTTCCCTCCGCCACCTGACAGTTTGTCTCTGGCCCCCGGTTCAAGAGGGCCTCTAATCGGCCTGTCTCGGGTTCTTGTGCTGAGCCATTAGTTAAAGGTCACCAGTTAACCTACGAGATGGTAACCCTTGGCTCTGTGCTGGCCCCATCTGCCACATCTAGAGGTTGGAGGGGCCGAGTGGTCTAAGCACGGCGCCTACCGGGTTTGTAGTCTGGGCAGCTTTTGCCTTGACATGGATGTGAGTCTGGCAGGCACTGTGCCATCCCTGGGACCATGTGACTGGAGCCCAAGGCTCCAGGTTTCCTGCCCGGAACTTTCCCCGTAGGCTTTGTCAGTTCTTTGCTCGAGTTACGCAGCAGACAAGTCTTGATGCCTGTTAAATGTGGCCTATGAAGACCTTCTTTGTCTCCCATCCTCTCCTCCTCCTCCTCCCTGCTCCGGGGAACTTATGATACAGTGAAGACAAAGGCAGGAAAATAATTAGATTCTATCGTTCAGTGTCTGAGTGCTTTAGAAGTATAAATAAAGTCATCATAGCTACCACTTACTGAGTCCCTTGTACCAATCACTGCTGATCGCTTTACATGCAGTTTTTCATTTAATCCTTACGGCTCCCCTGTGAAGTTGGCGCCACGTTTGACACACATGGAAACTGACTCAGAGAATGGTTCAGGGATAATAAACAGCACAGCAGGGCTCTGATGCCAAGCCTGCTCTGCCGACACCGCACCGCACAACCTTTACCATGCTATTAGGGCACGGAGGACCACGGGCTCAGGGAGGGGGGGAGGGATGGTGGGGGAGAAGAGCAGACAGCCAGGAGGAGGTGCTATTGAGCAGCAAGGGAGTGGGAGGAGGGCCTCTGTAAAGCGAAGGAGCCACAGGTGTGAACGGACTGGGGTGAGCCGAGTGCAGCGCCGGGGACACGTTGTGTGCCCCTCCCAGTGAGTGCCTCCTTAAATTTGTCCCCGAGGCGCCTCTCTTGCCCCACCCTCATCCAAGTCCTTAGAGGGTAGAGTTGAGGCAGGAAGAGCTTTGAGGAGAAGGATCTAGAAGAAGACAATTTCAACATAGCTGAAGAGATGCAACTACTATTGCCGGGTTCAGTACTGAAATGGGCTCTCAGGTCACACGGATAGAGTCCAAAGCTGAAAATTCAAGAGGCGAGAGAATCTTTAAAAACAATCACATGAACAGCCCTCTCTGCCCAGATTCCCACACAGCTTTCCGGTACCGACTTTCGGCTCTTGTCTTGGATGTCACTTCCTCTAGGAAGCATCTCTTGGCCTCCCAGGCTTGCCTTAGGACACCTGGGTTCCTATTTTGGAATTGCCATTTGCCTCCTGTTTCTGTACCAGGCTATGAATTCCCCAAGGACAGGGGTTGGGTCTCCTGACCCTTCCATCTCCAGCAGAGCGTGTGGCTCATAGTAACTGCTCAGTGAAAGAAAGTCGGATGAAAGGATAACAGCTTCCAAGGAGCCTCTGCCAAGTCGTTCAGGCCATGCAGGTTTTTTCTTTTTTGTCTCTGGAGTCCCTACCGACCTGAACACTTGGAATCCTACACATGTTGGAACCAGGAGGAGCCTTAAACATCTTTGTTATTCTCTTCCTCCCACCTTTTCCAGATGGGTCGATGGGGGTCCAGTTTTCATGCATTTGCCAACAATTCCAATCTGATGTCTCCAGCCACAACTTCTCCTCTGAACTCCAGACCTAACTCCTTGGCAGCCCATCATCCCCAACATACTTGAATCTGAACACATCCAGAATAGGACTCAGCATCCTTCCCAGGCCCGGTCCTCCTCCAAGCTGGCCTGACCTGGTGACGAACTTCACTGCCACCACCCCTGCTGCCAGGGCCGCAATGCCGGGGAGGCCCCTTGCCACCTCCTTCCGTATCCCACCACCAGTCAAACACCAAGGCTAGTCATTTCTACTACCTCAATCACAAAAGCTCTCCAAGTCCCCGCTACCTTGTTAGTTTAAAAGTCTCAGAGCTCTCAGTGGTCTCCTGCCAAAGTCTCCTCCTTAAACCCCATGGATTTCCTTGTCGCAATCCATGCTTTCCCCTGCAGCCAGAGGGACATCTAAAAAATGCTACTTGCTCTTTTACCTTCTTTGCTGATAGGCTTCCAATGTCTCTCTACCTTTAAAAAATTAATAATAATTATTATTATAGCTAAAAGTTACAGCACAGTTATGTCCTAGGACCTATTCTAAGGCTTTATACACATTAACTCATTTAATCGCCACAGCTCTATATACTCCCAAAATACAGATGAGGAAACTGAGGCTCAGGGAGGCACCTTCAGCTCTTACCCCATCTTTGACTCTTTGATCTTGTTGACTTCTATTCAGACTTCAGGTGAATACCTTGGGAGAGCATTCTAGGACCTCCCTTACTGGGTCAGACCCCTCTTGGACATATATCCCAGTTTGTAGTTACACATTGTTTTGGTGGCAGGGGTTGCTGGGTGGTCATTGGATTGATGTCTGCCAGCCTCTGCCACAGCCACAGCAATGCCAGATCTGAGCTGTGTCTTTGACCTAGCCATGGCTCACAGCATTCTTAACCCACTGAGCAAGGCTAGGGATTGAACCCACGTCCTCATGGGTACTAGTTGGGTTCGTTACTTCTGAGCCACAGCAGGAACCCCCCAGTCGACTTTAATTTCTATATTTTGCTCATTGGTGTGTCCTCGGTACACATCATGTAATAAATGCTTGCTTGATATTTGTGGACTCCATCAATGAAAAGAGGTTTCAGTAGGAGGGGAATGTGGCCAGGTTTGCTTCAGAAGGACTTCTCTGTATGTGAAAGTTTGAAAGTGGTGAGACCCAGTCACAGCCAGCAGCTGGATTCAAGAATGAGGAAGGGGAGTTCCCTTATGGCACAGCAGGTTAAGGATCCAGTCTTGTCACTGCAGTGGCTTGGGTTGCTGCCGTGTGCTTGGGTCCCTGGCCTAGGAATTTCCACATGCTTTGGGTGTAGCCAAAACCCTCCCCAAACCAGAAACCTAGACAAGCAAACAAACGAACGAACAAACAAAACAACCTGAGGAAGGCCGTCTGGCTGAGGGTCCCACGTGGGGATAGAAAGCAGACAGTGAACCTGCAGAGCATTGAGAAGGTAGATTGGGCAGACTCTGGTGATTACCTGGAGGGAGGTGAGGATAAGGCAGGAGTCAAGAGTGGGTTAAGGACCTGGCATTGCCGTGAGCTGTGTGTGGTGCGGGCCGCAGACATGGCTCAGATCTGGCGTGGCTGTGGCTGTGGTTGTGGCGTAGGCCGGCAGCTACAGCTTGGATTCTACCCCTGGCCTGGAAACCTCTATAGGCTGCGGGTGTGGCCCTAAAAGGCAAAAAAAAAAAAAAAAAAAAAAAAAAAAAGAGTGACTCTCAGGTTTTGGGCTTAGGTGACTGGTACCTTAAGCCCAGGTGGGGAGTGTCTGGGAGGAAAGAGGCAGGCTGGGTCCCTAGAGCAACACAGCAGAAACCCAGAAGCTCTCAGATTCTGGGATCAACATGTTCACTGATGTTTCCAAGATTTAGTGTATCGAAAATATTTTCTGCCTCTTTTTCCCGTTGGCTGTTTCCCTCATTCTGAATTGCCAGCACCTGGGATAAGGCCTGGTTCAAGGTTAACCTTAAGAATTCTGTTTATTGAACGCCCTCAGGGACTTTGCTTTGTTATATGAAGACTGAGCCCCGGAGTCGGACCTTGAATCCCAAGACACCACTTGTCTCTGCATGTTTATTCTTCTATATGCACTTAAGACTGGACAAGTTACTTCTTTCTAATCCTGTTTTCTCACTTGTCAAATGGAAATAACAGAGTGAACCCACCAGAAGAGGGATCAAAGGAAGTATTCTACCCCGAGTGTTTAGCACAATGCCTTCAGCATTGTTTGCTTCCTCACAAATTTAACTTATTTATATTAAGAACAATAGTCCCGCCTTAACGCTGGGAAACTGCGGGAGCTGGACCGAGGACCGCAGTTCCCAGGATGGCCACACGAAGGCAGTGGTGAGCAGCCTTGGCGCGGACGCCGGCTCGGTTGTGCTAAAGCACCTGCTGTGGACCCAGATGGTCGGGCTGGGATCTCCGGGGCTTCCCAGCGCCGGAACAGGTGGGCGCTGGCCAGGGCGCCGGGGGAGGAGCCTCCGTCAGGTGCTGGCCTTGACTCTCAGAGCCACTGGCGGCCCTCCCTTCTGCTTATGCCCTTCGCGGCTTGGGGGAGGGACGGGCAGGCCAGAGGGTGCAAGAGCAGGGGGCAGCTGGGATGTATCCCTTCCGGTTTGTCATTTGTCTTTCCAACTTGAGTAGGGCCACTTCTCTATAGAGGTTTCATAGTCAGCTTTATTGATGTTTTCCCTTTGGCGTCCAGGTGTCGTCAGGCTTAGAAAGTCTTTCCAGCCGTCCAGATTTGTCAAAACATTCGTGATGTTTTCTTCTGGTACATTATGATGTTATTATTTAAATACATGCTCCACCTGGAATTTATTTCAGGGTCAGGTAAGGACACAGCTTTCTCTTATTTCCCCAGATCACTTGCCTGTTATTCCACCCATTTGTTGGAAGGCCTGTATTTCCCCCATTTGTCTGAAGCACTGTCTCTATCCTACACCAAATTCCTTTGTGTGCTTGTGTGCTTGTCCATTTCGGCACTCCGTTCCTTTTTTTCTAGATTTTTTTTGGTCTCTGCATGTTTATTCTTCTACATACACTTAAGAATCAACCCTACCTAATCCTTCTGGAAGCCAGTATGGAGCTTTGGAGTCCCTGAAATTATATGCAAAGGACACATCTGCACATTTCTGCAGAGGGAAATTCCACGTTTTCCAGAGATGCGCAAAGGAACCATGCTTCCAAAGGGATCCTCTGGTGTACGCGTCTCTGTGATGGGGTACAGGGGAGGAGCACAGAGCAATCTCGATTCCTTCCTTCCCCTCCACACCGTCAGTCTCTGCTCTCCCCATCCTTCACCTCCACCACCATTCTGGCCACTTCCCTGGCCTCCGTCTTGTCCCCTGCTCCCCAGTCTAATCCCCTTTGCTGCTGCAGAGCAAGTGTTCTACAGCACAGCTCTTAGTTTTAGGCCTGATGTAGGTTGGATGATGACAAAAGTTTAGTTACTAAGTGCATAAAATTGTGAGTCCCTTCGCCACTTGGCCAGCTGTGAGCCCCAGCTCCAGGCTCTCCCAATTGTTGGGTCTCAGTTTAACAACTGAGAAGGTGAGAAGGGATGAGTTCGGGGGAGGGGTGTGTTGAAGATACAGCTGGTTCTCCTCAGGAGGCTCGATTTTTTACTTAAATAATCCCCATCATTTGCCTCCTCCCCCCACACCCTTCCACTCCCCATCCATGCCCTGAGTAGGGAGACGGCTCGTTTTGCCTGACTTCAGCAAACAGTCAGGAAGGCAAACGGTAGTCACGTTGTTCCCTCCATGAAGGAGTGGAATTGAGAACACTGGAGTCCCGAAGCGGAAATGATCAGCTGAGCGAGGCCGAGGGCAGCACGATGGGGGCAGCGTGACCCCGGGGGAGATTTCACTCGGTGCCTCCTCAAGCCCCGGCCGCAGGGAGCCCAGGTGGAAGCATTTAGACGGATGCTGCATCCTAGAGCAGGGCTTCTCAGTCTTGGCAGTAGTGACATTTGGGGCTGTCCTGTGCATTGGGGACTCTCTAGCAGCAACCCTCATCTCTTCTAAGTAGATGCCAGGGCAAACCCCAGTTGTGAAAACCAAAGAAGTCTCCAGACACTGTCAAATGTTAGGGTGGGGGCGGCAAAAATCACCCCAGGTTGAAAACCCCTGCTCTAGGAGAAAAGGGGACGAGGGGAGGTTAGCCTACTCCCTTGCCCTCTGTCTGCAAGCGACATTGCAAAGTGTTTTTCTTCACAGCAGGCACTGGGGCCAATCTTTTCTCCTCTGTAAACTGGACTTGATTTTTTCTTTTCCTTTTTTGGCCGCTTCTGCAGCATGCGGAAGTTCCGTGGGCCAGGGATCCAACTCGAGCCACGGCAGTGACAAAGCCGAGTCCTTAACCACTAGGCCATCAGGGAACCCTTGGACTTGATGTTTGTAGGACATGTCCCCTGCTGTCATCATGACATTCCTGGATCTGGTACAGGGTGTGACAGGGCTACTGTGTTGCCAGGGAGGTCCTGGGAGGTTCCCCAGAGAGAAGGAAGAGCAGACAGTGGTGGAGGTGGGGAGCGGGGCCAACCATGAGCAGGAGCGTTTTGGGGACAGTGGAGAGGCTCGGGGCGTCCTCCCCACCCTGCGCCTTCCAGGCCTTATTAGCACAGGTCGCCCCAACCTGGCAAACCCGTACTCCCCAGGTTCCCTTAGGCCCCGCCCACCTCCTCCGCTCTCCCGCCCCAGATGGCCCCGCCCCTCCGCTGGCCCCGCCCGCTCCCGAGGCCCCGCCCCCACCAGGCCCCGCCTCCCTCTTCGCCTCCCGCCAGCCGGGTCTCGGGCTTTGCACCCGGCGGCGGCTGAGAACGGTGGCGGCTGCGGAGCCGGCAGCGCAGGCTGGCGGAGCTGAGCTGCCCGGCCCGGTGGCGGGCGATGCCCCCGTGAGCCTCTCTCGCCGCCCGTCCCCGCCCCGCGCCCCTGCCCCTCGGAGTCCGCCACCCGCCTGGGACTGGGCCGCGCCTACCTCCGGATCCGCGGGGCGGGTCCCGGGGCAACACCTGCCCCGCCTTGCGGAGCCGCCTCGGCCAGCGGAGACCCCTCCCTGTCTGGACCCCAGGCCCACCTCTGGGTAAGTCTGCAGGCCTTGCTCGCCTGGGAGTGGACGTGAGGAGGGGGCTGCGGAGGTCTGGGGGACCACGGGGCGGGGGAGGGGTCTCTGGTCGTGAGGCGCCACGTAGGGATCTGAGTGTGCCGGGGGCTGGGGCTGGGGTACGGGGGCTCAGGGGAGGAGCACTGTGTGTGTGTGTGTGTGTGTGTGATGCCACTCGGGGGTGGGGGGGGCTAAGGTATGAGAAGGGAACCTTAGGTGTTTGGGGAAGCCCGGAAAATGGAGTAGAGGCCCCGGAGTCTTGAGTTCTTTACTGATGCTCAAAGCACTGGGGGCCCTCCCTGGTCTTCAACAGCGTTGCCTTCCGTGGCATTTTTGGAAAGTGCTAAAAATCCCTCCTGGAAAGAGAGCTGGAAGCCAGCCTGCCTTTCTCTCTCCTGCCTGCGCCCTGGCTGAGAAGCTGGCCACTCTTTTTTCCCAATGAGATACCGCTGTGTTGCCACCCACCCACCCAAGAAAAGGGATGATGCCCCCTCCAGCCCTAGGATTGGGGGAGGGGTGCTCTATGAAGCTGAGAAAGGCCATTGATCAATCCATGGTGGGGAGTCCAGGGTTCAGGGTGGCTTAGTATGACTCTTGGTGGGCCACCTGGGCCCCTCTCATTCAAGGCGAGATTGTCTTCGCCTGCTGGCCCCTAAGCTGCCTGGACCCCTGTCCTCATCACCTTCTCTGGATAACTCATTCCCGAGGAGTGGGTTTCTTCCCCGTCCGCCGGGCCTGGAAAGCCGGAGAAGGCCGGTAGCTCCTGAGGTCGCGAATGGCCTGGGCAACACCATACCGAGGCCAGAGAACAGGGGCACTGGCCTCTGCCACCTGGGGGCTGTTTGGATGTGGCCCTGTGAGGTGGGGGAGGCCGGCGAATGTCCGTGCTTACCCCCCACCCCCACCCTGCCGCAGGGGTGTTGTCTAAGTCTGGAAAGAAAGGCTGCTGTCCCTTTGGTCCTGTCTTCTGCCCGTGATGACTTCTTAAGTCTAGGATCCTTGAGATTGGGGCCTGGAGTGATGGGGAGAGGGCCTTTCAGGGCTAGGCCTGGTCACCAAGGGGTTAACTACCCAGCCCCACAGTTGCTGCCAGCCACCAATTAGCCTGTAATCAGGCAGCTGCCAACTGTCCCTGGGGGCATGTGGGCAGCCTCACGGGGCATCTCTGGTGGGAGTGAGGGGGGCGGGGGAAGGGGTCCTGGTCCATGCTCCATGCCCTTCAGAGCCTGTTTAGGGCCCACAGACCCCTTCCCTGCCCTCTGTGCCAGCCACCCGGCTTAGGGACCTCCAGCTCTGGGGTTTGATACCTTCCCAACCCTCTGCAGGGTTTGAAGCCAGAGTGAGGGAAACTTGGCTTCAAACCCAGGCTCTGCCACTTTCTAGCTATGCGCTATTGAGGAAGTCACTTCCCCTCTCTGAGCCTCCTTCACAAAAGCAGACCCACCTTCTAGGTCTGCTGGGAGGAGTAAACGAAATGGTGGATTTGGGCTGCTTAGCCCAGTGGCTGGCCCTCAGGGGAGCTCCGTAGGTAACTGCTGAACTCCTGAGCAACCCCTGTGCCAAGGAGCTGAGGACCCAGCAGGGCCCAAGGTCCCTTCCCTCGGGGCATGCGGGCTCAGGGTGCTGGGCACTGTCTCTGCCTGAGCTCTTCTCTCTCCCTCCCCCCTTGTGCTCACAGACACCTCTGGTCTCCGGACATAATTGGATTTTACTCTGTGGAGCTCAGGGCTGAGCTGCTACTTTCTGGGCTCGCCCTGTTCCTAACCGGGTACTGAGCTCTGGGGGGTCTGCCAGGGGTCTGGGTGATGCCTGCAGCTGCAACAGCAGCTGGCCCTTTAAGGAGGGAAAAAACAATTATCCGGCCCGGGCATTGCATCAGCTGGAGCCTGGAGGGTCCCTGGGGAAGAAGGGGCAGCCTGGTGGTTGATTTCATTAGTGCCATGTGAGAACTCTCACCCGAGCCTGCCCCACTCCCAGGTTGCAGCCTTCTCCCGCAGGCAGCAGCAGCAGCAGCCCCGCCCCATAGCCTCCCCAGCCCACCCGGGAGCTCCACCTTGGAGGACTCTGTGCACACCTATGACATGCAGAGGGGGGTATATGTAGGGAAATGTCTCACACTGGCCCTCTGCCGACCTGGGGTGCAAGGGATGCCTCCTGTAGCAGCATTTTGCTGACAGTCGGAGTGTCTCCCCTATTAGGGTTTGGCTGCCCTGGGACTGGCATTTTGTTGACCCAGGGGAGGGGTGACTTCTGCGCTGGTCTCTTGCCCACAGCGGAGCTGTCTCCTGCACTGGTGTTTTGCTGAGCCGACAGAGGAGCTGTGCTGCTTGGGCTGTGTGTGAGCCGAGGGCACGGGCTAGAAACCACTGCTCTCCCGTTGGAGGTGAGCTGGCTGGGAACAGTGAGTCACAGCAGCCTAGAGGATTCCAGGTTCTTGGGCACCAGACAGACCTGGGTTCAAATCCCTCATCCTCCACTTCCAGCCTCTGTTACCACCTCAGGTCTCAGACTCCTCTGGAAAGGAGGAATAATTTACACCCATACTGCCCCACCCCTACCTGGCAGGTACTCGGGGGATTGGTGTCATAATCGGATGTGCAGAACCCAGCCAGGACCGGCAGGTCGAGGGAGCAGGCTGTGTGATGATTCTTTTCTCTTTGCACATCTGGGCAGGTCACAGCTTGCGTTCAGGACACTCGGGTAAGGACAGAAGGGCTGGGAGGTGGGGGTGGAGAGAGGAGGCGTGCAGGGCCCTCCTGCCTCCGTTGCAGGACGAGGTGCTCAGACACCTGATGTTCAAGCTGTGTGTCAGGCAGCCCCTGCCTCCACAGAGAAGGCCCAGGGCAGGTAATGACACATGCGGCATGTGCTGAGAGGATTCAGGGAGGCTGGAGTGACGAGGAGTTGAGGGGGCAACGAAGAGGGGAGCCGAGTGTGCTGAGGCCTTGGCGATGTCGGGACAGGCTTGGCGTGTGTGTGTGTGTGTGTGTGTGTGTGTGTGTGTATGGGGGGGTTGGCAGCAGCGGGGAGAGCGCGGGCAGGAGCCAGTGCAGCCAGGCCAGACCTCCCTGGTCTATCCAGCAGGATACCAAAGACTTGGGAATCATCCCGAAACCAATAGCAGCTCTTAAAGGTTTGAAGCAGAGGAGGGAGGGTCTGATTTCCGGATGGTGTGGCCTCGGGTCTCTGGCTGTCAGGCAGAGCCTTTTCGGGAGTGACCTTTTGCCCTCTCGTACCCCTTCCCTGCGCAGCAGCCCCGGTGCCCAGGGAGTGGGTTGTTTATGTGGCTCATCCCAGGCCCTCCAGCTTTCTCTCTCTGGCCTTGTTCACCAAGTTCATCCCCTGGGCGCAGGTTCTCCCCAGGGAGCCGGAGGGCGGGAGGGCGGGAGGCGGGGCTGGGGCGCCAGGCAGGCCGAGATTCATCTCCCAGCGCTGCGGTTCCTGAGGTGCGCAGCCTCTGATGAAGCACACCTAGGTCTGCACTTAATATCCTGGGCTATAAAAGGCGGTGATGTTATCTCTCTGTGTCAAGGATAAAATGAAATCCCAGGTGGAAATCAAAACACCCCATCACAGTGTCAGTTGGCGTTTTAACTTTCTTGCGGGGGGGCGCTGACCCCTGCCCCGGCCAGGCCCAGGCACAGGGCTGGCCGCGGGTGGGGCAGGGCTGGATCCAAGATGCTGTGCGACCTGCTCCCAGACGGACCCCGCACTTGGTTTAATGTTTGCCTGTCCCCACTTTGAAATTATTCATAATTCTGAACAAAGGGTCCTGCCTTTTCATTTAGCCCTGGGCCCTGCATGTTATATAGCCCCACAGATTGGGCTGGGCTAGGAAGAGACAGGGCACTTCACAGACCTGCAGATGGTGCCAGGATGGAGGAGGTAGAAGGTGGAGGGCACGACCCACCGTCCCCAGGTGGGAGGGATGTTAAGAACAGTAAACATTTATTTACTGCGCCCTGTGCGCTAGGGTCTCTGCTAAATGCCTCTCATGCTCCTCTTCCAACAGCCCTGCGGGGTAGGCCCGATTATTATTTCCCTCGTTTAGATGAGGCAAGTGGGTTTCGGGTTCAAAGCCACACAGCCATCAAGTGGCAGAGCTGGGATGGAAACCCCGGCTGTTGAACGGGAGAGAGTGTGCATGCCTGGACCTGGGACGTCTTCACTAGGACGAGGCATCCCCCAGCCAGGTCCAAGGATAACTTGAGTTTGCCGAGGAGCAAGGAGGTGTAAGGCGGAGGAAGAGCTGTTTCACCTGGGAGGCGCCTGAGCCCAGGTGTGGTACTCGACCAGCAGAGGTGGAGCCAAAGCCCGCTGCCTCCCAGGGCTGAGAGAAGTAGCTTTTCGATTTCTCAGTCCTGATTTTCCAAGCTCAGTGCGCCTGGCCATCTGCCCCCGGGCCCTGCTGCTACCATTATTCCTCAGAGCCCCCCCCCCCCCCCCGCTTTGCACTGCGTGGCCCACTCTCCCCCCACTCGCAGGTAATCTCAGTACTTGGCATTAACATCTCTTCTGGGCTCAAGACCTGCTGGTCTGACTCCTTCCTTCCTGGACCACATTTAGATGTCTCATGATCAGCCTCGGGTCCAAACTAGGTCCCAGCTCCGCCTGCTGGCACCTGCTCTGCCTCCAGTGTCCCTAGCTCTTCTCTGCCACCACCATCCACCCACTCGCTCAAGCTGGAAAGCTGGAAGTTCTCCTGGACACCTCCCTCTCCTTCCCTCCCCGCACTCCACAGCTAGTCCTTACTTAGCAAGTCCGGTTGGTTCTCCTGAACATCTCTCCTGAGTTCATCAGTCGTCTCCCGCCCGCCCACCCCCCTGCCCCCTCCAGACCAGCATCAGCTCTCCCTGGACCACTGTGACAGCCTCCCCAGTGGTCTCCTTACGTTTCTGTTCTTGCCCCGCTTCCTTTCGTGTTTCGTGCTGTAGTCAGCGTGATCTCGTCTAAAGATAAACGTTTGATTGTGTCATTTCCCTGCTCAAGACCCTTCCAAGGCTTCTTGGAATAAAAGCCAAGCTACCTTTTTGGATCTTCTGTGCATTCTCCCTCTCCCTCGGCTGTTGGACTTTCATCCTGGAACGCCCTCCCCCTCCTTTCCTCTCTCCTTCAGATAGATACCCGCACCAGCGTCATTTTTGCAGAGAAGCCTAAACTGGAAACTAAACACCATGCCTCTGTGGGACCTCGTACTTCCTCGCCACACTCAACATGCTTGGCTTGCTTCTCTTTGTCTCTTTCTTGTTAGACCATGGATGCCACGGGGTCAGGAATCTCATTTGGCCTCAGCACATAGTAGGTGGACAGTGAGCTGTTCTGTGGATGAAAGGGGAGGATGAATCACTGCTGCAGCATCTTAGCTAGCCTCCCCGCTTCCAGGCCTGCCTTCTCCAACCCCGTCTCTGTTCAGCCCCAGAGCGATCTTTCTAAAGCTCAGAACTGACCCTGTCACCCCCTGCTACTTAAAATACTTCAATGGCTCCCCACTGCGGACAGGAAAGGCCTCGGCTTCTTAGCATGGGATTCAAAGCCCTTATGATCTGCTCCCGACGGACGGACGGACAGCCTCTCCAGCCTCATCTCCCCTGCTCGCTGCCACCCCACCCTTTGAACTCCCATTCCTCTAATGCATTAGGCTGTTTTGTGCCTCTGTGCGTCTACCCTTGCTGTTCCCTCCGCCTATAATGCCTCGTCACCCCTGCTCTGTCTTCCTGGAGAACATCCTTCAGTCTTCAAAACCAGTTCAGCTGCTGCCTTTGCTGCGAAGCCCCTGAGGACCCCTCCTGGTCCCCCCTGGGCAGCGTTAACCTCCCTCCCTCATCCCCATCCATGCAGACTCTGCATCTTTTCCTCCTTGTCTCCCGTTAAGCTGAGGTCTTCCGGTGCAGACACAGGTTTGTTCATCTTTGCGTCTCCAGCTCCCGGCTTCTCCCCTGTCTTTAATTAGGTCTTTGCTTATATACAGAAACCCACTCAAGCCAGCCTCACTAGTAAAGAAGGGTTTATTACGAGGACACAAGGGATTCCTGGGAACTAAGGAGCAGGAAAATCGTTAGCTTCTGGGAGGCGGGACCTGAAGCCCAGGAGAAACTGAAGCAGGCACTCTCTGTGCCTTTTTGGTTGCCTCCACCTTTCTGTCTCCACAGACTGGGCTTTCTCTTGCTTTTCCAGTCACTGGACCACCCATGGTTCCTGTATCGTGTCCCTAGTGCCAGCCATGTTCAGAGGTAGAACCCAGGGCATGGCAGATCCACGTCCAAACTTCTAGGAAAGGATCTGATTGGCTCTGAGGGGTTCAGCTGCCCATCCTGGTCCAATCAGCTGCAGCCTGCGAGGAAGGATCACAAAGTCAGACATGCAGTCATGGCTCTTGTTTATCATCTGGGCAAGTACTTCAAAAGACATCTGCTATAATTCTTGCAGAGCCAGGTGGACCTGGCCCCCGCCTTCCATCTGGACAGCACCTGGAGAAAACAGACCCGGCATTGTGATTTCAAGGGGAGTCTTTTGCTGGGGCAGCAGTGCTCAGGGCAGGCGCTGAAGGGCCTGGCAAATGTCATTCAGAGACCTGAGTGCAGATTTAGGGAGATGAGACCCTGATTTTCTCACCTCTCTATGGAGTGGAGAGAGGGGGAGGAGGAGGGCAAGAGCAGTCAGGACAGTTCTCTTTGCCAAAATCATGTTCCTCTTCTAAGACTCAACTCATTTCCTCTCCTCAGTGCAGCTCCCGGGATGCCCCCGCTCCTTCCCCACACCTGTCCTTCCTTAGTTCCCTCCGTTCTATTCCCTGTGCTTCCTTGGTGATGAGCGGTTTTCTGAGCACTTACTCTGTGTCAGACACCATCCACGTGTATTTTTTTTTTTTTCTTTTCCTTTTTAGGGCCGTACCCTTGGCATAGGGAGGTTCCCAGGCTAGGGGTCGAATAGGAGCTACAGCTGCCGGCCTCCGCCACAGCCACAGCAACTCGGATCCGAGCCACGTCTGCGACGTACACCACAGCTCACGGCAATGCCAGATCTTTAACCCACGGAGCGAGGTCAGGGATCAAGCCTGCATCCTCAGGAGGATCCTAGTCAGATTCATTTCCCCTGAGCCACGATGGGAACTCCGATGGGTGCTATTATTATCCACATTTTAGAGACAGGGAAACTGAGGTTCAGAGACATGACATTTACAGCCCAGGGACACACAGCAGTGTGACTCCAGAGGAAAAGTTCTTTTTTTATTTTTGCTTTTTTTGTGTATGTGTGGGGGGGCACTGCACATGAGGCAAATGGAAGTTCCCAGGCTAGGAGTCGGGAGAGCTACAGCTACAGCTAAGCCATAGCAATGCTTAACCCACCGAGTGAGGCCAGGATCCGGCCTGCGTCCTCATGGTTGCTAAGTTGGGCTCATCACCGCTGGGCCACAGCAGGAACTCCCCAGAGGAAAAGTTCTTAACTTCAGCTACTTACTTCCTTGCCAGTGGGCTTTGGAGGCCCCTGAGGGCCTCAGGGGCAGAAACCAGATTCCCTTCCTCTCTCTGCCCCACCGCCCAGCCCGAGGCCAGCACAGAGCCAGGGCTGCCGACTATGAGCAAGATGGTTCAACTAGAGTAGAGAAGGCATCCGCCTGGAGTTGAGGGTCTCCTCCTCCTGGACCTGCCTGTGCAGCCGTGTGATCCTGGGCGAGCCTCTTAGCGTCTCAGAGCCCGTTTTCTCATTCAGAAACGGGCCTGGTCATTTCTGCTGCGGGGCTCACATCAGGTGGTGGGTGTAGGACAACTGTAAATAGGAGAGCATTGAGCGATTTCTGAGGATTATTATTACAGAATCGAATGTGGCAACAGGGCACCCGCTGGCCCCAGTGCCACCCAAGCTCCCACAGGAGGCGGGCAAGCCGAGAGCTTCCTTCCCAGTGTGGGCGTGGTAACCTCAGAGACCCGAGATGACTTTCAGGGGCTCATGGACCTGTCACTACATGACACAGGTTCACACCGTGAGAAAGTTGGTTCCCTTTCCACTCTGTCAAGTCCAAGGTTGTCTCAGAGAGAAAGTGCCAGCGCGTGCCGATGTGTCTGTAACAACTTTCCAACACTTGCCGCCCTTCCTTTTAAACAGAGGTCTTGATTGGCAGCTCCGTGTCCCTTAAATTTAATAATATAGCTTTGTTTTCACTGTGTTTATTTTATTGGTATTTTCTAATCTTAAAAGTGGTACTGGCTTTCCATTTATAGTGGTAACACAAAGTTTCTATTTAAAATAAAGGTGTTTAAGTTAGAAGCGTCCATTTCAAGAGCATGAATGTTGGGCCGCACAGGTGTGTGGAGACTGGGCAGAAATCACTGCGGACACAGTGTCGCGAGGACGATGCAGAACTGGGGAGCTGCACGAAGATAGCAAGGATGTGGACCTGGCCTCTCCTTAAGTCCCTCCACCTCCCTGGAGAACTGGGGGTCTCTTTCTGCTGTGCCAGCCTGCTCCCCTCTCTTTGCCTCGTGCCCCGACTTGGGTTTCTTTCAGAGAGGCCCGCCGTGATTGTCCTGTAGATGGGAGAATGTGGGCCGCTGTCCTCCAGCTTGTTGGGGGGGGCTCTTGGAGCTGGGGTGTCCAGACGGGGTAGGATGTCTGAGGCAGGGCTTGGACACTCCTAGGGGAAGCAGGAGCTGCAGACTCCACATCCTCCAGGTCTCCATGCATGACATGGGCCTCAGAGCCCCCAGAGGCCGGCGTTCAGGGAGCGCCGAGGCTATGGGAGCCACGGGTGAGGGTGGAGCTGTCCCTGGAGCCTCATGCCCCAGAGCCCGGAGCCCAAGGACAGCGAAGCCAGGAGGCTTTGGGGTCTCAAAGGTCCTGTGCTCTTTGCTCACCCCCCTGCCACCTCTTTGTGCCGCCAACTGCCTGCCCCTGGAGGTTGGGCAGCGACCCCAGGAGGCCTCAGAGGACACACAGAATTTATCCAGAGGGCCCAAGACCAGGGCCAGGTGGGCAGGAGGGACGTCCTGTCTGCCCCTCACCAGTCCTGCATCCACAGCGGAAGGACAGGCCTGGGCTCCAGGAAGGAGGGTGGCCTGGGTGGTGTAGGGTCTGTGCTTGTCTGTCCATGGTGTGTGTCCAGAGTCTCTGTGAAGGCATACTGTGTGTGCGCACTCACGTGTGCATGTGTGTGTGTGTGTGTGTGTGTGTAAGAGAGAATTTATATGTACGCGTGTGCACGCTGTGGTGTGCATGTGTGTCCGCGGTGAATATACTTGTGAGTGATGTGTCTGAGGGTCGGTGTGGGGGACGCTCTGTGCCCTGTGAGTTTGGGCGGGTGTGGCACAGTGTCAGGTGTGTGATGTGCACGTGTATCTGTGTGTCCTATGGGGTGTGCGTGTGCTGTGCGTCTAGGTGACTTGTACGCTGGGTGAGGTGTGTATTTTGCGTACGTCATCGTCTTTGTAGATCAGGTGTCCGGGTGGCTGCATGCAGGTGCGCGGCATGCACTTAGGGCTTTGTGCTCTGGAAAGAGTGCAGGGCCATGTGTGGGGAATTCGGGGCACATTGAGGGCAGGGTCTGAATGGGGGCGAGGGCGTGCTGGCTTCCCAAGAAGGGTCCCCAGGGTGGGTGGCGGGCGCTGTGCAGCGGTGCCTTCTGGCCCGATGCGAGGCTGGTAACAGGAGCCCCTTCCCCCATGAAATATTGATCCGGCCTGGAGGCTGCCCTGGCCCAGCAAGAGCCAAGCGGGGAGGGAGCTGGGAGTCCGGCTGGCTGCTGTCCGTGGTGCTGCCACGTCTCCCCGTGGGGCATCAGCGCTCAGGCTGGGGCAGGGCTGGGAGGGAGAGAGATTTTCTCATCCATCAACACCCTCAGCAGGGTCGCTGCCTCTGAGGATGAGCTGGCCTGTCCCTACGACCTGTCTGTCCGTTCCACCACCCCATCCAGGAAGAGAACAGGGACCAAATGAGTCTGAAGTGGGGATTCAGCATCCCTCAGGGCCAGGGTTTGCCTGGCACAGCCCAAATTTATACTCAGGGTTCTGCTGTGATTGTTAGCAGTGTCTCTGCTCACTCTGGAAATAGTCCTGGTTGGATGATACATTGTGTGCTCTCCACACTAAGGCTTCGCTCCAAACACCTCTCCCCTTAGCTTCTCTGCTCTGCCCCTGGGGGTTTGGCCAGTGTGTGTAAGTGCTGTGTGTGTGTGTTTACAGGTGGGGATACTGTTCTTCCTGTGCTTGGGCTGAGCTAGAGTAAGGGCTTGGGAGTCTCAGGCACCTTGGGATCTTGCTGCAACCCAGATCCTCCCCAGGGGATCCAGCCCCCCTTCTGCTTTCCATTCACGCTGGGCTCTTGGTTAGGCCTGTGCTTCCTTTGCCCGCCTGCATCCTGGGCTGTGCCAGCCTCTCCTTGGTCTCCAGGACAGAATGAGGTCCAGGTTGGCCACCTGTGCACTCCTGACGTCTTCTCTGGGTTCTCCCACTTTTACCTGTTGGTTCTCCTTCCTTTAGCGGATTCTGTTTCCCTCCTGCTTCTAACTGTGGTGTCACCTCTCGCCCTTTCCTCACTATGTACCTGTCTCAGGTTCTTCCCTTCCTTTCCATACCCTGCTTTTCCCTCCGAGAACACACCGAAATCCTGCCCGCTCACACACCACTCTCCTGAACTCCAGGGAATCTGCTTCCCTGCCCAGTGCGTCCCTCTGGGAGTTGCAATGTTATCTCAGATTCTTCATATCTGGGATGGGGACTCATGTTCCCCTAAAGCCAACTTTTCCCTCTGGGACCTCAGGCTTTGCTGATGGCACCTGTCATTCTCCACCCTCCCTGTCAATCACGTTGGAGTCTGTGCTTTTATTTCCTTTCTCCAACTTTGTCCCATTGCTAACTCTCAGCAGTCCCTTGAGCCCGCGCCTGACTCCTGCACTCCTTCCACTGTACTGTCTGAAGCGGTGTGGCCCTTCTTACCTGCCTCCTGACTGCTTGCTCTTCCTGCTGTCAGGCTTTCCTCTGATTCTGCACTGTGCCCGACTGATCTCTACAAAACGTTACATCTGAGCCATGTCAGGATTAAAGCCAAGCTTCTTAGCCCTGCATTCCGAGCCCATCACTGGCTGTTCCTAGCCTACCCTTCCAGCCGTCTCTTCCACAACGGCATCCGCCTCCTGCTCCAACGGCGCTGTTCTGTTCACCAGCCCCTATCTCAGCACTCTTTTTCTCTGGACCTTTCCAGTAAGTTCCCACCTCTTTCCTGCCGCTTGTACCTCTCCCAGTCCCACCCCTGTTTGGAGGCGCTCTGCGAGGCATTGCTTCATGATGCGTTCTCAGGTGTCCCCCTCCTGGAGTGCTCACTCGTTCTGCAGAACAGCCAGAGTATTTCGTCTTTACCTCTCAGCGCTTTAGGTGGTCCACAGACCAGCAACGTGGGTATCACCTGGGAGCTTGTTGGAAATGCAGACTCTCAGGTCCACCTTCCCGTGACTCAGGGCATCAGGATCTGCCTTTCAAAAGATCCCTGGGGCTCCATGTGCACATCCGAGTTTGAAAGGCACAGGCCAGCGCATCCGTTCAGGGCAGCGTCTTGCTCCTCCTTGGGAGCGGCCTTCAGCCCCAGGGTGTTTTCCACTGGGTTCTCAAGTGCCAAGTCTAGCAGCCCCTGTCAGGCGACAGCTGCCACATCTGACCGGATCCCAGGAGCTGTGGGGGGCGGGGGTGGGGAAATGGAAATGGCCCGGAAGCGTGTGTACTTGGCCTGGATGCTTCCACGTGAATCTATGCCCCTCGAGGCCCCAGAGCTCAAGCTCTGCAATCCGACTCTGGAAAGCACTCTAGCGACACGAGGAGGACTCCATGGCTCGGTTAAGACAATTATCAGCGATAGAGCAGGGCTTCTCCCTCTTCACAACGCACACATTGGTGGAAACGCCTGTTATTTGTAATGTATGTTTTGAAAAGAAAAGTATGTATGTTCGTTTTTCTTTATGAGAGCATTAATAGTTTCTAAAGTAGTAAGTTTAGAAAACACAATATGTCACACGAAGAAAATAAAAATGACTCACAATTCTCCTATCCAGCTATAAATAACATTACTTTAATGTTTATTTTAGATCACCCTTCATTCATTCAGCAAAGGAATGAATACAGTGCCCTACTATGTTCCAGGCACTGAGGATTCAGGATGAAGAAGGTGGCACCGCTCCTATTTTTAAGCAGTGCACAGCCAAGGCCCGGGGGTGGGGTGGGGGGGGCCCTGGATGAGTTAAGACCAGCACTGTGCTTGTTTCCTAGGATGTAGCTGTCACAAAGTACCACAAACCTAAAACTGCTGAAATCTATTGTCTCACAGCTCTGGAAGCTAGAAGCCTGACACCACGGGGTCAGCAAGGTTGGTTCCTTCCGACGGAGGCTGTTCCTTGGCTGCCTCCTGGCTGCTGGGGACAGCTGGCAATTCTTGCTGTTCCTTGGCCTGTTGCTGTGTCGCTTCAATCCCTGCCTCATCCTCACATGGACTGGCTTACGCGCCACCTCTGTCTTCTCATGGCTGTCCTCTTGTAAGGACTCGTCCTGTTGGATTAGGGACCCGCCTCCTTCGGTCTGACCTGGGTAACCAATCACGTCTTCAGGGACCCTCTTTCCAAATAAGGTCTCATTCTGAGATAGCAGGGGTTGGGGCTTCAGCGTATCTTTCTTTTGGGGGGGGCAATTCAACCCATCACAGGCAGGGGGCAGCACAGGGTCTGGGGGAGCAGGCAAGGGGAACGGAAGCGCATATGACATTCCGATGGGGACTGAGCAATGAGCAGGGGTTAGCCTGCAAAAGCGCCACCACACAGACGTGGGGTCCTCAGCTGGGAGGGTGGGTGTGGGCCGGAGAAGCGCGTTCCAGGCTGACTGACGGCAGGCGGGGGGATACCTTTGAGGACTCGAAGGCATTTGAGTGTGGAGGCGCCAGTGGGCGCAGGGCCACTTTGCTTGTGGGCCTGGGGAGGGGTTTCTGGCTGCTCCTGAAGGGACTCGGGAGCTGCGGGAAGCTGTCACGCAGGAGGAGTCACTCTGCCCTGAGAGCCTCTCTGCCCAAGGCTGAGCCATCTGGGGGCTGCGTGGTTCCTCTCTGAGCCCAGTCGTGAGGGAAGGTGCGGGGCCGTGTCCGCAGGAGCCGCCCCCCCTCCCCGCGCCCCCTGGGCTTCGAGAAGACACACAGCAGCCCCTGTTCCGAAGGACGGCCTGGCTGAGCCCCCAGCGAGCGGCCCTGAGGCCAACGCGGACAAGCCTTGCCTTTGGGATCCTCCTTCCAAACTGGAGACAGGGCTTACAGGGCTCGGGGCCTGCCTCAGCCTCGGGTGTCCTGAGTCCTTGGAGTCTGGGGGACACGGGTTGGGCCCCCTGACTCCCTGCCCTGCTGTGAGGACTGTGTCTGAGGACTCGTCCAAGGCAGGTGCAGGGCCCACGTGGGCCCCTGAGGCCAGAGGCCCCGACGCTGGGGGCGACCCAGCTGTGTCCCGCAGGGGCGGCGCTCTCAGCACCCCGCTCTCCTGAGACGTCGGGCTTGTTGCCCCGGTATCAGGACCCAGCCTATCTGGTGTTCAGCCGACCCCCTCCCACACCGTCAGAGGGCCGCCCCTGTACTGCATGTGATGGGAGAGGCCCCCACCCGCCCAAGGCTGTTGGTACCCCCTTGTCCGGCCTGGGTAGGCCAGGCTGGGTGGAGGAGAAGTGGGTCAGCCTGGTAGCCATGGTGACAGCAGCTGCTCCCTGCCAGCCTTCTCATCTCCTGGCCACGAACCTCATGACGAGCTCCTTTGTCCAGCCTGTGGGGATGGGGGCCCGGAGGGTGAGATGGGGGGCGGGAGTGTGTATGAGTGTGCTTGTGTACAAGTTCACATGAGCGCCTGCTCAGAACTGGCGTGTGTGCCTGGCCAAGAGCACCCACCGATGCGGGTAAGACCCTTCCCACCGCCCTGCCCAGTGAGGGGCGAGACTCTGCCTGCCCCTCCAAGCTGGCCAGGGGCAAAGTGTGTGTCTGTGTGTGTGTGTGTGTGTGTGAGAGAGAGAGAGAGAGAGAGAGAGAGAGAGAGATTGCCTGTGGCTGTCGTTGCAGCTGCCTCTGTGTACTCGTGTGATGAGTCTCTTAGGGGTGTGTTTGCATGTGATTGTGTCTTTAACCGCCTGTCATTTGTGTGGGTCTGCATGGTGTGTGATCACACATTTGAAGTTCTGTATGCTGTGTCTCCCTGTTTTGTGTAGCGTGCACGAGCGAGCCTGGATTGGGGAAGACAAACGTCAACACGACCGGGAAAGGAGCCGGCAGAGCGCCCCCCCACTCCAGCTGGGGGGCTCCCTGGGCCCAGCTTATCCTTTCCCACCACGCACCAGCTCTGCCACCCGCCCGTCTCTCCCTGGCGGGGGGGCGGGGGAAGGCTAGAAACCAGGGAACCCTCCCCTCTTGTGGATGCAGATAACATCAGTTTGACCTCATGAGCTGGTGCTTATCCGCTGGTGAAGCAGCAGTGTGTTAAGAGGGATTCTGAGCTTAAGTCTGGCCTCTGGCATGGGTGCAGATTGGCGCAGGTGATGTGGAGGGCTGCCCTGGTGCTGGATCAAGGTTACAGCCAGCAGGGGTCACAAATGCCAGGCCTGGCATCCACCAGGGCAGGGGTTGGGGGCAGCTGGGTGTTGAGATGCTGGCAAGGAAGAGGACAGCCTCTCACTTGAGAGGTGCAGGGACCTAGATCCCTCGCTTACCCTGGACTCTGGGTGGAACCCCTGGGGCTGGCGCAGGAGGTGGTCCTGTTGGCCTCCGAGGCCGCCCGTGAAGTGGTTGCACCTGGTGTGCCGTCCAGACGAAAAAGCACTAACACCTGTGCTAGTGCCATTTACAAGGCGAGATATGAATCGTAATAATACAGCTGCCCAGCTGAGCATTTAATATGTACCAATCCTTATTTTCGTAATATTTCACCTGAGAATCCCAAGGCAGGTATTATTACCCCCACTTTAGAGATGAGGAGCCGTAGCTTCCGAAGGTTAGTTAAGGAAATTGCCCTGCGTCCTCCGGCTTGTTAAGCGGCAGATCTAGGTTTTGAACGAAGTCTGTCTGCTTCCAAAGCTCATGCTTTTAGTCGCTGTGCTTTCTTGTTCCTCATTATCTCATCGGATCCCCAGTCCAGCCGGGAGAACAGGGCTGGGTCCGGTGGCAAGTAGACTCATGTTATAGAAGCTGATGACCAGCTCAGGGTCACATGCTGGGGGGGGGGGGGCAGGTGGAGTCAGGAGGCGGTCCTCCCTCCCCCCTCCTCTGCTCATGCCACAGAGTGTCTGGGGGGGGGGGGGACAAAGGCCGCATTGGTCAGGGAGAGAACAGAGGAGGGAAGAATAGGACCTGGATCTCCTTAGCAGTCAGCCCTGGGGTGAGTCGCTTGGCTTTAGCATCAGCGATTTAGCACTGAAGGGCTTAAAGGCAGATTAGGGGACCCAGAAGTTTAGACAGTTTTATAAAGGAGGAAACAGCCTCAGAGAGTTTGAATGCTTTGCTCAAGGTCACACAACCAAAGTCTGCCTTTTTACTCCAGAGCTACTGGAAGCCCGGGAGAACAGATGCTTCTCCAAGCCCTTCCTCGAAGCTTCCCTTTTTCCTTCCAGACGCTTATCACACCGCCTCCTTCCGGGAGCTCCCCTGCTTGTCTTCACCTCCTTTCTTCACAACTGGTGTCTCAGAAGTTAACAGAAGGCCCATGTAAATGCCCCAGGGGTGTGGTGTTGGGGAGGGGCGCAGCCCCCTGTGATGGGAGCACCAGGCTCAGATTCATCGGTTCGGTGAGTTGGGTTTTCTTGGAGGTGAGAGGTAGGGAGGAAGCACCTGACAGGTGATGTGGGACCTGGGAGTTAGGAGACTTGGGTTAGAGCTCTGGGTTTGTCCACAACTTTCTGTGTGACTGTGAGTGTGTCTCTTTCCCATGCTGAGCCTTGATTTCCACCTCTGCAAGATGAAAGGCTCAGGTCAGAATAGGGAGGCAAATGGGTTTGACTCCATGAGCTGGTTCTCATCAGCTGCACTATGTTAAGAGGGATTCTGAGGTTAACTCTGGCTCCAGGGAGAAAGCGAGATGGATTCGTGATGCCTGCCGTGGGTAGGGGATAGGGAGGGGTGCTGAGAGCCTTAGTCATTTGCCATCCCTCCCAGCCGAACAGTCCATCACCCTGGGACAGATTCCTTGGTCCTCTCTGTTGAAAGTGTGGATAGCTGGGTGCATCTTGGGCGTGGAGCCTCACTGCCTTTCAAAAGGGCTTCATTGCTTGGTAGACCCGTGGTCAGGATGACCAAGGTGGTCAGGCAGAGCCCAGAGTCCTGCTCTTGTCAGGACTCGGGAGAGGGTTTGGGGGAGCCCTTAGGGTACTGAGACCCCAGGTAGAGGCCACACCCTGAAGACCAAAAAGAAAACACGAGGCTCCTTCCTCGGGGAGCTTGGAAGGGGTCTGCTGGCATGGGCTTGGCGGGAGTTGGGGGGGCCCGTAGCCCTCCTCCCTGGAGCGGTGGCCAGGCTGCAGCCATAGACGCTGCAGTAGTGATAGATGCGAGTCAGCCGGGAGAACTTGCGAGTGAGGTTTCCATGACCCGCGGAGATCGTGGGAGGGCTTCCTTCCAGGGAGGGCTTCCTTCCACCGGGAACCAGGACCTTTCGGCTAGGAGAGGGACAGCCCTGCTCAGAGGCAGGGGGTGGTTGAAGTGACTCTGGTGGAAATTGATTTAGCAATCATTTAGAATCCCCAGCATGTCCAGCGCTGTGCTCTGTGTCTTGCGGGCCCCTCCCCATTGTGCCTTTGTCTCCCCCTGCAGCCCCTTCCCCTCCCTGCGGTCTGATGGCTTGAGGGGGTGGGGTGGGCTTGCTGTGAGTAGGCCCCCGCCCTCCTCGTGGCGGCCGGTGGTCCGTTCTGACTGGCTCTCGGTCTTGCTATCCTTGAACTAGACTGGCTGCCAGAGAAGCACCCAGAGCCTTGATTCTGAGCCTGCCGCCACCGAGTGCGTTCATCTCGGCTCTCCAGTCGCAAGGACTTGAGAGCTCACCTCGTGTGACCCTTCCTTTTACACACAGATGGGGAACCCAAGCCCAAGACTGTCCCACAAAGAAGCTGCATACTTTCGAATCCCACCTTCTGCTCCTGAGCTCGCCTGGGGTGCCCTACCCAGGCCTTGGGAGGAGGGGCCAGACCCTAAGGCCCTGGGGTTGCTTCTGTCCCCTTGGGGATGGCCTGCCCCGCTGGGCTCTCCTAAACATCAGCTCTCCAGGCCCCCTGGGTGATTCCTGCGTGGTTAAAGATGAGAACATGGCTCTGTTTTGTTTTGGTTGTTTTGGTTTGTTTTTTTCTGGGGCTGTGTCCATGGCAACTGGAGGTTGCCACAGGTCACACCTGTGCCACAGCAGTGACCCGAGCCGCTGCAGTGCCAATGCCAGATCCTTAACCCACTCCAGCACAGGGGGACTCTGAGAACATGGCTCTGGATGGTGCAGAATCCTGGATGTCAAACCCTCTGCTTGTTGTTTCATGAGGAAACAGCCCCTGGGTTGGCAGGGTCAGGAATTTCGTCCCCTGCCCTCTTTCCTTCTCCGCCCCCCCCCCTCCCCGGGAGCAGTGTTCTTGAGCTTCCAGGGTTCTTCCCTTTCACACCGGGTGCTCCAGCTGTGGTCTGAGTGGCACTGTGCTACCCCTCAGATGCTCCTGGCAGCTGTGGGAACCCGGGCCGGAGGGGCTTTCTCATCATAGATGCTTTTTTTGCAGTTTTCTCAAAGAGCCCGGAGACACAGGGCAAAGCCTGAGCAGGAGGGATGGGCCCCCACATCTGAGTGAGCCCTGGTTAAAGGAGCGGGGGCTGCTGAGCGCGTCTGTCTCTTTGTAGAAACAGGAGATCTGGAAACAGGCGTTTTCAGGTCCAGGCCTGGCCACTTTCTTGGCTGAGTAGCATGGGCAAGGGCTTGATGTCTCTGAGACTCTGTTTTCTTACCTGCAACATGGAAACAACCACCCACCTGACAGAAATACTTGTAAGGCGTAAATTAGGCTTATGCTGTAACTGGTCCAGGGTACCTAAGCCTCCTCCCACCGTCCACCAACAGGCCATGCAGACACCCACCAAGACACACCAACTGGCCCTGGAACTGGAAACTGAAGCGGTCCTCATAGGCGCGGGTCCAGGGGCACTTTCCATTAGCCACGAGGCTGACAGGAGATAGATGGAGAAACACAATCCGAGCCTCTGCCCGTGTCACAGGAACAGTCCAGACAGCTGCAAGGAAGGCGCATCCCACCATCAGCCCTCATTTCCCAGGCCGGCAGGAGCCGTGCTGACCAGGAGCCCAGGAGGCCATTCTCGCCATCTGGGAACCGTCTTCTTCATCCGCCCGAGTAGTGCCTTCCCTTCCCACCCCCTCTTCCTCCCCTTTCTGGGACCTTTTGGATGGTCAGATTCCCTCAGGGTGACAGCGCCCGAGCCCTGCAATGGGAAGCTGCTCTGGGCGAAGCGCTGGGGGCCAGGACCGGGCTGGGAAGGGCCGGACGTGGAGCCTGGGGTGCCCCTCTCTCCTAGGCTCTGCCTGAGCCTTGGACCTTCAGCCAAGTTGGAGAGGCCAACAGCAGGAGATTCCCCCCCCTGCACAAAAGAGAGAGCCATGGGCAGCTGCTGCCCCTCTCCCCCGAGTGACTCCCGGCATCCTCTGTCCTCGTCTCCAGCGCTCATTAAATATTCAACTCTAACTAGTCACTCACTGTCTCTCCTCCTGGCCTGGAGGCTTTGGGAGGACGGGACAGTCAGCCTGGCTCACGACTGTTTCCTTGGCACTCAGTACTGGCCTTGGGTTGTTAGGAGTTTAGCTTTTTTTTTCTTCCTTCACCTTTTTCTTAATTTTATACTCAGAGAAAAATATTTTTCCGAAGTATGTTATTAAATAAAATGACCCTTAGCATGAATATAAGTAATAGTTAAAACTTTGGGAGTTCCCGTTGTGGCTCAGGGGGTTAAGAACCTGACATAGCGTCCGTGAGGATGTGGGGTGTTTTGTTTGTTGTTTGTTTTTGTCTTTTCTAGGGCCGCTCCCGTGGCATATGGAGGTTCCCAGGCTAGGGGTCGAATCGGAGCTGTAGCTGCTGGTATACACCACACCACAGCAATGCAGGGTCCAAGCTGAGTCTGCGACCTATACCACAGCTCAAGGCAACGCCAGATCCTTAACCCACTGAGTGAGGCCAGGGATCGAACTCTTGTCCTCATGGATGCTAGTTGGGCTTGTTAACCACTGAGCCATGACAGGAACTCCGAGGATATGGGCTTGATCCCTGGCCTCACTCAGTGGGTTAAGGATCCAGCGCTGCCACAAACTGTGGCATATGTCACAGATGTGGCTTGGATCTGGTGTTGCAGTGGCTGCGGTGTAGGCCAGCAGCTGCAGCTCTGATTCGACCCCTAACCTGGGAACTTCCATATTGCTGCAAGTGCAGCCATGAAAAGAAAAAAACAAAGAAATTTGGGATCATCTGTCATCATTTTGTTATGTATAGAACTATCAAATTACTATGTTGTGTACCTGGATCTAACATAATATTATAGGTCAGTTACACCTCAACTTAAGCAAATGCATAGATAAAACTGTAATTGCTTTGATTATTTTAAGACATCATCTTGCCAAATTCTATAAGAAAGCCTGTTAGAATATTGATTGGGACTGCACTGAATCTATTAATCAATTTAGGGATAATTGACTTTTTTTTTTTTTAGGGCTGCACCCATGGCATGTGGAAGTTCCCAGGCTAGGGGTCAAATTGGATCTGCAGCTGCCAGCCTGCACCACAGCCACAGCCACAGCAATGCTGGATCCTAGCCACATCTGAGACCTACACCACAGCTCATGGCAACGCCAGATCTTTAACCCACTGAGCAAGGCCAGGGATCGAACCTGCATCCTCATGGATACTAGTCAGATTTGTTTCTGCTGTGCCACAATGGGAAGTCCATAGTTGACTTTTTTTGTGTGTGAAATGGCTTTTTAAAAATTGAAGTGTGGTTGACATATTATGTAAGTTATGGGTGTACAGTATTTTTTTTTTTTAAGTGCTGCACCTGCGGCATATGGAGGTTCCCAAGCTAGGGGTCAAATCAGAGCTATGGCTGCCGGCCTACACCACAGCCATAGCCATGCCAGATCTGAGCTGCATCTGTGACCTACACCATAGCCCACGGCAATGCCAGATCCTTAACCCACTGAGTAAGGCCAGGGGTTGAACCCGAAACCTCATGGTTCCTAGTCAGATTCGTTTGTGCTGCGCCAGGATGGGAACTCCAGTAATTCACAATTTTTAAAGGAATACTCCATTTATAATTATTATGAAATATTAGCTATATTCCCTTTAACTATTTGTTGAATGCAGCATTAGAGAGTAAATTTCCATCCTTTGGAAAGGAATTGGACAATATGCTCCAAGAATCATAAAAATGTTTACGCCCCCAGTTAGGTAGGATGCTTTTGGATGTAGCAGAGAACCCTGATTCCAACTGGCTTAAGCAGTGGAAAACGCAGTCTCACATAACTGGAAGGCCAGAGAAGGAAGGCTCCAGGGTGGCCTGAGGTCCCTTTTGTCCCTGTGCATACTACCCTCAGCAGTACTGACTTCATCCTGGGCTGGACCTTGTCTCAGGAGAGGTTTTTGTTTTGTTTTTTTCTTTTTCCTTTTACAGCCATACCTGCAGCATAGGAAAGTTCCCAGGCCAGGGGTTGAAACAGAGCTGCAGTTGCCAGCCTATGCCACAGCCACAGCAACACAGGATCCAAGCCACATCTGTGACCTATGCTGTAGCTCACAGCAACACCGAATCCTTAACCCTCTGAGCGAGGCCAGGGATCGAACCTGCATCCTCATGGATACTAGTCGGGTTCTTAACCTGATAAACCACAACAGGAACTTCTCCAGAGAGGGGTCTTTTATTTTTTCCCTGTCTTCTTTCAGGGCCACACCCATGGCATATGGAGGTTCCCAGGCTAGGGGTTGAATCAGAGCTGTAGCCGCCAGCCTACAGCACAGCCACAGCAACATGGGATCCGAGCCACATTTGCAACCTACACCACAGCTCACAGCAATGCCGCATCCTTTAACCGACGGAGCGCGGCTGGGAATTGAACCTGCGTCCTCATGTATACTAATTGGGTTTGTTACTGCTGAGCTACAGTGGGAACTCCTCCAGAGAGGGGTCTTAAGGGAGGGAGGGAAGAGTGAGACAGAGGAAGAGACACCCACCTCTCTTGTAAGCCTGGAATCCAAATCTTCTGCTTAAGGAACAGATTAGGCCAGTTTCGTCATATGCCCACCCTTGGACCAGTAAGAGTTACCAAGGTGAATGCCACTCAGTGATTTTTTTTTTAAACAAATCAAGATTTGCCTCTAAAACAAGGGATGGGGTGCTACCTGGACAAAACCAGTGCTCCATCAGGAAGCAGGGAAGGAGAAGCTACAGCAGGCTTCACACTCCCTAGCCCTGTCACCCCATTTCCAAGGGGCGATCCTAAGGAAATAAGCAGGTAAAAATCATGTAGCACTTTTGTTTAAAAGACGGGGGGGGGGGGTTGGGCTTGATCTGAGAGTACCTCTACTGATCTATATGTCAGTTCTAGCACCTCCGTGTAATGGAACGTTATGGTGGCATTTAAACATTTCTACAAAGTGCTAATGCCATTGGGAAATTCTTTTGCTATAACATCAGATGAAAAATACTAGGATATAAAACTGTATTTACAGATGAGTTCAGTTACTTTTTTAATGTGTAGAAAGGAGACCGGGAGGAAATGGGTTAAAATACTGTCGTGGGTGCTGCTCCGCAGCGCAGTTAAAGGGGACTTTTCCTGCTGCTTTACACTTTTCTGTCCACTCCCTTCAGGGAGGAGGACCCTTCCGCAGTCTTCCCAGGCCGGAGCCAGGCTTGTTCTCCTGTTCTCCTTATTGGCTATGAAAACAGCAGCCACCCTTTCTGAATATTTACCCTGGGCCTGACACTGTCGCAGGCGCTTTCACCCGCCCTGCTTTAATCCTTGCAACCATCCCATGAGGTAAGCGCTTCCCTTTCTTACTTGGCCGAGGTGTTCACCGAACCCCCCAGATGTTCGGTTCCCAGGTCACATGGCTAGGGTGTCGCGGCCTTTGGGACCCGAGCGTGGGTCACAGGGCTGCACAGCCTCCATCTTCACCGCCCCCCAAGGGACCCGTCGGGCAGCCACATGCTAATGACAACAGCCCCAGTTGCTGGGCCAGTTTCTGTGCCGGTCGCCCGTTGCTCCTTTGGTCGATGCTCAGCCTCAGAGAGGTTGTGCGCCCCGCCCAAGGTCACACAGCCGGGAAGCGGCGGGCGGCGGCCGAGAGCGGCCTGGCCTGGGGTCCGACTGGGGCCCCCGTTGTCTCCCCGCCCCCGCAGGGCTGCCTGAGGCCCCGCCTCCCCGTGGACCATGTTCAGCGCGGAGCCGGGTCCGGCCTCGGCGGCGGCAGCCTCCAGGAGCGTGGTGCGGAGCTCCAGCATCAGCGGCGAGATCGGCGGCGGCCCGCAGGCTGGGGACGGGACCCGGACGTCCACCGCCAAGAAGCGGCGCAGCAGCCTCGGGGCCAAGATGGTGGCCATCGTGGGCCTGACCCAGTGGAGCAAGAGCTCGCTTCAGCTGCCCCAGGCCGGTGAGCAGCGCTGCGCCGCCGGGCTCCCCGGCGCGGGGCGGGGGGCAGGGGGCGGGACCCGACCCTCCCCTCCCCCTCCCCCTCCGAGCTCGTGGGTGGGTCCTCCCATGGCCACACCCCCTTAGGGCCCCCTTACCATGTGCCAGGGACTGTTCTGGGTCCAGTCTGTGACCTGACTCCCCGAGTCCTCAGGTAGCTCTTGAGGCAGGTACGGAAGCCCAGAGAAGGGAAGGAAGATGCTCGCAAATGACAGAGCTGTAGGAGGTGGAAGAGTCTGGGTTCAAACCCCAGGGGTCGGACTCCCACGGGCATGCGCCTTTATGTTCCGCCGCCTCTACGCACAGACTTGCACGCTTCTCAGCCTCATTCAGGAAATAGGCGTCACGTGCTTGCCACCGTGCTAAGTGACACTACGACCTCGCAGACACACATGGCCGCATGATTCCGTCCCACCCGTAATCTCCGAGTTTCCTCAGTACCAACAGCCACACACACATGTTCCAAAGCCGCAAGAGAGACACACACACACAAAGACGCGTGCCTTGCACGGTCGCATAAACAGCATGCTCCGTGCTCAGGAAAGCGACCCCTCCTGCCGGGAGGGCTCAGGACATTGGTTCACACTGAACGTGGTCGCAAATAGAACCAGCCACACACGTCATACACGGTCCTCTGAGTAGAGACACGCAGGTCACCGAAGCACAGTCACAGGCACGCATGCCAGAGGCCCGTGGTCACAGAACACGCGTACACCCACATCTCCCGAAGCCACGTCCACACACGTAGCAGCTACACCCTGATAAGTACATTATACTTTCTCAGCCACCTGGTTATAGAACCCCACTTATGCTCAGATGGGCCAGTGACCCACCTGTCACACAGTCACACCTGGAGCTTATGTCAGAGAGGAGCCACCCTCCCCACCAAGACCCCTCACTTTGTGGCATCGGTCCAGACACCAGCTGGTTTTGTTTTAAAAATCTCTTCCTGCTTTTTGCTCAGAGTAACAACTTCCCTAAGAAACCTTCAAATAGGCAGCTGGATGGGGGTGGCGGGGGGGTGGGGGCGCCAGAGGATCTGGGGAGAATGCTCCTCAGGACTCCGCTTGGGGTCGGGGGCGGGGGACGTTTCCAGGCCTTAAAGTAGATTTTTATACAGCCCTTCACCGGAGCATGTGGGATGGTCTTTTCCAGCCATCAAGCTGCGGTGTGACTTCTGGCTCAGAGAAATATTAGAGGGGAGGGGGCCTGAGATGATCCATTGCCAGGGGGTGAGCACATGGCCTCTGTGGCTGGGCCTGACACTAGGGAGTCAGGGAGAAGGGGAGGTGGGAATCCAGGAGTTGGGCTGGGACAGGACCAAGGTGGTGGGATGAAGGTTGGGGGATTGGGATTGGGGGAGGAGGAGGTGTTGGGCCGCGGGAGTCTGGCTCTAGGAAACCAAGCTGAGCTGGTCTCTGGCCGTACAGCTGACTCAGCTTCAGCCCAAAAGATTTCTTCATGCCCAAATGATTAGGAGAGACAGCCTTCCAAGGCCAGGGCGGGTGCCTGAGTCACTGGGAGACATTTCAGTGATCCGCCTGGGGACTGTCCGCCTACCTAGACTCCGCAGTCAGCAGGCGGGGATTGGAGCAGCATAGGGAGACCTCCAACCTTGTGGGGAGATGAATGATGATGAGGCTTCTGGATCACTTGTCTCTGCGGTGCGTCAGGACACGGCTGAAGGCCTGGGGCCTGCGCTAGGCGAGTGGCCCACTGCCCTTCTAACCAAAGGTCCCTGTGACTCATCCAGCGGCCAAATGTCAGAACAGGAAGGGGCCCGGAGATCCCCTGGGCCAGGCTCGTTTTATCGATGAGGCGTCTGAGCCTGGAGGAGAAGGACTTCAAATTGGCCTTCAGAGACACACTCCGTCACTGACGAGCTGGCAGGGGACTCTGCCTCTCCGGGCCTGCTTCCTCATTTGTAGAAGAAGGGCAGTAACACAGGCCTCGCAGAGTCGGCCAGGAATTTGGGGGACTAGGGCGGGCCGAGGCACCCGGCCTCGTGCCTGGCACACGGTGGAGACCTGGTAAATTGTTGGCATTATCATTACCCACGGTCACACAATAGGGCCAAAAAAGAAGTGGCTTCTCTGGCCTCCACGGCTCTACCCCTGCTAGTGGCACATTCCTCTCCCGTCTGTCGTCCCCACTTTTTTCCTCCTAGGCCTTGAGGTTGCCATTGTCCCAACTTAAAGCTCCATCCCTGGGTGGGGGAGTCTAGCCCCAGAGGGGGTGCGGCACGGATCACTGTGGGCACGGGCCCTGGAAACTCTGTTCTGGGAGAAGGTCCTAGGGTGACCCCGCTGCCCCCTGTGGGGTGGCACAGTTCCCTGCAGGGCAGGGCTGTGTGAAGTGGGAAGAAAGCCTCTCTGGGATGCAGGCTTTTTTGAGCTGCCCCTGTGGCGTATGGAGGTTCCTAGGCTAGGGGTTGAATCGGAGCTGTAGCTGCAGCCTACACCACAGCTCACAGCAATGCTGGATCCTTTACCCACTGGGTGAGGCCAGGGATTGAACCCGCATCCTCATGGATACTAGTCAGATTCATTTCTTCTGTGCCATGAGGAGAACTCTCCCAGGATGCAGTCTTTAGGGCTTTGAGTCTGCCCTCCCCGGGGTCCTCCATATCCCACATGGGCTCAAGCCCCACCCATCCCCTCCTCTTTGTTTCCCTTTTTTTTTTTTTTAATGTCTTTTGTCTTTTCAGGGCTGCACTTGCAGCACGTGGAGGTTCCCAGGCTAGGGGTCCAATCGGAGCTATAGCCTCCAGCCTACGCCACAGCCAAAGCAACGCGGGATCCAAGCCGAGCCTGAGATCTATAGACCACAGCTCATGGCAACGCCAGATCCTCAACCCACTGGGCGAGGCCAGGGATCGAACCCGCACCCTTATGGTTCCTAGTCAGATTCATTTCTGCCGCGCCACAACGGGAACTCCTTTTTTTTTCTTTCCTCCTCTTTGTTTCAAAGCCTGGACTATTACAGCAGCCTCCCCTCTAGTTCTTCCGCCTCCTGCCTGCTCCTTCCATTCAATCCCTCATGTTGCCCTAGAGAGGACTTCCAGAAATCACCCTGAAGCTTTGGAGGACTAGTCTTCGCTATAACTCCTCAAGGGACTTTGGGAAAGTCACTTTCCCACTGGGCCTCAGTTTTCACTTCTGTAAAGTGGAGCTTAAAAGACTGTCTCTCACTTCCTTCTAGATCCAGCATTCTTTAAGTTGTGGGGGCAATAAGAAGGTGGGGTCAGAGTTTTGGGCTCCCAGGACACAGGTGGGTTCTGGCCTGGCCTTAGGCTGGATCCACACAGGGCAATCCTGGGCTGGCCCTGCCCTCGCCCAAATGGAGCTCCTCTCTTCAGTACCAAGGATAGCAGCTGCCCCATTCTGGGCTCTGGACCAGGGTGGGGCAAGATGGGGTCTCATTTCCAGGAGATCCCTGGGAAGTGCTGCTGGAGGCTGTGACTGCCTCTTCCTTTTTTGTGGTGGGACAGATGGAACGGCCTCCTGTTTTGGTCTTTAAGGGTCACAGAATTACTGCAAGCAAAGCTGGTCCGGTTTTCTAGGGAGAGCGGCTGCGTAAAGATACGCCCCCTGATCAGTGGGGTTCCGAGACCGGACAGGTATGAAACCAGCAGAGGAATTTTCTCTGAGATTGCAAGACCTTTCTCCCCACCCAGAGGCATGGAACCTAATCTCTGCTGAATCCCATCTGAAACCAAAGTGAATTGGTGGAGAGAGTGAAAAGTAACCACATGAGTGGATTGGGAGTCAGTGGGCCAAGGCTGTAGCCCCAGCTCTGCGGGTGCCTGGACTGGGGGCTTCCCATCTGAGAAAGGCAGGGGCATTTCAGGATTCTACCCAGGGGCTCACAGTGGATCGGGCAGGTCGAAGAAGGTAAATTTTCTCCCAAATGGGTCAAAGCTTTCCCAGGCTCTAGAAGAGGCGGTTCTGGGGTCGTGAGGTGGTGAGACTGACTTCGGCTCAGGGTGGATGTGGGGAGGCTTTGAGGAGAGGGAGGGTATCGTCTCGACAGACCCATCCGTTCCCCAACCGCTTAGAGGAGACGTGGCAGTTAGGAGTAAAGGGCAGGGCAGGCCCCCCACGCCCGCAGCTATTGCCCAGCCCTCTGTGTGTTGTGGGTTTGCATCTGTGTGTGTGACTGAGCAGGTGGGTCCAACCGCAAGTGCACGGCGTGAATGTCACATGCATGTGGCAGACTGCGTCATGTGTCCCTAAGACGGAGACGTAGTAGGACCATTTGTGACTGTGGGGCTGCTGCATGAACACAGCCATGGCCTTGTAGGTGATTGTTGGCACCCATGTGTCTCTGCTTGTGCCTGTGCGAAAGGAGCGTGCATGAGCTGATGCCTGTGTGTGTGTGTTGGGGGGGCAGACATCTTGAGGATCGCATCGAGTCCTGGAGACGAGTGTTCCCGTGTCCCAGAAATGCCTTTCAGAGAAGACGTTCCTCCTCACTGCCACCCCCAGCCCCCTCATCACCAGTGAGGCCGGCCCTCTCCGCGGTGCCCCTCCGGGTGGGACTTCCTGAAAGATAAGTAGGGCAAAGCAGGGGAAACAGTCCTCCTTTTCCCAGGCTGGGACCTCGAACGTCGGCTCCTAACCAGGGTTGGGCCTGAGTGAAGAGGGCAAGCAGCTCCCGCTCTGCACGGCTTTCAGGGGCTGTGCTGTCTGCCTCGCCCTGGCCTCTCCTCATCCCTGTTAGCAACTCAGCTCTTGGTTTGCCTGGGCCTCTAACTGGGTGACGGCAGCCAGCTCCTTCGGTAGAGTCCCTGTTGGAGGGCCCCTCCCTCCCCATCAGGCTCCTCAGGCAGCCCAGCTTCAGGAGGAGGAGTCCCCGCAAACCTACGACCTGTCTTCTGCTGCCACCCCCACCCCACCCCCAGGAGGAGAGGGTGTCTAGAGGGACCACACTGCAATGCTGAGGAGGTTGTCATGGAAACCCAGGCAGGATGGTACGCTGTTAGGGGAGGCGAAGTGCCCTGTGTTCCCTGTAAGGTTGTGGGGGGTGGTTGGGGGATAGAGCCCCCCAGACAGGAGGTGCAGAGATACTGGGGGTGAGCCCTCCCTGCATAGCTTCTGAGGTTCTTCTGCAGACCTGTCCCTCAAAGCCAAGGTCAGTTCAGGTCCACGTAGCAGCCCTTCTCTCAGTCCTGTGTCCCAGTGGCCTTCACACCTCCTCACTCGCATCCCCCTCCTCGTTCAGATCCCCCTTAAGAATGGCTGTTGGATTGAGAGTGGCCAGGGTTCACATGGGTTTTTAATTTTTTTAATTTAAAAATTTTTTTAATGTTTATTTTTTTGCTTTTTAGGGCCTCACCTGCAGCTTATGGAAGTTCCCAAGCGAGGGATCAAATCGGAGCTGTAGCCGCTGGCCTACACCACAGCCACAGCAGCACCAGATCTGAGCCTCATCTGTGACCTACACCACAGCTCACGGCAACACTGGATCCTCAACCCACTCAGCGAGGCCAGGGATCGAACCCACAACCTCATGGTTCCTAGTCGGATTTGTTTCCACTGCGCCACGATGGGAACTCCCTTACGGGTTTCTTTTAAATAGGGCCCGTGAAGGTATCACGGAGATGGGTTGTGAGGTCTGGGAGAGACAGGGTTTGTGAGAATAGCTGGAAGAGGAAAATCAGGTCCGTGAATTCCAGAGAAGGCAAACTTTCCAGAAGAAACTTAGCCCTTTGGGGCAAGGTTTGAAATTGAGTGGGAAGGTGTCGGTCAGGGGAGGCCGGCAGGGCTGGAGCTGAGCCCTGACTGCTGACTCCCTCCCTGTAGCAAGTCCCCCCACCCCACGGCGCCTCTGCCTCCAGCCACCCTCCCAGTCTGCTTGGTCTGCATCACTGCCCTGAGCAGGGCGAGGAGTTGGGCTGCTGCTGATGGGCTCTAGACATCATCTCAGCAATGCCCCTGTCTCCCGCCAGAGCCCGGCCTATCCTGTCCCCTCCCAAAAGGGTGGCTTTGGCAGTTCTTAGGCCTCATGGGTGATCTGACCTTATTCCCTCTCTGTGCTTCGGGAGGGGTCTCAGAAGGGGCCACCAAGAAGCTGCGCAGCAACATCCGGCGGAGCACGGAGACGGGCGTTGCCGTGGAGATGCGGAGTCGCGTCCCTCGCCAGGGCAGCCGAGAGTCCACTGACGGGAGCACCAACAGCAACAGCTCCGATGGCACGTGCGTTCAGCCCACCCTTGCCATGTCCCCACCCTCTCGTCAGAGGCAAAGGGCTTGAAAAATCTCCCGACTGGGTTTCCAGCCCAGACGTCTGGGCTGCTCTGGATCCCTGCCTCCCGCTGTCCTCCTCCCTGGACGCCACTGCCTGGGGGCTCGTCTTCCTCTTGCTGCAGGCCACTGGCCCAAGAGCAGTTCAGCCCTTCTGCCTGTTTCATGCCTCCCACCTCCCAGCCCCACCCACTGCCTGGCTCCGGAGGAGAGGGTTGGAAAGGGAAATTGGATCCTAAAACCTTTTAAAATCTGGAATCCTTGTTTGGGCTCAGATGAATGGAGTTCTCACAGGTGGCTGGCTTGGAGCTTTGGGAAGGAGGTGGGACCAGATCAGATCATCAGTGTTTTTCTTTCTCTCTCTCTCTCTTTTTTTTTTTTTTTTTTTGGTCTTTTTCAGGCTGCCCCACGGCATATGGAAGTTCCCAGGCTAGGGGTCGAATCAGAGCTGTAGCTGCCAGCCTACCCCACAGCCACAGCAATGTGGAATCCAAGCTGCATCTGTGACCTGCACCTTAGCTCTCAGCAATGCTGGATCCTTAACCCACTGAGCAAGGCCAGGGATCGAACCTGCATCCTCACGGATACTAGTTGGGTTCTTTACCACTGAGCCACAGTGGGAACTCCAGATCAGTGTTTTTCAGCCTGTGGGTGGTGACTCACAGGCAGGAAGTAAAATCAGTTTAGTGGGTCAAAACCAGCGTTAGAAAAGGAAACAGAAGATTCAAATATATCCTGTAGAGGAATGTGGAATTACCTTGTGAACTTTGGGGTTTTTTAAAATATATAAAGAGAGGCACATAGGTCTAAGATGTTAAATATACAACCTACATTTACATGGGGTTGCAGTTAAAAATCGGGAAGTATCCGGGTTAGACAGTCCCTCTGATCTCTTTGAATCTATGAAGCTCTGGTTATATGACTAAGAGTTTCTGAATCAGCTTAGGCAGGGCCTGGTGACTTCAGGATTCTGTGGCTCCGTTATTTAAGATCTATGATCATGTGTCTCGCTGTTATGCCTACTTCCATGAATGTGCTCAGGTGCTGGCATTTATTGCATCTTACCTTGCGCAGGGCATCGCTGGACACTTCAGATCAGTGCCGCTAACTCTGGGGTCTTACTAGTCGCTCTCAGGCCAAAAACAGTGTCTCCTTTAGTACAGCCACTCTGCGAGCTGTTGATCCAGTGTTGCTGTGGCTGTGGCTGTGGTGTAGGCCAGCAGCTGCAGCTCCACTTCGACCCCTAGCCTGGAAACATGGGTATATGCTGCAGGTACGGCCCTTCAAAAAAAAAAAAAAAAAAAAAAAAAAAAGAGAGAGAGAGAGAAATCCTGGTGCTTGAGGATTAAATACCATGATTACATAGGTTTGTCTCTTAAGTGACATCAAAGTATGTTTCTTTTCTTTTCTTTTTTTCTTTTTAGCAACACCTGTGGCATGTGGAAGTTCCTAGGCTAGGGGTCAAATCAGAGCTACAGCAACACAGGATCCTTAACCCACTGAGCAAAACCAGGGATCAAACCCACATCTTCATGGATACTGGTCGGGTTCGTAACCCACTGAGCCACGACGGGAACTCCCAAAGTATGTTTCTTTAGTGTGCAGTGATGAAGAGTTGTTCGTCCCCAGCCACAGTGGTACACTCGCACTACGTGGAGGGCAGATGGAGGCACAGAGGGAGTGCCCAGTGCCCCAGGGGCCCATCCAGACACCCTCACGCACCCCTCTGCCTCCTCCAGGTTCATCTTCCCCACCCCTCGGCTCGGGGCAGAAAGCCAGTTCAGCGATTTCCTGGATGGGCTGGGACCCGCTCAGATTGTGGGGCGACAGACGCTGGCAACGCCGCCAATGGGTGAGTCTTCTTAAGGGCAGGGCACGTGGGGCAATGGCAGCCACACAGTAGGAGGGGCTGGCTCCGGGGGTCCCTGCGAGGGGCGAGGTGAGTGGCAGAAGGGAGCCTTCGCTCAGGCTTTTGTGCCAGTGAGAAGGAACTGGTGGAACACTCATCAGCCCTCCCTTATCAGAGAGGAAGGGGTGCCAGCTTTTCTGCCGGATCGAAGCTGCTTTTCCAGCACATCCCTCCTCACATCACCACCCACTCTCTCTCCCGCCGCCTACCGGGCGTCCGGCAGTGCTAAGGGCCAGGCGTAAAATGGGAACAAAAATCATTGCAGCATCAACATCCATGGAGTGTGCTCCACCGTGGATGCGCTGCGGGACCTTGGGCACATCCCTTCCTGCCCTGGAGCCTCTGTTTCCTCATCTGTAAAGTGGGACGAATAGTACCTGTCTTAGATCTGCAATCTGGAGAGCATGTATTGGGTCTCTCTCTAGTGCTTTGCATGAAATGTTTCATTTGCCCCTTGGAAGTAGCAGGTGACGTAGGACACAGTTCCTCGCAGTGCCTGGCACCTAGAAGCCTTTTCGTAATGTTCTCAGCCCTCGTCCCTGCCGCTGGGAAGTACTCCCTAGTCTATTCTTGGTCCTTGTAGCTGCAGTTCTGGCTCCCTCCCTGCCTCCCTCCCTCCCTCAGACCCTGGCTGTGTTGGCTTCAAGCAGTGCCTCCTAGAGATGCGTCCTCACCACCACCAACACCCGCCCCCCCCCCCCCCGTCAGTCTGACCTGAGCAGCGTCTGACCCAGACGTCTGCACTCAGCCCTCATTTAGACAGCGTCTGGCCTTTGACCTCACAGCAAAGGAGGACGCTGAGTGCAGACGGGGTCCTGCTGGGAGCCACGAAGCAGAGCTGGCTTTCCATTCCAGCCTCTTCCCGCCGCCCGGCCCTGTCTTCCTCTAAGGCGGGCACACAGGAGCCTGTCTGCTGGCAGGGAGGTCCACAGGGACCCTCCGATGGCAAGCGTCAGCGCCCATCTGGCTCTTGGGTTGAAACTGGCTAATTCCCAGCTCTTGTTTCCAGGCTTTTAAGAGGCAGTGAGCGGAACCAGCCACTTCCAGGCTAAGGCGCCGTCACAGCCTGGAACCCTTGCGTGTGGTGCCCCCTGGTGTCGCAAACCGGGAAGGTTTGCAGTGGCTCGCCTAGTTAGGGATGTACCACCTGGAGGTGAATTCCTGAGACCGCCCCACCCCGCCTCCCCGGGCCGAGGTCGGCAGTAGCTAGAGGAGAAGGATGAATTCCGAGAGGCCTCCTGGAAGTAGGAAAGTCTCCTCTTCCAAAGTGCCTGAATACAAACAATTGCACGACAGCTCAGAGAATCTAAAATGGGTGGCTGAGCCCAAAGTCTGGCCTATTTTCATTTTTCTGCACCAGGCTTATGATTCTGCATCCCATGGAAGGGTGTCCCAAGTGACTAGTGCAGAATTTCGACTTCTGCTAACCTGTGTCCAACAAAGCTTAGAGTTCTCGAAATTGAATGGCTGACATGGCTCCTCCAGGCAGACTCGCTCCAGCCGGATGATCCCATTTGTGGGGGCGTTTCTGGGTTCCCCGCTCTGGGGACATCTGCTGGCCTTCCTGGCCGTCCTTTCTCAAGGGTGCGAGCAGGCCCTCGTTTCCAGGATGTGCCTTGTGTCCTGGAAGCCCTGAATCTGCTCAGCCAAACAGAAACCCCCACCCCAGAGCCAGGCTTACATTTGCGGTAACCCCAAGCATGTCCCTCGAGGGTCACGCCCCACTGCACCCCAAGGGCCCTATCAGAGCATTTTCCAGCCGCTTTAAACTGGTCTCCTGGCGTTCCCGTCCTGGCTCAGTGGTTAACGAATGTGACTAGCATCCATGAGGATGAAGGTTCCATCCCTGGCCTCGCTCAGTGGGTTAAGGATCTGGCGTTGCCATGAGCTGTGGTGTAGGTCGCAGACACAGCTCGGATCCTGCATTGCTGTGCCTGTGGTATAGGCCGGCGGAGGCAGCTCTGATTCGACCCCTAGCCCAGGGACCTCCATGTGCCGTGAGTGCAGCCCTTAAAAGAATAAACTGGTCTCCTGAGAGCAGCTCCTGCGCTTACAGTTCTGCCCATCTCACACCCTTTCCAGGGCTGTGGCACGCTCTGCAGACGGGCACTCTGCACGGGGGCTGACCGGCCTGCCCCTTTTGCTCTGGCTCCGCCTGGACTCCCCCTCTTCTGCCTTGCAGGGGATGTGCACGTGGCCATCATGGACCGGAGCGGCCAGCTGGAGGTGGAAGTGATTGAGGCTCGGGGTCTGACCCCCAAACCAGGCTCCAAATCCCTCCCAGGTGAGGCAGGGCAGCTAGGAGATGGCTTCTGCCAGGGAGGGCTCTTCAGCTGAGCGCCGGGTCTCATGAGTCCCAGCTCCCCAGGGGCAGTATTCTCAACACTGGCGTCACGGATTTGCCTGGAGGAGGGGGGAGTCCCATTCAACCTGCTGTCCACCGGTCGGCTCATCCGACCCACCCTTGCTCACGCCCACCGGCCCCTTCATAGCAGCTGCTGAGGCCTCCCCGTCATGTGCTCTTCCATCCCTCAGCCACTTACGTCAAGGTTTACCTGCTTGAGAATGGAGCCTGCTTGGCCAAGAAGAAGACAAAGGCGGCCAAGAAGACCTGTGACCCTCTGTACCAGCAGACTCTGCTCTTTGACGAGGGGCCCCAGGGCAAGGTGCTGCAGGTGAGCGGCCAGGGGGCTGGGGCAGCTCTCAAAGACTGCAAACTGTAACTGAAAATGCATTTCAGGGAGTTCCCCGTCGTGGCTCAGGTTCGTGGTAACAAACCTGACTGGTATCCATGAGGACATGGGTTCGATCCCTGGCCTTGCTCGGTGGGTTAAGGGTCCAGCATTGCCGTGCGCTGTGGTGTAGGTTGCCGCAGATATGGCTAGGATCTGGTGTTGCTATGGCAGTGGCGTAGGCTGGCAGTTGCAGCTCCAGTTTGATCCCTAGCCTGGGAATATGCTGTGGATGTGGCCCTAAAAAGACCAAAAAAAAAAAAAAAAATAGGAAAGAAAATGTATTTCATTTACGATTTCTCCTGTGCCAGGCACATGAATCTGCCTTACCCACTTATTGTCACCACCTGGTGAGGTGTTGCTGCCCCCAGTTGATTCGTAAGGAAACCCTGGTCCAGGGGGATGACTCGACTGCCCCTGAACCAAGGTCGCCCCGCTGGTAGGAAGCAACAGGGTTCTTGACTGCCGTCGTCTTCCAGCCGGCGCTGCCGTGCTGTGGCTCTAGGTCCTGGACTCTCAGTCTGCTCCTCCCTCGGGAAGGCTGTCATCTGGGATGCTGGGAGGCTCTTGCAGTCAGACCCAGCTGCTAACCCCAGCTCTGCCACCCCTTACAGTGTATTTTGGGGTTAGTTAACTAACCTCTCTGAGCTGCATCTCCTCTTTGTGGAAATAATGCATTGTATCTGTACCTGGATGGCTGTAATAATTGAGCTAAGTCGTACCAGGTCTGGAGGGTTGCACCTGGCATTTACTTCAAGTGCCTGGTAGGTTGGTGCCCAAAGTCAGTCTGAATTCTGCCTCTCTCTGACCCATCTGCCCTGGCAAACTTCTACTCGGTTCCTGGGCCTGGCGCCCAGCCCCGGAGTTGGAGCGGTGGCTTAGCCCTTCTCTTCCTGCCCACCGGCAGGTGATCGTCTGGGGAGACTACGGCCGCATGGACCACAAGTGCTTCATGGGCATGGCCCAGATCATGCTGGACGAGCTGGACCTGAGCGCCACGGTCACCGGCTGGTACAAACTCTTCCCCACGTCCTCGGTGGCAGACTCTACGCTCGGCTCCCTGACCAGGCGCTTGTCCCAGTCCTCTCTGGAGAGTGCCACCAGCCCCTCTTGCTCCTAAGGACCTCAGGAGGGAGCCAGGACGCGCGTGAGAAGGGGTGTTGCCGCCCCCCCACCTCCTTCCCTGTAAATAGTCTTCAGGTCTTTCTAGACCCCCTGCCCTGCTGCATGCCTGTGGGCTAGTGGGCCTGTCCAGCGGGCAGTGTGTGTGTGTGTGTGTGTGTCTGTGTGACCACGTTAGATCCGTTCATCTGTCTGAGTGCAGCAGTCTTGGTGACGACATGGGCCGACATCTGTGTCTCCGTGTCTCGTTGCAAAGATCCCTGAAGGAGTGCTGTGTGACTGTGACTCCCCACCGCACGCCTGAGTCCAGGGGTGGAAGTGGGGGATGGAGCTGCTGGTCCACCCTGCCTGGTCCAGGCTCAGGGCAGTGCCTGTGTGTCCCCCCGTGCCTGTCCTTGGTGGCCCCTGCTTAGTTTTCTGTCTCGGCCTCTGTTCCACCTCCGCCTCTCCCGGCACTGCTGCTCTCGGAGGAATGTAGCATCACCGCAGCTGGCCACCCTGGACCTCCAGGAACCGACACCCTTCCTCTCCACCCAAGGACCTGGCTGCTCTTTCCCCCGAATGCACGGCAGCATCTCACCTGGTGCCCTGGCTGGGGCCCAGGGAGCAGAAGATGCTGGGATGGCCTTCTCCCTGGGGCTGGTACCACCTCCTTCCTGCAAGGGAGATCCGAGGAGGTGTCAGATCCCAGGGTTGCTGGCTGGCCAGACATCTTGGAGGGAGGAGCCAGCCCCTCGCTCCGCATTGCCCTTCGCCTCCTCTCGCCCTCCAAGCCTCCGGCCTGCCAAAGGATCTCCCTCCGTGGACCCAGGAGGGCTGGACTGGGGGGTTCTTGACAAGCAAGAGGTTGGCCCCCGCGGGGATGTCATCTGCCAAAGCAGGCAGCCCCTGGAGGCACCCGTGTCCTTCCCAGGCCCTGTTGGAGCCTGGCTCGTTGAGAAGGTGCCGAGGGTGGGGCTGACCTGCTCTGAGAATCCTGACTGCCCTTTGGGGATTAGCTGCATGAAGCTCACCTTGCGGGCTCTGTTTTTCGTGTGTTTTTTTTTTTTTTTTTTGGCTCATTTCCAGACCAGGTTCCCTGTCTGGGAGCTCAGACTCGCTTGGGCTCCAGCCTCCCGGCTCCATGGACAGCCTGGCTCTGAACTCTAGACCGCCACCATCACCAGCTCTGCACAAGCAATACTCCACCTCCCAAGCCCCCCAGCCTCTTGCGCTCTGCCACTGCCCTCGGGGGGCGGCCTGCCTGCTCTGGATGCCGCCCCTGCCTCTCTGCTTTCTTTCCACCCCTGTCTGGTTGGAGCTTCCCCGAGCTACTCAAACCCTGACTGGGTTGGCCAGCTGCTGTCCAGGTGGGCACCAGTGCCTGGACTGGACCTTGTGAGAGAGACATCTGCTGGGGATCCTGAGGTCCGGCTCAGGGTCGCCCAGATCTGCCCCCTTCCTCGTCAGGTCTGGGGTGAAAGGCAAGGGGTTGCCCAGGAGATGGACACAGCAGCCCCCGGGTCCATGTCAGGGGGGAAAGAGGTGGCAGGAGAGGTCAAGGTCTGGGGCAGGCTCCCCTCCTCTGCCTTGTCCCCAGACAGCACCCCCAAGAGCTGCATGGATTCTAACCCACATCCAGGGGGTGGAGGGGGGGAGCCAAGGAGAGATGCTTGGGCTCCATTTGTAACCAAAGCCAGACGGGCATGGAGGGGGGTTCTGGGGAGGGAGGGGTTGGAGGGACAGGTATTTCCACCAAGGGGTCTCCGGCAGGGAACACGTTAGACTGAAGCCACGGTCTGGCCACCTCTCTCCCAAGAAACCCAGGGGGAGAAGCCGGGACCCAGCAGTCCTGCCTGCAGACCAGAGGTGGGCCAGGGCAGGCAGTCCTCACAAAATGAGCTCGTTCTTGTCTTATCACAGGCGGGGAACCCTGTGCGTGGAGTTTTCTCTTTCTGCAGAAATTCCCTCCTGGTGTCGGCACTGGCTAATGTGGCGTGTCTCGTGTTTCTAAAATTAGCGCCCTGGGCTCTGCCCTTAGTGCCCAGGCCGGGGAGAGGGAGGCAACTCCCTTGCCAGAGAGTCATTTTATGTCCTGGTGGTGATGTTGAAAAGTTGGCCTCAGGACGGAGTGAGACTCCTCGACACCTCCTGCGGGGGGTTACTGGTGACCCAGAGGACAGCGTAGGCGTATGCTGATGTGGCCCCAAGCGCTGATACCCAGAGCAGGTGGTCAGTCCGGGGCATGGGGGATGCGAATGAGGGGCCCAGGGAGACAGCAGGCGGGGACCTCCCTGCAGAGCGGTCGAGGACCTTCTAGCCAGAGGTGGGGCCTGACCTGCTGGTACCCTGGGCTGACCCGCCTGCAACCGCCAGCTGCCAAAACTGCCCGAGGGGGCTCCTCCACCCTTCCAGCTGGCTAATGGGAAGTTCCCCCCAGAAGTTGACCTCGGGTCATTTTTAACCCTTTGTACCAAATAAGTTACTAACCCCCACCCGGATTTTCCTCCACGAGGGTGAAGTCAGATGGGGCAACGTGTATGTGGTGGCGAAAGGCTGTGCCTCGGCTTCCTGGAGGCACCAGCTTGGCTGAGCAGCTGGGCTGGAGCTTGCTTGGCCCAGGGGGAGGGAGCACATGTATGACCCCCACGCCCTGGAGTTGGGGGCATCTGTCCTTAGAAGAGGGCAGGGTGGGAAGGGAAGAAACAGGATCCCCACCCTGCGGCCCACACTGTGCTGTGCTGTGTTGCGGCTCTGCCTGCCCCGGACCCCAGGGGAGCCTGGGGCTGACGACAGAGGGGCTCGGTCACTGCCTTGCTCTGCTCAGGCAGGATTCGTGGAAGGCGTGGCAGAGATGGCAGCAGCCCTGCAGCAATGCTGGGCTGTGGGCAGAAGCCGTGACAGATGATTCAGAGCATCTGTCTTCACGGCTCTGCTCTGTTCAGACTGTCCCACTTCCTTCCTAGACACCGGCCCTCAAGGGACGTCTGTGAGGGGCCGTCGCTGTGAAGGAGGCTCCAGCAAATGGGGCCCAGTCTTGGTTTGATGAAGGGGATGTGATCCTTCGGGGAAGCACCATCTCCCAACCTCCTCGGCATCCAGTCCCCCTGCGCCCCCCCCCGGCACTCGGTGGCGGGGGTGGGGGGAGCTCGCTGGAGCCGAGGGAAAGGGCCCCCTAACTCACCACTCCTGGTTGACCCCCACCAGGGCAAGCATGCCTGAGCTCTTTACTGCCAGCCTCAAGGAGAGCAGAAGTCCCCTGCCCCTTGTAAAGACAATTAGAGCCCTCCAAAGGTCCTCCTTTGGAAGTGAAATGTAGCACAATCTTAGACTGTGTGACTGGAGCCCTGGCCTGCAACCAGGGTTCTGGCTGCCCACCCTGCTGCCCAGGAGACGCTGTGCTGCCCCCACCCTGGGGCTCCAAAGCGCCTGATACCTCTGCTTCCCCATCTTCCTCCGCCCAGAGAGCAGCAGGGCTTCCAGAAGGCTGCTCTTCCGCTTCTGATTGCTTCCTGCACTGTGCAAGCCCCGTGCAAGAAATTGCTGCCTTTGCTCCACGGTGCCCTTTGGGGCCAGGAGGCGGTCAAGCGGGAGCGCTGCAGTGGCCACAGGAGAGAGACAAGAAGAGGCCTGCTGCCCTGCCGACTCCCGCCCCTTCCTCTGCCTCTCCCCGGTGTTGTCTTCTCTCGTATCCCGACACCAAAAGAGATTCTTTAAAACGCTTTCTGGACTGGGTCACCGTTCACTGATTGATCTGGGCGGGGGCGGGGGGGGGGAGACGGGCAGCGGACGTGCCCCCTGCCTTCTCCCGCAAGTCGGCTGCTCACTCAGGTCCGAGGAGAGTCGGGGCAAAATACAGCAATCACGACGGAAGGCATGGGCGCCCCCCAGCCCTTCTGTGGCTCGGCCTGGCTGACTGGGAGCAGGGGCGCCCCCCAGCCCTTCTGCAGCTCGGCCTGGCTGATTGGGAAAGGGTTATTTTGAGAGAGTGCCTGAGCATCTCGGAGCGATGTCAGTGATGCCAAAGAGAGCAACTTGGCCTCCTCGGGCACCAGCTCTGCCGGCTGAGCCGCACCAGCGCAGCTCTGGGGTTGGCATGCCTGACGGTGGGGCCTTGTTCTCTGACAAAGGGCTTAATCTTTCCATGTAGCAAAGCAACTCCCCCTCCCCCCAACCCTGAGCTCGGGCTTTCGTGAGCCCAGCGAGGCTGTGCCTGTCAGGGACACTTGCATTCTCGCAGGGCCACCGGATTGGCTTGGGAAGGATGCTCGTCAGAAAGCATGCGTGCTGCTGCTTGGGGGGAACCTCCCCAGGGCCAGGAAGAACAAGAGCCTTGGGCCTCCCAGGGACAGGAATGGTCCTTGGGATGGGGTTCCAGAGGCCCTGGCGAGCAGAAAGGGGCCCTGGGAATTCCAGAGGCAACAGAGCATCCAACCCAAGGGCCAGTGGCCTGAACGGTGGGCTACAGAGAATCAAAGGCTGTTATATACAGTTTTGCCAGAAACTGTGACCTTAACGCGTTTCCTCATTTTGCTGGGCCTCAGCTTCCTCCTCTGCAAAACCAGAGCATTTGGTAGTTACTCCATGCTTCCCTCCAGGTGTTAAAAGTCTGGTCTGGAGCTGATGAGGGTTGTGAGCCTGGCGTGCCTGGCACCTGGCTCCAGAGGCTGGTTCCTTCCAGCCCCCGGTGCCCACGCGGGTGCAGGTCTGGTCTGTCCCCGCCTAGATGCTGCTTCTGACAAGAACTCTGGGAATCCTCACGGCCTCTGCTGCCGCCTCTGTGGTTTGTTGTTCTGTTCTTGTGTGGTGATGAGATCATTAAGGGTTGTCTACAGTGGACAAGTTCCAAGGTGCTGATGTGATGTCACAACCTCAGCTGCATCCTGCGCCAGCCAGTATCCCCACTGGCAGAGGAGGATGGGTCGGTCCTCGTTCCTGCTTCTAGAATGTGATCAGCAGGAGGATTTTTAAGGAGATGCCTTCCGATGGGAGGAGAGAGGAAACTTATTTCCCTGCAAAGTATTTCACTTCTTAAATATTACTCTTCTCTCCAGCATGTCTCTTACCAGACATCATCTCAGAGGGCAGAGCGGCTGCTTCCTTAGCAAAAGTTGGCCTGATGTACCATCCGCTCCTTGAGAATGTAAATTCACAGGAGGCAGGAACCCCTTTTTTAGAATTTCCAAATGCATCCTGCAGAGAGAGAGAGAGGCGCACACACGCGTGCACTGAGAGGGAGATAAGCACATTGTTTGGATAAGAAGCAGTTAGCCTTTTATCTCCGTGCGCTATACATTTTCTGTGTGCAGCGTCTTTCCAAACTCTCGGCTCCCAGGTGGCAGGTGGACGGCTGGGAAGGACTGCCAGCTGTTTCTTACAACACTCTTGCCAATCCCCTTGAGGAGAGAATTCTTCACATGGCTTCTGCATGTACAGTATGTGGGCAGCAAAAATATAAATAAAGATTAAAGTCAGTTTGAAAATGGCTTCATGTGGTGCTTTCTGAAGATGGTTCTTAATTCTCAGAGAGAGAAAACAGATTGCAGGTGATTAAAACAAGGCAGCGAAGGATGCCTTGGCTGAGAGGCAGAAGAGACTAGGCCATCTCAGAAGAAGGCCTTAGAGTTCTGACCTGGGCCTCTGACTCCTGTTTGCGAACTCTGTTGCCGCAGTGATGTCACCAGGCTGTGGAATCTGACTGTTCCAGGCAGCATCCCAGCTCTGTCTCCCAGGGTCCTTGCTTATATGCCCTCAAAGCCTTCAGTTCCTAGACTCCACAAGGGATGCCCAGAGCCAGATAGAGAGGAAGGTAAAATGAGAGAAAGCCACTGCTTTCGACCCACGGTCTCTTTCTGAGCTCTTGGGGCCAGCAGCTCTGCTCAGGCATGTGCCTGGGAGAGTCTTGCTTATTCCAGCCACACCTGATTAAAGCGGTAAGCGTAGCCTTGCCCTCCAGTGCTGTGAGCTACAGCAATGCCTGGAACATCCCCTTCCCTCCCTCCCTCAAGGAAGGACTCTTAGTCACTTCTGGGCAGCACCACTGTCCTCCTAGGACTGGGTCTGGGGCTACAGAAGATGGCTACAGTATAGCAGTGTTATAGCACATACCTGCTGGGGGAAAGACTGGCGTTGCCCCATCCCACTCCGGACTGATCGCCACTGCTTCGGCTCGGGCCCTTGGCCTTGCAGTTCCAGTGGACACCATCTCTTAGTGGAAGGCTCATGAGGTCGATACAGAGGCTCTGGTGCTCCCCAGGGTTCCGTCTTTTACCTCTTTTCCACATCTGCCCTCTCGCCGAGACATCCCATACATTCACTCTCATGAGTTTGAGAACTTCTGTACTTCTGGCCAGCACAGTTCTTAAGTAAATAAAAAAAGAATACAAGAGGGACAAACAACAGAAACTGAGATCCAGAGAAAGAATTTTTTTCTTTTGTTTTTGGTCTTTTAGGGCCACACTCACGGCATATGGAGGTTCCCAGGCTAGGGGTCCAATTGGAGTTGTAGCTGCTGGCCTATGCCACAGCCATGGCAATGCCACATCCGAGCCCCATCTGCAACCTACACCACAGCTCATGGCAACACCAGATCCTTAATCCACTGAGTGAGGCCAGGGATCAAACCCAAGTCCTCATGGATAAGAGTTGGGTTTGTTCCCACTGAGCCATGATGGGAACTCCCAGAGAAAGAAATTCTAAAGGATGTTCTTCAGAGAGAAGGACTATAGTACAAACCTTATAGGGTTACTGGGAGATTAAAGTGAGGAAAAAGTGCTTAGAACCCAACAGGCACATAGTAAATGCTATGTGTGCTCCTATTAAGGAAATGATCCTTAACGGAAGGGCTGCAATGTAAGGAAGAAAAATGGGCAGAGGTATCTTTTTAAGATTACTAACATGCAGATTATAGAACTATGATAATGCTTAATTTTTAAAATTAAGTAGTGTAGTCATGATCTGAAATACTGGAGAATGATAGCACAAAAACTGGTCCTTGGAATATTCTTAAGGAGGCTAAAGACATTGAATAGCTTCAGTCTTCCTTAAGTATCCCTAAAGTCTAGAGTAAATACTAAGATAACAGAAATAGAATCAAGTAGATGCAAAAAGCCCAAATACAAACTATAAAATCCAACAGTGTATGAAAAATGATAATCATAATCAAGTGACGTTCATCCCAGGGATGCAAGGGTGGCTCATGAGAAAAACTCATCACTATAATTCACCACAGCAATAGACTGAAGGAGGAAAATCATAATTATCCTGATGCAGAAAAGGCATTTCATAAGATTTAATCTTATTTGTAATAAAACTTTGGGCAAATAGAAGGAAACTTTCTTAATTTGATAAGAGGTATATACAATACACCTATAGCAAATATTATGTTAAAAAGAAAAACATGGGAGTTCCTGCTGTGGCACAGTGGATTAAGAATCAAACTTAACCCACTCGTGGCACAGCAGAAACAAATCCAACTAGGAACCATGAGGTTGTGGTTTCGATCCCTGGCCTTGCTCTAGTGGGTTAAGGATGTGGTATTGCCATGAACTGTGGTGTAGGTAGCAGATGCAGCTCAGATCTGGTGTTGCTGTGGCTATGGCGTAGGCCAGCAGCTGTATCTCCAATTGGACCCTTAGCCTGGGAACCTCCATATGCCATGGGTGCGGTCATTGAAAGGAAAAAAAAAGTTAAACTACAGTGGCTCAGGTTGTTGGGTTTGCACAGTTTCAATCCCCAGCCCAGTACAGCAGGTTAAAGAATCCTGTGTTGCTGCAGCTGTGACGTAGATTCTGGCTGCAGCTCAGATTCGATCCCTGGACCATATGCTGGGAAGGCAGCAATTAAAAACAAAAACAAGTTCCCTGATGGCTCAGTGAGTTAAGAATCCAGTATGGTCAACTGCTGTGGTGCAGGTTTGATCCCTGGTCTCAGAATTTCCACATGCCATGAGTGTGGCTAAATAAATTAATTAATTAAAATTAAAAGAAGGTGAAAGATTTACATGATATGAAGAGAAACCAGAGTATGGGAAAAGATATTTCATGCCAACGGACAAGACAGGAAAGCAGGAGTGGAATACTCATATCAGACAAAATAAACTTTAAAATGAAGGCCATAAAGAAAAAGACGGATACTATTTAATGGTAAAAAGGATCTATTCAAGAAGAGGTTATTACAGTCTTCAAAATATATGCCCCTAATATAGGAGCACCCAGATACCTACAACAAATACTAACAGACATAAAAGGATAAATTGATGAGAACACAATAATAGGAGAATTTTAACACTCCACTCACATCAATGGACAGATCCTCTAGACAGAAAATCAATAAGGCAACAGAGATCCTAAATGACACAATAGAAAAGATAGATTTAATTCACATTTACAAGACATTACATCCAAGAAAATAAAAATATACATTCTATTCAAGTGCACATGGAACATTCTCAAGGATTGATCACATACTGGGGCACAAAGCTAACCTCAACAAATTTAAGAGTATAGAAATTATTTTAAGTATCTTCTCTGACCATGATGGCATGAAACTACAAACCAACCACAGGAAAATAAATGAGAAAAAACTAACTACGAGGAGACTAAACAGCATGCTACTAAAAAACTAATGGGTCAATGAGGAAATAAAGAAGGAAATTAAAAACTACCTCGAGGAAAATGATAATGAAGACACAAACACTCAAAATCTATGGGATGCTGCAATAGCAGTGCTCAGAGGGAAATTCATAGCAATACAGGCCTTCCTCGAAAAAGAAGAAAAATCTCTGGAGTTCCCATCATGGCTCAGTGGTTAACTAATCCGACTAGGAACCATAAGGTTGCAGGTTCGATCCCTGGCCTTGCTCAGTGGGTTAAGGATCCAGCATTGCTGTGAGCTGTGGTGTAAGTTGCAGATATGGCTTGGATCCCGCATTGCTGTGGCACTGGCGTAGACTGGCAGCTACAGCTCTGATTCGACCCCTAGCCTGGGAACCTCCATATGCCACAGGAGCAGTGCAAGAAATGGCAAAAAGACAAAAAAAAAAAAAAAAAAGAAGAAGAAGAATAAAAAGAAAAATCTCAAATTGACAACTTAACCCACCACCTAAATGAATTAGAAAAAGAACAAACAAAACCTAAGGTGAGCAGAAGGAAGGAAATCATAAAGATCAGAGAAGAAATCAATAAAATAGAGATTCAAAAAACAATAGAAAAAAAAACAATAAAACCAAGAATTGGTTCTTTGAAAAGGTAAACAAAACTGACAAAACTCTGGCCAGACTCACTAAGAAGAGGAGAGGAAAAAACCCAAATAAACAAAATAAGAAATGAAAAAGGAAGAAATCACAATGGATACTGCAGAAATACAAAAACCCATAAGAGAATACTATGAACAATTGTGTGCCAACAAATTTGACAACCTAGAAGAAATGGACAACTTTTTAGAGACTTACAGCCTGCCAAAACTAAATCAAGAAGAAATAGATCAGCTGAACAGACTGATCACTAGAAATGAAATTGGGTATATAATAAAAACTTTCCATACAAATAAAAGTCCAGGATCAGATGGCTTCTCAGGTGAATTCTACCAAGCACAAAATAGAACTTATACCCATCCTCCTTAAACTTTTCCAAAAGGTTGAAGAAGGAACACTCCCAAAGACATTCTATGACAACTCCATCACCCTAATACCAAAACCAGACAAAGATACCACCAAAAAAGAAAACTATATGCCAATATCTTTGATGAATATAGAGATAAACATTCTCAACAAAATTTTAGCCAACTGAATCCAACAACATATAAAAAAGATCATATGTCATGACCAAATGGGATTCATCCAAGGTTCACAAGGATGGTTCAACATACACAAATCAATACATTGTGTCATACACCACATTAACAAAAGAAAAGTAAAAAACCACATGATCATCTCAATAGCTGCAGAAAAAAGCATCTGACAAAGTCCAACATCCATTCATGATAAAAACTCTTACCAAAGTGGGTATAGAGGGAACATATCTGAACATAATAAAAGCCATTTACGACAAACCACAGCAAATATAATACTCAATGAGGAAAGCTGAAAGCCTTCCCACTACAATCTGGAACAAGACAAGGATGCCCACTCTCACCACTTTTATTCAGCATAGTATTAGAAGTCCTAGCCACAGCAATGAGGCAATAGAAAGAAATAAAAGGTATCCAAATTGGAACAGAAGAGGTAAAAGAGTCACCATATGCATATGACATGATACTATATATAGAAAACCATGAGGAGGAGGGATTAAGATGGCAGAAGGACTGGAGCTCAACTTCTCTCCTAAAAACAACAAAATTTACAACCAAATATTGAGCAATCTTCAACCCAATGGACCAGAAACTTTCAAAAAGATATCCTTCTTCAGAAGACAAAGAGGAGGCCACATCAAGAAGTAGGAGGGGCGATTACATGATATAAGCAACCCCATACCTCCCGGGTGGGAAGCCCCACAGACTGGAAAGTAACTGTATCACAGAGACTCACCTACAGGAGTGAGAGGTCTGAGCCCCACATCAAACTTCCATGTGTAGAGATCTGGCACTGGGAGAAAGACCCCCTGGAGCATCTGGCATTGAAGGCCAGTGGGGCTGGTGCACAGGAGCTCCACGGGACTGGGGGAAATGGAGACCCCATTCTTAAAAGGCGCACACAGATTTTCATGTGCACTGGGTTCCGGGGCAAAGCTAAGTCTCCATAAGAATCTGGGTCAAACCTGACTACAGTTCTTGGAGAACATCCTGGGAAAACAAGGGTGAATGTGGCTTGTTGTTGGGGAAGGACATTGGAAGCAAAGCTCTGGGGAATATTCATCAGTGTGCCTTTCTCTGGAGGTGGCCATTTGGGGAAAATCTGGCCCCACCCATCAGTGCTGAGAAGCCCCAGGCCAAACAACAATCCAGGTGTGATCACAGCCCTGCCCATCAGTAAACAGGCTACCTAAAGACCCCCTCCCCCCAGGCACACAGCAACCTCTAATCTCACCCAGAGACAAAGCCCCACCCACCAGAGGGATAGGAATCAGCTCCACCTACCAGTGGGCAGGCACCAGTCCCTCCCATCAGGAAGCCTACAGCAAGCCCCCATACCAACTTCAGCCACAGGGAGGGCAGCCACCAGAAATAAGAGAGGCTACAACTCTATTATCTGTAAAAAGGTCACCACACCAAAAACCTATAAACATGAAAAGACAGAACTATACCTCAGATGAGGGAGAATGAAAAACCCCCAGAAAAACAGCTAAGTGATCAGGAAATTCTTAGCCTCCAGGAAAAAGACTTTAAACTGTTGATGCTGAAGATGATGCAAGACATTAGAAATAATCTGGAGGCAAAGATGGATAATTTACGGGAAACACTGAGCAAAGAGATACAAGATATAAAACTTAAACAAGAAGAGATGCAAAATACAATAACAGAAACAAAAAATTCATTAGAAGCAGCCAACAGCAGAATACAGGAGGCAGAACAACAAATAAGCGAGGTGGAGGACAGATTAGTGGAAATTATGGATGTGGAACAGAAAAGAGAAAAAAGATTGAAAAGAAATGGAGAGAGTCTCAGAGAACTCTGGGACAACGTTAAATGCAGCAACATCCATATTATAGGGGTGCCAGAAGTAGAAGAGAGAGAGAAGGGGACAGAAAAAATATTCCAAGAGATAATAGCCAAAAACTTCCCTAACATAGGAAAGGAACCACTCACTCAAATCCAGGAAGCACAACGAGTACCATATAAAATAAACCCAAGGAGGAATACCCTGAGATACATATTAATCAAACTGGCCAAAACAAAAGACAAAGAGAAAAATATTGAAAGCCACTAGGGAAAAGAAAAAAATAACATACAAGGGAACCCTGGTAAGGTTATCGGCAGATTTTTCAGCAGAAACTCTGCAGGCCAGAAGAGAGTGGCATGATATACTTAACGTGATGAAAGGAAAAAACCTCCAACCAAGATCACTCTACCCAGCAAGGCTCTCATTCAGATTTGAAGGAGAAAGCAAAAGCTTAAGATAAGCAAAAGATAAGAGAATACAGCAACACTAAACCAGCTTTACAACAAATACTAAAGGAACTGCTCTAGACAGAAAAGAAAAGGCCGAAAGAGGAAACAAAAATACCGCAAGTGACAAGGCTCACCAGTAAAGGTATGTATGCAGTAAAGATACGAAATCATCCATGCACAATTATGCCACCAAAATCAGAAATCATAAGAAGAGGAGGGTACAAATGCAGGACACTGGAGATGCACTTGCAATTAAGAGACCAACAGCTTAAAACAATCTCCTATATATATATATAGACTCTTATATCAAAACTTTAGAATAACTGCAAACCAAAACTCTGCAATTGATACACAAACAAATAAGAAAAATCAACTCAAATACAACAGCAAAGATAGTCATCAAACCACAAGAGGAGAGAACAAGAGAAGGGAAGAAAAAAGAGCAACAAAAACAAAGCCAAAAAAATTAATAAAATGGCAATAAGAACATAATATCAATAATTACTTTAAATGTTAATGGACTAAACACCCCAGCCAATAGACATAGTCTGGCTGAATGAATACAAAAACAGGACCCATATACATATGCTGTCTTCAAGAGACCCACTTCACTTCTAGGGACACATACAAATTGAAAGTGAGAGGATGGAAGAAAATACTCCATGCAAAAGGGGAATCAAAAGAAAGCTGGAGTAGCAATACTCATATCAGACAAAATAGACTTTAAAATGAAGAATATTTTAAGGAACAAGGAAGGTCACTACCTAATGATCAAAGGATCAATCCAAGAAGAAGATATAACAATTTTAAATATCACCCAACATAGGTTCACCACAATATATAAGACAACTGCTAACAATCTTAAAAGGACAAATTGACAATAATACAACAATAGTGAGGGATTTTAACAACCCACTTACAGCAGTGGACAGATCATCCACTTAGAAAATCAATAAGGAAACACAGGCCCTGAATCAAGCATTAGACCAGATGGACTTAATAGATACATAGGACATTCCATCCAAAAACAACAGAATCCGCATTCTTCTCAAGTGCACGTGGAACATTCTCTAAGATTGATCACATCCTGGGCTACAAATCAAACCTCAGTAACTTTAAGAAAATTGATATCGTATCAAGCATCTTTGCCGACCTCAATGCTATATGACTGGAAATCCACAACAAGAAAAAAACTGCAAAAAACACAAACACATGGAGACTAAACAATATGCTACTAAACAACCAATGGATCACAGATGAAATCAAAGAGGAAATTTAAAAAATACCTAGAAGCAAATGACAGCAAAGATATGACACTCCAAAACCGATGTGTGCAGAAAAAGCCGTTCTAAGAGGAAAGTTTATAGGAATACAAGCCCACCTCAGGAAACAAGAAAAAGCTCAGATAAACAACATAACCTTACATCTAAAGTGGCTACAGAGAAGAACAGACAAGACCTAAAGTTAGTATAAGGAAAGAAAGCATAAAGATCAGAGGAGAAATCAATGAAACAGAAACGAAGAAAACTATAGAAAAGATCAATGAAACTAAAAGACGATTCTTTGAAAAGATCAACAAAATTTATAAACCCTTAGCCAGACTTAAGAAAAAAAGAGAGAGGACTCAAATCGATAAAATTAGAAATGAAAGAGGAGAAGTAATAATGGACATCACAGAAATACAAAGGATCATAAGAGACTACTACATGCAACTATGTGCCAATAAAATGGAAAACCTAGAAGAGATGGACACATTCTTAGAAAAGGACAATCTTCCAAGACTAACCCAAGATGAAATAGAAAAGATGAACAGACCAATCACAAGGACTGAAATGGAAACTGTGATTAAAAAACTTCCAACAAACAAAAGCCCAAGACAAGATGGCTTCACAGGCGAATTCTATCAAACATTTAGAGAAGAGCTAATACCTATCCTTATGATACTATTCCCAAAAAATCACAGAGGAAGGGACACTCCCAAACTCATTCTATGAGGCCACAATCACTCTGCTACCAAAACCAGACAAAGACTCCACAAAAAAAGAAAATTACAGGCCAATTTCACTTATGAACATAGATGCAAAAATCCTCAACAAAATACTAGCACACCGCATTCAACAATACATTAAAAGAATTGTACATCACGATCAAGTGGGATTTATCCCAGGGCTACAAGGGTTCTTCAATTTCCACAAATCCATCAGTGTGATACACCACATTAACAAACTGAAGAATAGAAACCATATGATCGTCTCAATAGATGCAGAAAAAGCCTTTGACAAAATCCAACACCCATTTCTGATAAAAACCCTTCAGAAAGTGGGCATAACGGGAACCTACCTCAACATGATAAAGGCCATATATGACAAACCCACAGCGAACATCATTCTCAATGGTGAAAAGCTGAAGGAATTCCGGCTTAGATCAGGAACAAGACAAGGATGTCCGCTCTCACCACCACTCTTCAACATAGTTCTGGAAGTCCTAGCCACAGCAATCAGAGAAGTAAAAGAAATAAAAGGAACCCAAATTGGAAAGGAAGAAGTAAAACTATCACTATTTGCAGATGACATACTATACCTAGAGAATCCTAAAGACTCGACCAGAAAACAGAGCTCATCCATGAATTTGGCAAAGTCGCAGAATACAAAATTAATACACAGAAATTGACAGAATTTCTATATACTAACAATGAAAGATCAGAAAGAGAAATTAAGGAAGCAATTCCGTTTACCATCACATCCAAAAGAATAAAATACCTAGGAGTAAACCTACCTAAAGAGACAAAAGACCTGTACTCTGAAAACTATAAGATGCTGATGAAAGAAATCAAGTTGACACAAATAGATGGAAAGACATACCATGCTCTTGGATTGGAAGAGTCAGTATTATCAAAATGACTATACTACCCAAGGCAATCTACAGATTCAGTGCAATCCCTATCAAATCACCAAGGACATTTTTCCCAGAACTCGAAAAAAATATTTTAAAGTTTGTCTGGAAGTGCAAAAGACCTAGAATAGCCAAAGACATCCTGAGAAAGAAAAATGGAGCTAGAGGAATCAGGCTCCCTGACTTCAGATTATACTACAAAGCAACAGTCATCAAAACCATATGGTACTGACACAAAGACAGAAATATAGATCAGTGGAACAGGATAGAAGGCCCAGAATTAAACCCACACACCTACAGCCAACTAATCTATGACAAAGGAGGTAAGAATATACTATGGAGAAAAGACGGCTTGTTCAATAAGTGGTACGGGGAAAACTGGACAGCCACATGTAAAAGAATGAAATTAGAACACTCCCTAACACCATACACAAAAGTAAACTCAAAATGGATTAAAGACCTAAATACAAGACCAGATACTATAAAACTCTTAGAGGAAAACAGAGGCCAAACACTCTCCAATGTAAAGGACAGCAACATCTTCTCAGATCCACCTCTTAGAGTAATGACAGTAAAGACAAAAATTAACAAATGGGATTTAATTAAACTTAAGAGTTTCTGCACAGAAAAGAAACAAAATGAAAGAATATGAAAAGACAACTCACAGAATGGGAAAAAATATTTGCAAATGAGTCGATTGACAAGGGATTAATCTCCAAAATTCATATCACCTCCTACTGCTCAATATCAAAAAAACAAACAACCCTATCAAAAAATGGGCAGAAGATCTAAACAGACAATTCTCCAAAGAAGACATACAGATGGCCAAAAAACACATGAAAAGATGTTAAACATCACTCATTATTAGAGAAATCCAAATCAAAACCACTACGAGGTACCACCTTACACCAGCCAGAATGGCCATCATCAAAAAGTCTACAAGCAATAAGTGCTGGAGAGGGTGTGGAGAAAAAGGAACACTAGTACACTGTTGGTGGGATTGTAAATTGGTGCAACCACTGGGGAAAACATTATGGAGATGCCTCAGAAAACTAAAAATAGAACTATAATTTGATCCAGCAATCCCACTCCTGGACATCTACCCAGAGAAAACCATGACTCAAAAAGATGCATGTACGCCAATGTTCATTGCAGCACTATTTGCAATAGCCAAAACATGGAAACAACCTAAATGTCCATCGACAGAGGAGTGGATCCAGAAGATGTGGTACATATACACAATGGAGTATTACTCAGCCATTAAAAGGAATGAAATACCGGCATTTTTAGCAACATGGATGGACCAGAAATTATCATGCTAAGTGAACTCAGTCATATAATGAGACACCAACATCGAATGCTTTCACTGACATGTGGAATCTGAAAAAAAGGACACAATGAACTTCTTTGCAGAACAGATACTGACTCACAGACTTTAAAAACCTTATGGTTTCCAAAGGAGACAGTTCAGGGTGTGGGGGATGCACTGGGGTTGTGGGATGGATATTGTATAAAATCGGATTGTGATGATCATTGTACAATTATAAATGTAATAAATTCATTGAGTAAAAAAAAAAAAGAAAACCCTAAGGACTCAATCCAAAAACAATCAACAAATTCAGCAAAGTAGCAGGATATAAGATTAACATTCAGAAATCAGTTGCATTTCTGTATGCTAACAATGAAATATTAGAAAAGGAATACAAAAATACAATACCTTTTAAAATTGCACCCAAAAAAATCAAATACCTGGGAATAAACCTGACCAAAGAGGTGAAAGACTTATATGCTCAGAACTATAAAACATTAATCAAGGAAATTAAAGAGGATTCAAAGAAATAGAAAGATATTCCATACTCCTGGGTTGGAAAAATTAATATTATAAAAATGGCCATACTACCCAAAGCAGTCTATAGATTCAATGCAATCCCTATCAAAATACCCATGACATTTTTCACGGAACTAGAACAAACAATCCAAAAATTTATATGGAACCACAAAAGACCCAGAATTGCCAAAGCAGTCCTGAGGAACAAAAACCAAGCAGGAGGCATAACTCTCCCAGACTTCTGGCAATATTACAAAGCCACAGTCATCAAGACAGTGTGGTACTGGTACCAAAACAGACACACAGACCAATGGAACAGAATAGAAAACCCAGAAATAAACCCATACACCTGTGGTCAATTAATCTTCAACAAAGAAGGCAAGAATATAAAATAGGAAAAAGACAGTCTTTTCAGTAAGTGGTGCTCAGGAAACCTGGACGGCTGCATGTAGGTCAATGAAACTGGACACACTTCACACCACGCCCAAAATAACCTCAAAATGGCTTAAAGACTTAAACATAGGACAAGATACCTTCAAACTCCTGGAAAAGAACAGAGGCAAAGCATTCTCTGACATCAACCTTACAAATGTTTTCTCAGGTCAGTCTCCCAAAGCAACAGAAATAAAAGCGAAAATAAACCAATGGGACCTCATCAAAAGGACAAGCTTCTGTACAGCAAAGGAAACCATAAAAAAAAAAAAAAAAACAACCGAAAAGACAACTTACAGAATGGGAGAAAATAGTTTCAAACAATGCAACTGGCAAGAGTTTAATCTCTAAAATACACAAACAACTTATACAACTCAACAGCAAAAAAGCCAACAACCCAATTGAAAATGGGCAAAAGACCTGAATAGACATTTCTCCAAAGAAGATGTACAGATGGCCAACAAGCATGTGAAAAAAATGCTCAACATCACTGATTACTGGAGAAATGCAAATCAAAACTACCATGAAGTATCACCTCACACCAGTCAGAAAGGCCGTCATTAATGAACCCACAAATAACAAATGCTGGAGGCGGTGTGGAGAAAAGGGAACCCTCCTGCACAGTTGGTGGGAATGTAAGATGGCACAACCACTATGGAAAACAGTATGGAGATACCTCAGAAAACTATACTTAGAACTAGTATATGACCCAGCAACCCCAGTCTTGGGCATGTATCTGGACAAAACTTTCCTTGGAAAAGACACATGCACCCACATGTTTATTGCAGCTCTATTCACAATAGCCAAGACATGGAAACAACATAAACGTCCATCGACAGACGATTGGATTAGGAAGATGTGGTGTATGTGCACAATGGAATACTAGTCAGCCATAAAAAGAACAAAAGAATGCCATTTGCAGCAACATGGATGGAACTAGAGACTCTCATCCTGATTGAAGTAAGTCAGAAAGAGAAAGACAAATACCATATGATATCACTTCTATCTGGAATCTAATATATGACACAAATGAACCTTTCCACAGAAAAGAAACTCATGGACGTGGAGAATAGACTTGTGGTTGCCAAGGAGGGGGAGGGATGGACGGGGAACTTGGGGTTAATAGATGCAAACTATTGCCTTTGGAATGGATAAGCAATGGCATCCTGCTGTATAGCACTGGGAACTATGTCTGGTCACTTGTGATGGAGCATGATAATGTGAGAAAAAAGAATGTATACATGTATGTGTGACTGGGTCACCTTGCTAGGCAGTAGAAAATTGACAGAACACTGTAAACCAGCTATAATGGAAAAAATAAAAATCATAAAAAAATTTTTAAAAAAAGGTAGAACATTCTTTTAAGATCAACACAATGAGAATCAGTGATGTTTCTTGGACCTGTCAGAGAACTGATATTGCAAGGCAAATTATTACCTTGAAATCTGGAGAGACAAGCACATACCGAGAATTTGAGCTAATATGTGCTCACCAAGAAAATCCACAGGAGCCAAAAATGGATGGGAACATTTAAACATTAATATTAACAAATGGCTAGAGGCTGAGTGTGGACTAGTTTCAAAAATGAGAAACAGCAAGAGTGCTACAATCTTGGGAAGAGGGCATACTTTTATGGGCTTTTTCTCTGGGCACCCACAGTAAAGATCTAAGATCTAGTGGTTTTATCAGGAGGAAGGGAAGAGAAATAGTTCTGAAATACATACAGAGCCTCCTCCGTAACAAAGGCCCACTTCCAGGGAAAACATTTAACCAGAGCCCATCCCACACCAGAAGGGTCTTTTCCCCACTCTAGGGCCTTCTAGATTTTCTGCCTCACTTAAGGTGAGAAGAAAACATTTGCGAAAGTCACAAGACAGGGAAATAGACCTATTAAAAGAATGAGATGCAATCACAGTGTTACAGAACTCTTCCTCTGCCCTACAACTTATCTCCATGTGATAGGAATCTAGTGGATTACAGTTGAAACAGCTGCAAGACACAGAAATTCTTAGGGAAACCCCAAATCAAGAGGGGAGATTTAAATAGTCCAGCTCCTGGCCAGACTTACATAAAACCACACATTAAGGCATATTAACCTCAGTTCCTATTAGCCAATATATTGTGCTCCCCAGTATACCATGTCCAACTTTCAACAAAATATTAGACATACTACAGGCAAGAAAAAACTCAGCCTGAAAAGAAAAAGCTGCAGAACCAGAATCAGATATGACATATGCTTTGGTATCATTAGGCAGCTCTTATTAATTATTAACAGCTCTTATTAACATGTAAAAGGCTCCAACGAAAAAGACCACATGCAAAACAGATGAGTAATGCAACTAGAGAGAGGAAGACTCTAAAAACAATCAAAAGAATGCTAAAAATCAATATAGAATAGAAGAATGCCCTTGATAGTCATTATTAGATGACACGGTCAAGAAAAGAATCTGAGCTTGAAGATAGATCAATAGACATTTCCCATATTGAAATGAAAAGAGAAAAAAGAAGTGCAAATACCAGAATGGAACATCCAAGAACTATTGGGGGTTTCTAAAAAGGTATACCATGTACATACCAGAGGAGAAAAAAGTAGAGTAGAAATATTTGAAATTTATAACGGTTGATAATTTTCCAAAAAATAATGACATCAAACTACACACCCAGGAAGCTTGGAGAACACCAGGATAAATACTAATAAAGTTATATGTGGGCATATCATTTAGGGAAAAATCAATGCAAGTTCCATTATTATTGCTACCACTTAACACAGCTCTAAGAATCCTGTAAAATGCCATAAAGACAGGAAAAAAAGAGAGGTGAAGGATTGAAGAGATAAAGCTATCATTCATAGATAATCTGATTACCACCTAATTTTTACAAAACAATTATTAGAAGTAATGAGAACATTCAGCAAAGTTGCTGGATAGAAGATCACTCTACAAGAATCAGTTGCATTTCCCTGTCATAGCTATAACCAATAAATGAGATATTTTCCACAACAGCAATTTAAATTGAGTATGGGTTATTTAACAATATGGAAGCACTCTACAGAGAAAAATTTTCACATGGCTTTTCTCTACAGAGAGATTTTTTTTTTTTTTTTTTGCTTTCCAGGCTGCACGCACACAGCATAAGGAAGTTCCCAGGCTAAGGGTCAAATCTGAGCTGCAGTTGCCTGTCTACAACACAGCCACAGAAATGCAGGATCTGAGCCATGTCTGCAATCCTACACTATAGCTCACAGCAATGTCAGAAACGTAACCCACTGAGCAAGGCCAGGGATTGAATCCAAGTCCTCATGGATACTAGTCAGGTTCATTACCACTGAACCACAACAGGAACTCCTGGGAAGAGATTTTCAAACTCTAAGCACTGAAGCGCTAAATAGACGAAGAGCCATTGCCTGTTCTTGGATAAAACAGTTTAAATCTAAAGATAACATCTCCAAATTAATCTGTAAATTCAATGCAATCTAAAAAAATGATTGGTATATTAACTAACTTACTCTACAACTTAGGTACAATAAATCTATGAATAGTTAAATCGACTTCTGTTTCAAGAAGAGAAAACTTGAAGATTGGCCCATGGGTGTCTGGGAAATTAATACATGATGAGAGGCGCACCTTAACACAATGGTTAAAAGTGGATTGTTTAAAAGGTATCCGAAAAACTGGTTCACTGTCTGGCAAATTACTGTTGGGCTGCACCCCATAGGCTTGCAAGCCTTGCAGTAGCCTCCAGAGGGAAGAAAGAGCCCTGACACAGCATCGGAGCCATCAATGGCTTATTGGACAAGGGATCTTGTGTGTCCGAATCAAAAGGTCTTGGGGGGACACCCAGCAGCCAGCACATGGCAGCAGTGTTTGCCACCTGGGGCTGAAGGAAGCTACCACTTATAGGAGGCATGGATGTCAGTTTGGCTCATCCGTTACCAGAGAAACCAGTGGCTCGGGCAGAAGGCAATCACGCGGGCAGTTGCTGATGAAGCCCTGTAACCAAGAGGACTGGATAGTCATGTGAGTGAAGCAGGGACTGGTCGAGCAGGGGACGTAGAGAGAGCAAGAGAACAGCCATCTTGACTGGCCTGACCCCATGTGCCACCCCCACGTGTCCTGCAGGACCCTTGCAATCTTGGTCCCCCTCTTCCACAATATCCCTGGGGTCAGATATGTAGAGGGCACTGCCACCAAACACCACACATGCAGACAACAGCAGCTAAAATAGCACAAATGCAATACAGACAACAGCAGCTAAAGATTATCACAAGTAAGATACCTAGTACACTAGAAATAGGAATTTTCCAAGAGGTGGGCCATTTTGGAGCCAGGCACTTGTTATGCAGGACAGGAGGAAGGCAACAAGGGTCTTTAATTGTCCCCACAGGGGGCATAGTCACTATGCCCGCCAGTGACAGACCAAGCAATCAGACATTTCAAAGAGAGGCCACTGCTGTCATCTCACAGTCTGCTATCAGATTCCCCAGCTCCCTCAGGCTAGGGGTGAAATGTGAGCCGTCTAACGGGAACACCACAGGGTTTTTTTTTTGTTTTTTGTTTTTTTTTTTAGGGCCACACTAGTGGTATATGGAGGTTCCCAGGCTAGGGGTCGAATCAAAGCTATAGCCGCCCGCCTACACCACAGCCACAGCAACACCAGATCTGAGCCCCGTCTGCAACCTACACCAGAGTTCATGCAGGACCGGATCCTTAACCCACTGATGGAGGCCAGGGATCAAACCTGTGTTCGCATGGATCCTAGTCAGATTCATTTCTGCTGTGCCACGACGGGGACTCCACACAGGGGGTTTTGATTATTATGAAAAATACAAGGAGTAGGAGTTCCTGTCGTGGCACAGCAGAAACGAATCCAACTAGGAACCATGAGGTTGCAGGTTTGATCCCTGGCCTCGTTCAGTGGATTAAGGACCTGGCGTTGCAGACGTGGCTTGGATCTGGTGTTGCTGTGGCTGTGGTGTAGGCTAGCAGCTGAGCTCTGCTTTGACCCCTAGCCTGGGAACCTCCATATGCCTAAGACTCGGCCCTAACAACAAACAAACAAGGAGTAACAGCCTTCTGAGATAATGCCATCCTTGCCTGTGGTTTTTGTCCTGGCCCACGTCACCCTATCACCTGTCCGCTCTCAGTGCCCATAGCCAGTGCCAAATACTGGAGAGGTGGTGTCACAGCGGACCACAGGGTGAGTGTGATGCTGCCTTTCTTTGGCAGGGCCGGATTAATTGCAGGAGTCTTCGGTGGGCCTGGGTAGAAGGCAGGTGAACTCTCTAAGTCCCTTTCTAACCCTGTTGCCCATGGGCAGCAAACTCAAATCACTGGGGACTTACCCGCCAGTCCCAGGGCCATTTTATAATGTGTTTTCCTGGGGGTAGACCCTGGGGCAGGGCCAAAGTGAGTTAGTATCCATTCCAATAGTCGGCAAAGGTCCTTCCGTGGCCAACTGGTGAACTCAGATGTTTCGACTAGTCGCCTCTGGTTTAGCGTGGGGTGATTGCTCCTGGGAAATTCAGGTGTTTTTTTGTTTTTGTTTTGTTTTTGCCTTTTCTAGGGCTGCTTCCATGGCATATGGAGGGTCCCAGGCTAGGGGTCTAATTGGAGCTACAGCTGCTGGCCTACACCAGAGCCACACCAGGTCCAAGCCCGTCTGCGACCTACATCACAGCTCACGGCAACGCCGGATCTTTAACCCACTGAGCGAGGCCAGGGATTGAACCCGCAATGTCAAGGTTCCTAATCGGATTCGTTAACCCCTGAGCCACGACAGGAACTCCAGAAATTGTTCTCATTCATAGAACTTGATAGCTGCCCACATGTTGAAAGTGAGTTTCCCATCTCAATTGCTGTTTAGTCAATTAGCCTGACAACAGGGGGTTGTAAGGCAGGTGGAATGGCTAATGCTTGTCATTTTTAATCGGCCCACCTGAACTTCATGGCTGGTAAAGTGGGCTCTTCGGTCACTATTGCTGTCCACAGGATCTCATATGCCACATGTAATTGTTCTAGACCCCAAATAGTGTGGGGTTTTGTTTGGTTGGTTGGGGTTTTTCTGCATTGTTCAAAGACATGGGTAGGTTTTTTTTAACAACGTCTTCTACCTGTTGTGACACACGGTAGACTGCAGATGGCTGTTGTGCCACCACACCATATGATTGCTCTACTCCCTTTCCTGAGACCAGAAGCCCAAGTGTACTCTTATTATCCGGCCATTGCTACAGGCCCCAGTCAAATCCTTTCAGGTAATTGGCCACATCCAATTCACAAGCCTGTCCCTGAGTCAACACCCCTGATGCCTGTGTCTGTAATTGTTTAGGGGTGGCGGGTCAGGGGTATGCTTGCATTTTGTCTGTATTCACCAGCCATCCTCGTGCAGTCAGAGGAGGCCCAAGCAGGGGCCTTGCTGCTTTTAAACTGGAAGAGACTCTGAGGTTAACAGGACGTCATCAAGAGGAGAAAGATGCCGCTCACGTTGGCCAGCGGCCGCAGGGCCCCCAGGCCGGTGGACAGCCAGCTCGGGGTCACCCCACAACATTCCCTCCCCCCTTCTCATTTCCCGACGTCCCGGCACTCACGAGTTTCCTCCACCTCCTGATGGGCTCCCCAGTTGTTGGACTGAACCCTGCAGGCCTGCAAGCCTTGCAGCTGCCCAGCCTCAAGACAGAAGAGCCCAGCAACAGCAACTGAGACACTGATGGTTAATGTGATACGAGATCTTACGTGTCCCGGCGTGACACCGCCTCTGTGTCTGGGGGCCAGCAGGCAGGGAAAGGCAACAAGCTTCACGACTCGGGGGGCGGGGGGAAACGAAGGCTGCCATTTATACGGGAATGGACGTCCGGTTGGCTCATCAGTTACCATGGAAACCAGTAGCTGGGGCAGAGGGCAGCACACAGGCAGTGTCTCATTAAGCCCCATAATTAAGAGCATTGGAGAGTCACGTGAGTGAAGCTGGGCCTGACTGAGCAGAGAATGTGCAGAGAGCAAAGGAACAGCCATTCCGAGTGGCCTGACCATACCCCACCTACACCAAGACACAAAGGTAAATCGCAGAGTGTTTTAAGGAGCCCGAACTGTAAGGTTAAATGCAGTGTTAATAAAAGAAAAATGTACAAGAAAGAGTTTTTTGTGAACCAAGGGCAAGGAAGAACTTTTAATATTTCAAAGGCACAAATCGTACATTAAAACTGCGTAGTGTGATTACATTAAAAGGAGGGATTTCTATTTAATGAATGGCATTTTGGGCAGAAGTTAAACAGACTGCAGAATGGTAATTTACAATGCCAAAAAAATGGCAAAGGATTAATAGCTAGAATGTACAAGGAAGTCTGGCAAGTCAACACTAAAAAGATAAAAACTTCCATGGAAAAATAGGCAAAGGAAATAAACAGGCAAATTCCGAGAGTTAATAAGCATGTGAACACAGCCTCTGAATCATTATAATCAGAAAAATGCAAATTAAAGCCGTAAAGAGATACCACTTTATCATAATAATAATTGGCTGACAAAATTAGAAAACTGGATAATGCCAAGTGAAGACAGGACCTGGGTACGAGGTGCAAGCGTTTTGGAGAGCAGGCTGGCGCTACCCGGCCCAATTATATGCAGACCCTGTGACCTGATAGGTAATCCATAGGGATAACATCATAGCACTATCTGTGGTAAAGTGGGGCATGCAGAGTAATGCCCTTACGACCCCCACATCCTACTGCTCAGGACCACCGAGTATGTTCATTTACGTGGCACAAAGGCCCTTTGCCTAAAATCCCATTTGACTAAATTAAGGCCTTTGAGATGGGGAGATTACGTGGGCGGACCCAATCCAATCACCTGGGTCTTTAAAAGTGGAAACTTCCCAGCTGTGGTCAAAGGGACGCGTGATAGCAGAAGCCTGGGCCGAGAGATGTGGTGAGACAGGAATTAAAAACCTAAATACATGGATGGAGTTCCCGTTGTGGCTCAGTGGTTAACAAATCCGACTAGGACGCGTGAGGCTGCGGCCTTGCTCAGTGGGTTAAGGATCCGGCGTTGCCATGAGCTGTGACGTAGGTTGCAGATGTCGCTCAGGTCCTGCATTGCTGTGGCTCTGACATAGGCCAGCATCTACAGCTCTGATTAGATCCCAGCCTGGGAACCTCCATATGCCTCGGGAGCGGCCCTAAAAAGGCAAAACGACAAAAAACAAACAAAACAACCTAAACACATGGAGAGTTAGACCCTGTCATGCATTGAAAGGCAGAGTATTGTCAAGATGTCAGCTCTTCCCAAATTTACCTCTAGAGTCAGAGCACTTTCCGTAAAAATCCCAGCAGGAACAGACATGCTGAGTCTAACATTTATTTGGAAATGCAAAGGACCTTGAAGAGCTAAAGCAATTTTGAAAAGGAAGAACCATTTGGAAGTCTTATGTTGCCTGATGGCAGCACTGACTACAAAGTCACAATGCAACTGGTCAAGGATAGACCAGTGAAGGGGACCACTGCAGAAATACATTTATTTTTTATTTTTTGTCTTTTTAGGGCCACACCTGCAGCATATGGAAGTTCCTAGGCTAGGGGTGGAATCAGAACTGCAGCTGCTGGCCTATGCCACAGCCATGGCAGCGCGGGATCCGAGCTGTATCTGCGACCTACACCACAGCTCACGGCAATGCCGGACTCACAGATGCTAGTCAGGTTCATTGCCGCTGAGCCACAATGGAAACTCCTGCAGAAATAATTTTTGACAAAAGTGCCAAAATCATTCAATAATCTTTTCAACAAGTAGTGTTGCAACAACTCAACCACTTCACATTATACACAAAAATTAACTGAAAATGGATCATAGGCCTGAACGTGAAGGTTAAAATCATAAAACTTCTACAAGAAAATATAGGAAAAAATCATCACAACTTCACGGTAGGCAGTGATTTCTTAGAACATAGAAATCACCGGCCCTAAAAGAAAAAGAAAAAGATAAATGGAATTTCACCAAAATTAACGTTTCTTCTCTTTGAAAGATACCATTATGACTCATAGTAAGATGACAACTTAATAAGGCAACGTTAAAAGGGGCAAAAGACTTAAAACAGATGTATCACAAAAGAAGATATACAAATTGCCAGTTTGATGGAAATATAAAATGGTATATTCACTAGGGAAAACAGTTTAGCAAATTCTTACAAATTTCTTATACATTTACCCCAAGCCCCAGCAATTCTACTTCTAGCTGTTTATCAGAAAAAATGAAAGCCTGTGTCCACCCAACGACAAAAACGTTCACGGCCGCTTTATTCACAGTAGCCCTGAACTGGAAACAATACCAAGGTCAAAGGTCTCTGTCAGGGGTCCATCAAAATGTAGAAACCAAGGGAGTTCCTCTCGTGGCTCAGCGGGTTAAGAACCCAAATAGTATCCATGAGGACACGGGTTTGATCCCTGGCCTTGCCCAGTGGGTTAAGTTTCCAGCAGTGCTGTGAGCTGTGGTGTAGGTCGCAGATGCGGCTCGGATCCTGCGTGGCTGTGGCTGTGGCCGGCAGCTGCAGCTCCAATTCCACCCCTAGCCTGGAAACTTCCATATGCTGTGGGTGTCGTCCTAAAAGAAAAAAAAAAAGGCAGAAAAAAATGTAGAAAACACACATTAATTTGAACAAGGAAACTTTTTTCTTGCTTTATTTTAATTTTTTTCCGCTGTACAGCATGGGGACCAAGTTACTCTTACATGTATGCATTTTTCCCCCCACCCTTTGTTCTGTTGCAATATAAGTATCTAGACATAGTTCTCCATGCTACTCAGCAGGATCTCCTTGTAAATCCATTCCCAGTTGCATCCAATAACCCCAGGCTCCCGATCCCTCCCACTCCCTCCCTCTCCCCCCAGCAGCCACAAGTCTCTTCTCCAAGTCCATGATTTTCTCTTCTGTGGAAAGTGAACAAGGAAATTTTAATGTTAAAAATTATTGCTACCAGTGTAGAAGATGTACAGGAAATCAACAGAATATTCTACAGCAGAGGGAGCCTCTAGGGGAGGAACAAACTGGAAGGGGACCTCCCCTTCAAGCTGGGACGCAAAGCTTGTTGCAAACAGGTAATGCTTTGCGAGGTACCCTGGGAGCCTGGGCCAGGCCTGGTCCACGGCTGCCAGGCCAGCAGGTACTGGCAGGAAGTGCCCGGGAGAGTCCAAGTCAGGAACCTACCTGCAGGCTGAGCGGTGAAGGCCCAGGACACACGTGCCCATGTCTGGAGGCCACCGGAAAACCCTTCCAGGTCGCTGGTAGGCAGAGGCTGGCAGGTTGGTGCACAGCCAGTCAGAGACTGCTCCTCAGCAGGGTGGCACCCCAGTGCACAGTCCATGATGGGAGGCTGCCGTGAGCTGGGCATCGGCTAGGCCTGGGGCTCTGAACGCACGGGCGACTCATGCCCTGGAGATGCAGTTGGGACGGGAGGTTTATGGGTGGCCCCATGCTGTGCCCCTGGCAGCGTGCGGTTGCAGAAAGAGCAGCAGGCAGAAGCAGGCTCCACCGAGGAGCGTTTTCTTCCTCCGGCAGGGTCCCTTCAGTGCCACCTACTGACACAGCTCGATATGGGTCTCACTGCCAAGGAGACCCCAGGAAAGGGGGCTCGCCCACTATCACAGAGCAGGTAATGAAGGGTAGATTGGGAGTGGAGAGGCAACAGATTCTTAACGGTCCTACCTAGCAACAGGTGCAATGCAAAAGTAATCCGTGGCAGGTGAGTGTATCAGGATACCCCTCAGCGCTCAATAGAATGAATCACTGGCATATGCAACAGCGCGGATGCATGGCAGACACAGCACATGCTGTGTGAAAGAAACCAGGCACAAGAGAGTAAATACTGTTTTATGAAATTCTAGACCACATGCAACTCAGTTACAGGGAAAAAATGTCAACCGGTGCTGCCTGAGGAAGTGGGGTGGGTGGTGTTGACCGCAGAGGGTCAGGAAGGAATGTGGGGAGATGACGGGAACAGTCCCCACACTGGATGGTGGTCGTGGTTACAGAGGAGTAGACGTATTCATCAAAACGCATCAAACCGTATCCTTAAAACAGGCATTTTATTTTATGTAAATCATGTCTCAGTAATGTCTATTTTTAAAATATCTTGAATTCAGATATTTATGGTTGGGTAGGACTACCATTGCTTTCCAAACCCCGCTGCCTTATAAATTCCAGAATAAAGACCTTTTGAGAAAATCACAGCTCTGATCCCAACTTTGGAAACCTCTCTCTTCCTGCAGCAGGTGGATTTTCAGAGTGGGGAAGCCTTGGTAGTCATAGAGGATTACTCTGGATTACTCCTGGGAAACAGACAAGATGGCGTGGCTGGAAGGAAGCTGCCCAGAAACGAGTCGTGTTTTCCCCGAGGGCGGGCCCTGCCTTCTTCTCTAGCTCAGCCAGCCCTGGTCTTGCATCTTCCAAGGTTTAGCCGTAGCCCAGCTGGTATGAGGGGACAATTACAAAGGGAGATGCCCTTCAAGACTGGCCAACCAACCAGGCAGAGCTGAAGGATGCAGGCGGTGCAAGCTGCCCAAGGAAAAGCAACTTACTAGATACCAAAAGCCCAAGGCATTACAGATTGACATATAATGGTAACGACTGTAAACAGTAATACTAACAATTACGAGAACAAATTGCAAAGATGTTGCAGAAGTCTGGTACTCAGCTCCTTTATAAACAAAGCCTAACTATGAGTTAGTAGCTCATGTTTGCTGGGGGAGTGGTCGAGGGGAGAGCCTGGAGTCTTGACTGGTGCGTGTGGTTGCCTCAAACCTCCACCGACTGATAAAGAATGTCCACTGAGATCCAGGAAAATGTGTAAACGCTAGGCTGGCTGTAAAAGTCTTCACCTAGCAGAGCCAAAAGTTATATTGCAGGTTTAATAAATTATTTCTCTTCCTAGATCTCAGGCATATCAGTGGCCCAGAGGGAGTTTACTGAACTTGTCTTAGGAATACGCACATACGATGAACTGTTTCTCACCCTAACAAGAAAAGTCATATGTAAATGATGGAAGACTAAAGAACTTTTTTTTCCGCCCGCACCCAAGGCATGCAGAAGTTCCCAGGCCAGGGATCAAACCCACGCCACAGCAGTGACCTGAGCCACAGCGGTAGCAACACCAGGTCCTTAACCTGCTGAGCCTCCAGGGAGCTCCTAGAGCACCTTTTAATTCAGCGTTCCCTGTGCTGGGCACCCATCCCCATGAATTCCCACATGGTATCAAGAGGGAATGGTTGTTTTGGAATTGTCACAGCAGTGACAACCCCAAATCCTTAACTACTAGGTCATCAGGGAACTCCCTTTGAGAGGAGGTGTTGTTTTGGCTACATCTGTGGCATATGGATGTTCCCGGGTCAGGGATGGAATTTGAGCTGCAGCTACAACCTATGCCATAGCTGCGGCAACACCAGATCCTTAGCCCACTGCACTGGGCGAGGGGTTGAACCTGCACCACGGCAGAGACAACACTGGACGCCTGATCCACTGTGCCATAGCAGGAGCTCCTGCGTTTTTTTTGTTTTGTTTTGTTTTGTTTTTTTAATGAGGGGAGTAGAGGTGAGACATGGGCATAAAAGTAAATAATGAAAAGACAAGGAGATCCCGTGTGGCACAGTTGTTAACGAATCTGACTAGAAGCCATGAGGTTGCGGGTTCGACTCCTGGCCTTGCTCAGTGGGTTAAGGATCCAGTGTTGCCATGAGGCTGTGGTGTAGGTTGCAGACGCAGCTCGGATCCCGCGTTGCTGTGGCTGTGGCGTAAGCTGGCGGCTGAAGCTCCGTTTGGACCCCTAGCCTGGAAACCTCCATATACTGTGGGAGCGGCCCTAGAAAAGGCAAAAAGCCAAAAAAAAAAAAAAAAAAAAAAAAAAATGAAAAGACAAGAAAGGTGTCTTGGGCAGGCCAATGATAAAAGCATATTGTGAGCTGATCAACAAGTTATAGAAGCAAACCAGATGAGCCACACCAAGCTTTTTGGATGCTATGAAAAAGCGGGGAAGGAGTTCCCTGGTGGCCTAGTGGTTAAGTATCTGGTGTTGTTACTGCTGTGTCATGGGTTCAATCCCTGGCCCAGGAACTTCTGCATGCCATAGGTGTGGCCACCCCCACCACCCCCAAAACAGCCAGGAAAACAGAGTGTCTCCGGAGCATTCCATGCACGCCATCCTTGGGACAAAGCCGTCTTGTGCTTCTGAGCTGATCTCTGTACTAGGTCATGGCAACCAGAAACTGTTGGTGCAGGGTGGCATCAGTGTCCATGACTTCAGTGTTGAGAGGTACACGGGCTAGACTTCAGAGCCCACGTGCAATTCTCCCTCACTGTGGAGTCTCTTAGATAAAAAGAATACAATCTCCACTTATGTTTGATGTAGGGAATGGGAAAGGGGATGCAGGCGAAACTCAGGCGGAAGACGACCAAGACATGGGAGGAGCTAAGGACCGCCCCCTTGGGAATTCTGTTACCTGAGGGAGGTGCTCCTCCAGGCTGAATGCCTGCTGGTCATCATCCAGTGTCCCCCACGTCCCCCGGGTCACCAGGATGCTGCGTACCACGTTCCCAGGAGTTCCGGGATGGCCCGGGTGCCCCACTGGTAGGGACACAAGGCCCCCTGGTGGCAAGTGGGAATCATCAGGGTTGGTGAGGGCTGGTTCGGGCCGATGTCCTAGCGGGAACCGGGGAGGCTTACCTGGGCCCAAAGGCCATGCAGGTGGGGGAAGAAGCAGGGTGGGGAGGAGGGCAGGGGTCAAGGGAGCGGTGCGGGAGAAGAGGGGAGCCACTTACACAGGCAGGTGGTAGGAGGAGTAGGGGAACAGGCCAAGGTAGAGGTGACCAGGCAGGGAGGTGGGAAGGGGAAAAACTGGTCAGAGGCGGGAGACGGTCTGCACATGAGGTAAGGAGGGGGTTGGGGTGATCTGAGGAACTGGTGACTGAGGCAGGTGCAGGGTGAAGAGACAGGAAGTCCTGGGGAGCAGAGGCAGAACAGGATGAAGGGAGGGAGCCGAAAGCTGTGCTGGGACGGGGGGTGGAGACGAAGGACGAAGAGGAGGCTGAGCAGCGACGAGACAGGGCAGCTTCTTCGGCATGGTTCTCAGCTGGGAAGTGACGGGTTCGGTGTGCTGCCTTCTGTCTCTGCTTGACGCCATTATGACTCAGAGTCCGTCATAAGAGGGTTCAAAATTCTATGACACTTTGACTTGGAAGATAGCTTTGAGATCCACGAGTACAACCCTCTCCATCTCATAAATCAGGGAACAAAGGCCCAGAGGGTTGTCCAAAGTCACCCAACAGTTAGGGGCACAGTTTGGACAGAATCCAGTCTAGAGCTCATCGAACAATCCCAGGCTGAGCAGGCAGTGGGTCAAAGTGCAGGGTTCTCCAGGACAAGGACGGGGTCCCTCTGGCCATTAGGGCCCACCCTATGTGGAGGCAATGGAGGTGGCCACTCTCATTCCTTGAAAGGCACCTTCTGTCCCCATTTAGCCATTGCCAGAACCTTCAAGAAGCCTCACCACCGGGAAGCCTGCTGCATATGCCCAGGAAAGGGACTGAACATGCTTTTTAGGTGGCACCTATGGCATATAGAAGTTCCCAGCCTAGAGGTCAAATTGTAGCTGCAGCTCCTGGCCAACAGCAATGCAGGATCCGAGTCATGTCTGTGACCTACCCCACAGCTCACGGCACGTTGGATGTAATCCCCTGAGCGAGGCCAGGGCTCAAACCCACATCCTGGTGGGTAGTAGCCAGATTCATTACCTCGAGCCACAATGGGAACTCCCTTGTTTTTGCAGGGTTTTTTGGTTTGTTTGTTTGTTTTCACCACGCCCATGGGATAAATTCCCAGGCCAGGGATTGAACCCACACCACAGCAGTGACCGGAGCCATAACAGTGGCAATGCCAGATCCTTAACCATTAGGCCACCAGGGAACTCTGCGAAAGACATGTTTAAAATCATGTTTCAGAAACACTACTCTGACTCCAGCACGTGGAACTGAGTGACAGAGGAAAGCAAGTTCAGGGAAGAGGCTACTGCACGGCATCAGGAGAGGAAAGTCATGGGGCAGCCTCACCATGTGGGGCCGTCTGAGATGAATTCATAGGCAAAACGGGCAGAACTTGCTGATGCAGGGGGAGCAAGATAGGGAGAGAAGTAAGCTTAACCCTCATGTTTGTGGTTTAGGAGACAGGGTGGATGGGGATATTGGAAGAGGGGGTTTATTTGAGGGGAGAAGGAATGAGAAGGTGATGGGTGCTCATTCTGACCTATTAGGAATCCAGGGCAGAGTAGGACACCAGTTGGCATTTGAGTTGTCTGCCAGAAGCTCGGCGGAGAGATCTGAACTATGGATGCCAAGTGAAGAGGCATCTGCAGAAACATAATCTTCAGAAGGTATATAGAGTGAGAATGGACAGAGCCTGGGACCAAGGAACAGCATTTATGGCCCAAGACACACTGAGGAACCCACAGAGGAGACTGGAAATGGCAGCCTCAGAGGCAAGAGCAGAGGTCAGCATGGAACCTACAGGAGGAAAGTGTTTGAAGATAAAGGGAGCAATCAGAGAGCTAAAATAAGGACTTTCTACATTTGGCCAGAGGAAAGTGAGAGCAATTTTAATTTGGAGTGGAAGTGGTTGGTCAGGGATTAGGCGTAACATGTCCAATAACTCCTCAGAGTACATACATCTCTAGGCTTTTTCTAAAGATGCTCTTGAGTTCCTGCCACGGCTCAGCGCTAATGAACCCGACTAGTATCCATGAGGATGCAGGTTCGATCCCTGGCCCAGTTCTGTGGGTTAAGGATCCAGTGTTGCCATGAGCTGCGGTGTAGGTCGCAGGTGTAGCTCGGATCTGTGTTGCTGTGGCTGTGGTGTAGGCCGGTGGCTACAGCTCCGATTCGACCCCTAGCTTGGGAACGTCCATATGCCGCAGGTACGGCCCTAAAAAGGGAAAGAAAAATGAAGTTTTGACTCAGCAACAAGATGTAATAGATGAGAAACAAGTTCCTGCGAGATAAAACATATGTGAAATCCCGGTGAAGAACCCAATTCCCCTCTGAGGAGCTACAAAGAAAATGGTCTAAGAATCTCCTCTAGAATCTCTTGAACCCTCAGCCAGACCAAGAGCCTCAAAAAGCAGACAGAGTGAGAGGAGGAGACCAGCAAAGGGACCTCTTTGGAGACGTGTTGCTGACACCAAGCTGAGATTCCACCCTCCACTGGGGCGGTCGGGTGGGAGATGTGGCCCTGGGACCCAGGTCTACTGAAGTGTCTTCAAAGCGCCCACCAGGACAGTTTTGAGTCATGTTCCCTGAGCTGGGGGCCTGGGGACTCAGGGAAAATCTACAGCAGACTGTGGACGTGGAAATCTGGAGACCAGAGGAGGGCAGTTTTGCTACATTGGTTGAGGTGTTTTGCAGCACGGGACGGTCCCATACCTGGAATGCGCCATGACAAAGGGACACAGGTGTTTCCTGCGGGCCAGGAGCTAGAGGGGGAGCTGATGGGGTGTCATCGTGTGTCCTGTCCAGCAGGCTGTCTGGAGGGTGGAGAGACCTTGGCTGACAGAGGCTGAGAAGTGATGCTTGATGCCAGGGCGGAGGCCCCTAGAACAGAGGTGCCTTCCTCTGCGTCAGGCTTACTGAAGGAGAGATGTCTCAGCGACGGGACCTCGGAATAACCATCACAGCAGCCACGAAAGCAACGGCTTTCTTCACCTACCGAGCCAACCAGAGTGCGGGCTTGCAACCCGACCTCAACAGACAAGGCTCCTTTCTCCTCCGTCCTTAGATGCTGGTGGATCCTAAACAGCGGCTGATGCGTGGAGGGGGTGGGGAGATGGGCAGGCTGAGGGAGGGAGCAGGGCGCTGAAGCTGTTCCCACGTGGCAGGGTGCAAGGACACTACACTAAACCGTGTCTGGACATGCTTATCACTGTGCGGAGACGGATCGGGCCCTAAAGGGACTGTCTATTTCCCAAGAGAAGAAAAGGGGGGCCACTGGAGTCCCTTCCAGGGGAGGATGTTACTCTACAAACGAACGTGAAAGGGATGGTGAGAGACAAAAGCGAATCTCGTTTGAGCTGTGCTTGTTCCACTCCCCTGTCCCCTCTGGGGTTCATGCGAAAGCAGTCAGTGTGGTGTGCCCTTTCTTGAGCAACAACCAGCTAGTAAGCACAGGCCCAGAGTCAGAGGTGGGGTTATCAAAGGTTGGGGGTTTCTAGGTTAGTACGATGGATGGAGAGGGTTGGAGCTGTTTACAGAGACCTATAATGACGGAAGGGTGGAAAGTGGAGACAGGAGGGGAGAGACAGATATAGGAAAGTAATGGGCTTCAGGTCCTGGAAGACCCCAGCGGGGCTGGAGAATTAACTATCGGAGTGCAGGTACCAGAGAGCCCCAACTGGAAAGACAGGAGGCGGTGGTCAGAGATGCCGAATAACTTCCGTGAAGTCATAAAGCCAAAAGGTGGGACTTGGGAGTCTCCATCAGTCAGACTCAAAGTCCCAAACCCCTGTTCATTGCTTCTGTGCTATTAGGAACCCTGGGAATAAATCTCACCTTTCCAGCTTTTTTAAAAATAAATTTCATAGGCGTATAGTTGGCTTAGAAAGTTGTGTTCGTTTCAGGGTACAGCAAAGTAAATCAGCTATACATATACACGTATTGTTCCTTTTCAGATTCTTTCCCCATGTAGATTACTACACAGTATTGAGTAGATTACCCCGTGCTGAACAGTAGGTCCTTGCTACCTATCTTTTTTTTTTTTTTTAGGGTTGCATCCGAGGCATATGGATGTTCCCAGGCTAGGGGTTGAATCAGAGCTACAGCTGCTGGCCTACGCCACAGCCACAGCAACTCTGAGCCACCTCTGCGACCTACACCACAGCTCATGGTAACACCGGATCCTTAACCCAATGAGTGAGGCCAGGGATGGAACCCACAACCTCAGGGATCCTAGTCGGGTTCATTACCACTGAGCTGAGAGGGAACGCCTACCTATCTTATATCGCTTTTCCATTTTCAGAACAGTCCATCCTGGAACCTGTATTTTCCGGGAGGGAATAAATGAACACTGTATTTCCCACCACCAATTCCCCTCATTTTCTACAGCTTTCCTGGGAAATAGCCCTTAGAGCTTCCATGACGCCGAGCGAGGTCGCCCTCGCCCCGTGGCTGAAGCACCGGGTTTCGTACGGGCATCGACGGCTGCCACAACTTTCTACACACTCCTAATGTCTCTGCCACATTTTCCATCTGAAACATGCAGTTTTGTTTACTCCGCACTTGCCGTAAAAGCTTCAGCGACTCCTCATTCGCTGCTTCGGGTCCTAGGGGTCTTCCTCCCCTCCTAGGCCATCTGCACTCTCTCCTGCTGTCACCGAGAGCCTTCCGTGAAATCTGCGTTCCAGTCACTCTCAGAAGGGGATTGTGCTCGACGTGATCTTACCGATGTCATCCGAAATCACGATTCTCATGAAGTTCCAGAAGGCTGTGAGCGACGGAGAGCGTGCAGGCCACCCTGGGCTGCCTCCAGACAAGGGGGCATCGCCGGTCCACACAGGGCGGCACGAGGAGGAAGGAGCAGGCCCGCCTCTCCCCTCCGAAGGCCTGGCCCAGGACCTGCACTCCGGCCTGGGCGTGCGGCATGCTTCTCCGGGAGCGAATGGCTTTCGGTGCAGGAGCAATTACCGATTCTCTCCACCCCGTAGGCTGCGAAGGCAATTCACGGTTGAACTGAAGTCAGTTCAAATGGTAAGTGAAGCTCTGGAAATTTTAAAAGCAAGTGAGCAAAGCGGCTTTAAGGACCTTACGGAGAGGAGTTCGGCATTTGGAATGAAATGAGTATCACGAGCGTGCAAATTCATTTTGAGGACTGCAATTCATTTAACTAGAACAATACGACTAAACTAAGCAAAGCTTGGCTCCATCCTAGATGTAGAGAGGTGCTAAAAATTATATCCAGCACTGGCAGAGAGGGAGAGTGAGAGGCCGGGAGAGAGGGCCAGCTACTTAGTACTACCAAAGCCACCTGCAAATGCCTCTACTTACACCATTAAAAAGGGGGCTTATTTTATACATAAAATAGATAAACGAGGACCTACTGTATAGACAGTAGCAATATAGGGAACTATATTCAATATCTTGTAATAACCTATAATGGAAAAGAATCTGAAAAAGAATATACACACCCACACACACAGAGACATACATAAAACTGAATCACTTTGTCGTGCACTTATAACTAATATGACACTGTAAATTAACTATAATTAAAATAAGAACCTATTCAATGCTTATTTATAATTTAATTTTATTGGAATGTAGTTGATGTACAGTGTTATATTAACAATGCTTATCTACTTTTGTCTTCACTAAGTCTTTGAAACAGGGGTTCCTGTCATGGCTCAGTGGTAATGAACCGAATATCAATGAGGACACAGGTTCAATCCCTGACCCCACTCAGTGGGTTAAGGATCCGGCGTTGCCGTCAGCTGTGGTGTAGGTCGCAGACATGGGCTCGGGTCTGGTGTGGCTGTGGCTGTGGTGCAGGCCTGCAACTGCAGCTCCAATTCGACCCCTAGCCTGGGAACTTCTATATGTCATGGGTGTGGCCCTAAAAAAGAAAAAAAAAAAAGTCTTTGAAATAAGTCATGGCCATCCTTTTTTTTTAATTGAGGTATAATTGACATATAACATTATATTAGTTTCAAGTATAAATATAATGATTCAATATTTATTTTGTGAAATGATTACCATAATAAATCTAGTTAACATCTGTCACCATACATAGTTACAAAAAATATTTTTTCTTATGAGAGAACTTTTAAGATTTACTTTTAGTAACTTTCAGATGGACGACAGAGTATCATCTACAGTCACTCTGCCGTTCATTAAATCTCCATGACTCTATTTACATTATAACTGGACTCCGTGCCTTTCGACCCCTTCACCCGTTTCACCCCTCCCCCTCCGGCAACCACTAATCTGTTCTCTGTAGCTGTGAACTTGGGTTTTCCAGGTTCCATGTAAAGTGAGATCATAAGGTATCTGTCTTTGTCTTACTTCATTTAGTATAAATTCCTTGAGATCCATCCACACTGTCCCAAATGACAAGAGAGGCTTTTTTGTCCACACCTGCGGCATGCAGAAGCTCCTGGGCCAGGGATCAAACCTGCACCACAGCAGCAACCCAAGCTGCCGCAGTGACCACGCCAGATCCTCCTTAGCCGGCAGAGCCACACAGGAACTCCAAGGTTTCCCTTTTTAATGGCTGAATAACACCCATTGTCGACGTGTGCGTACGTGTGCATCACGTTTTCCTCAGCCATTTATCCGTGGACGGACATTTGTTTCCAAAGCTGGGCTGCTGTAAATAACGTTACAACAAACCAAGGGGTGCAGACATCTTTTTAGGTTAGTATTTTCTTTTTCTTCAGACAAATGCCCAGAGCGGACTTGCATGCCGGGTCTATTTTTAATTTTTTGAGGCAACTCCATACTGTTTTCCACCGTGGCTGTGCTAGTTAAGCCACAGTCGTGTTCCGTGTCTGAGTGAGGAGCATGCAGTCAGAACTCTGGATGCTGAAGGGACCACGCACCAGAAGCCCATCAAGCATCACCAGGAGCTACACTCAGATTATTTAGCAGCAGGACAGCCCTGGCCTGAGCGGTGTTGCTTATTTCCAATTCGGAAGACAAGCACACAGGCAAAGGACAGATGAGAAAGACCAAAACAAAGACGACCATCTTAGTCCTGGATGGTAACACTTCCAAGATTTGAGGAATAGGGACAGTGGGAGAGGAGAGAAATGACTTCTTGTGTGAAACCTGATAGCCATTCCGGGGCTTCGGCATTGATTCGACAAGGCTTAACACAAACCAAGACTTTAATGACAGTAACGATTCCTATTTAAGAGGACATTTTACATGGCGAGAAAGGCTTGATACGGTTGGTTTAGCTGTCTATGGGTGAATCTTCCCAGTATGCTTTGGTGTTCCAGATGGCCCAGCTCAGCCGGAGGTACCAAAGGAGGGAAGGGGAGTGATACCTTATCTTCCATAACTTACCCATGTGAACTGATATATTCGTTGCATAATTGTAGATTATTAAAATAAAGTCTTGGAGTTCCTGTCCTGGCTTGGTGGTTAGAGAACCCGACTAGCATCCACGAGGACGTGGGTTCGATCCCTGGCCTTGCTAAGTGGGTTAAGGATCCAGCGTTGCCATGAGCTGAGGTGTAGGTCGCAGACGTGGCTCAGATCTGGCGTTGCTGTGGCTGTGGTGTAGGCCGGCGGCTACAGCTCTGATTAGATCCCTGGCCTGGGAACCTCCATATGCTGCGATTAAAGCTTTAAAAAGACAAAAAGACCAAAATAAAATAAAGGCCTAAGCTACAAGGCTATATTGAACAGCACATGGAATATAGCCAATATTTTGTAACTTCAAATGGAATATAATCTATGAACATACTGAATCATTCTGTTGTACACTTGCAACTAATATTATAAATCAACTATACTTCAATTAAAATAATAATTAAGCTAAATAACTCTCATAAAAAATAAAATAGGAGTTCTCTTGTGACATAGTGGGTTAAGGACCTGGCGTTGTCACTGCAGCAGCTCAGGTTGCTGCTGTGGTATGGATTTGATCCCTGGCCCAGGAACTTCCAACATGCCATGAGTGCAGCCAAATAAAATAAATACTTTGTTTGTTGGTCTTTTTAGGGCCGCACTTGCGGCATATGGAGGTTTCCAGGGTAGGGGTCAAATCAGAGCTACAGCTGCTGGCCTCCACCACAGCCACGCAGTATCCGAGCCGCGTCTGCGACCTACACCACAGCTCACGGCAACGCCGGATCCTTAACCCACTGAGCGAGGCCAGGGATCGAACCCGCAACCTCATGGTTCCTAGAGTCGGATTCATTTCCGCTGCGCCACGACGGGCACTCCTGAAATACTTATTTGTTAAGGTGCAGTGTCTCCTCCAAAACAGTGATCCCTCTACATCTGCCCCAGATTTCTCAACTTTAGTGCCAGCCACGTGTGCTGGCAAAGCACTTGGTGAAGAGGCTCCTCCTGACCATGGCTTGTCTCTCGGAGGGAACGCACCCAGCCGTTTGCTGTGTCAGGGAAGCCAGGGTATAACATGTCTTAGGAGTTCCCGCTGTGGCTCAGGAGGTTAAGGACCTGACTCGTATCCATGAGGATGTGGGTTTGACCCCAGGCCTTATCAGTGGTGTAGGTCGCAGACACAGCTCGGATCTGGCACTGCTGAGGTTGTGGGGTAGGCCAGCAGCTGCAGTTCTAACTCGACCCCTAGCCTGAGAACTTCCATATGCCACAGGTGCAGCCCTAAGAAGAGAAAAAAAAGTCTTAAAGATTCATCAAAACAAAACAGCTCAGGAGCCCCGCTCTTGACAACGGTTCAGTCTTTTTGATTTCCTTTTCTCTCCTCAGCCGTCTGCAGAAGTAGACACCTGCTTCTTACTGAACTCTACGGAATGTCTTTGAAAGTTTCAGAGCCCCGTCTTTAGGTTTCCATAGAGAAGCTGAGTGGATGCTTGGAGCCTATTGTTTCACTCAGTCCTCTGGTACCGTGTCAAAAAATGAGACCAAGAGGTTACAGAGCAAAGTGTTCCAGTATCAGAGACACTTTCATGCGGAAGCGCTGATAAGTGCCAAACTATTTTTATATATTTTTATATTTTTATGAGGCTGACACTCTACCTCCTGCACTAAAGAGGCACTATAAATATACAGCATATATTTGTCTTCATATATATATATATATATATGTCTGTTTAGGACTGTACCCGCAGGGTATGGAGATTCTCAGGCTAGGGGACGAATCAGAGCTGTAGCCGCTGGCCACAGCCACAGCCACAGCAATGCCAGATGTGAGCTGTGTCTGTGACCTACACCACAGCTCACGGCAACGCCGGGTCCTCAGCCCGCTGAGTGAGGCCAGGGATGGAACCTGGGTCCTCATGGATGCTCGTCAGACTTGTTTCCACTGAGCCACGACAGCTTCTTTTTATGTTTTTAAATAGTACTCGTGGAACACATCCACTGGCCCTGAGTAAGGATGCTCAGAGATTGAACGAAAATTGTCATTCGAACATGACAGTGGTCACCCTGCCCACTCTTATGAGGGGAAGCCCTCCTCTTGTCTAGTTCCTTTACTTCCCTTAATCATGACCCCAGGAAACTCTGTAAGCATCAGTACTTTACTTTGTATTTTATTTTATTTTATTTTTTTTGTCTTTTTTTTTTTTTGCCATTTCTTGGGCCACACCTGCGGCATATGGAGGTTTCCAGGGTAGGGGTCAAATCAGAGCTACAGCTGCTGGCCTCCACCACAGCCACGCAGTATCCGAGCCGCATCTGCGACCTACACCACAGCTCACGGCAACGCCGGATCATTAACCCACTGAGCAAGGGCAGGGATCGAACCCGCAACCTCATGGTTCCTAGTCGGATTCGTTAACCACTATGCCACGAGGAGAACTCCCGCATCAGTACTTTAACAGGAGGTTCCAGGACCTATCTTAGTCGCCACAATCGATCAAGATTCCAAATTCGCCAGCCCCTCAGAAGCCCAGATTCCATTTCAAAAGGGAATATAAAGGTCCTGTTCCCAAACCTGGAGCTTAAATGCGCAGTCAGTCCTCACAGAAATGCTGACGCTCAGCCTCCTGGCGTGGAACCAAGATGACTCTATTTTAACAAGCTGCCGTTGATTCTGATGCCCAGGCACATTTGGGGACCACCAATAAAGATTCAGATTGGGGTGTAACCTGCATGTTTATGCCATTCCATATGACTATTTATAGGAAATAGGCTGATACCAGAGACATCACAAATTATTTCAGTGACAGACTGAATTTATGCTGATGTTTCTAATTTAATCGTCACTGCACGAAGGAAAATTTAACTATTATCTTAATCTAGTATAGGAATTGCTCAATGTTCTTTTAGATTTCTCATATATAACAGACTCATATCATATTCCTCTTATCAAGTTGTATGTTCCACACCAAACCACGTTTACTGGTTTAGTAGTCCCTTAGGTACCCTTCCAGTGTGGTGTTGTGCAAATATAAGCAAATACGGACGTATATCCTCATTTTCTCTCTTACATAAAATGTTTTATATTACATATTTTTATAAAATATATACACACGCATTCATTGTTCTTTACCTTGTATTTTTCATTTAATAATATATCTTGGCGATCGTTCCATTTCAATAAGGAAATATTCCTTACTTTTTACTAGAGCTGTATACTATTCCACTGTGTGGACATACAGTTTATTAAACTGGTTCTCTATTGGTGGACATTTGTGTTGTTTTCTTTTTTTTCTTTTTTTTTTTTTTTTTTTTTTACCATTGGAAACAATGCCAAACATTTGTAAACCACGGGTGCAAGTGTATCTGTTTGAAAGATTCTCAGTAATAAAATATCTGGATCAAAAGGCAAATTTGGAGTTCCCGTTGTGGTGCAGTGGTTAACGAATCTGACTAGGAACCATGAGGTTGCGGGCTCGATCCCTGCCCTTGCTCAGTGGGTTAAGGATCTGGCGTTGCCATGAGCTGTGGTGTAGGTCGCAGATGCAGCTCGGAGCCCGTGTTGCCGTGGCTCTGGTGTAGGTTGGCGGCTACAGCTCCGATTAGACCCCTAGCCTGGGAATCTCCATGTGCGGTGGGAGTGGCCCTAGAAAAGGCAAAAAGACAAAAAAAAAAAAAAAAAAAAGGCAAATGTATTATAGTTTTGGTCGATACTGTCAAAGTCTTCTCCACTGTTCTACCTTGCAACACCCACGGCAATGTATCAGAATACCTATTTCTCTAGAGCCTTATTATCATGGGTTTTTCTTAATTTTTCAATTTTTTGGCTAATCCCATAGGTGAGAAATGGTATCTCATCACGGTGTTGATGTACATTTTTCATGTTATGAGGAAAGCCTGCCATCCTCCCATGTACTTAAGGGCCGTTTGTATTCTCTCGGAACAGGCCCTTCACATTTTTTGAGCTTTTTCTTCTTGATTTCTAAGAGCTCTTGATAAATAGAGATGAATCCCTTTGTGACACGGAATGCAAATATTTTCACCAGTTGTAAAATTTTACCCACTTTTGTACTCTCCCTCGGGGCCCGTCTTTCCCACACAGCACTCACGCATCGTTCCTTCATCTTGGGGGTTCAGCAGAACATGGATGAAGGCAGTAACCAGAAAAAAATAAAACCATCTGCTTATCTCATAATGCCAACAGCTTAGTTGGCACGCCATAATAAACCAGGTACTTCTGCTTCATAATATTTTGTTATCTGACAACAGGCATATATCATTTTGTCATTAGAATACTGTTGTCAGTGTTCCCGTAGTGGCTCAGGGGTTAATGAGCCCGACTAGCATCCATGAAGATGTGGGTTCGATCTCTGGCCTTGCTCAGTAAGTTAAGGATCTGGCGTTGCTGTGAGATGTGGTGTAGGTCGAAGATGCAGCTTGGATCTAGCAGTGCTGTGGCTGCGGTGTAGGCAGGCGGCTATAGCTCTGATTCGATCCCTAGCCTGGGAACCTCCGTATGCCATGGGTGTGTCAGCCCTGAAAAGACAAAAGAAAAAAAAAAAAAATATCTGTTTAAAAAAAATCCTGAAAAACACAAAATAAAAAAAAATCATCCATTGGAAACTATTAATATATCAGAATATTTCTTTCTTTCAATTTTTTTCCTCTATATATGTGTCTTTATGGCCCCTATATTAGGCAAATTTTCCTAAGTCATTGAAAATAATTCAAAAACATCACTTTTCTTGTGGAGAATACTGGATCATATAGACATATTATGATTTAGAAAAATATCCTCTGAATTGTAAAGAAATCCTTTCCTTCTTTTAAAAAATATAGAAATAACATGGTAATGTATACCTTTTATACATAATTCATCTGATTATTTCCTTAATGTAGATTTTTAATATAAACTTTCTTAGTCAAACAGCATAAACATTTTATTTTATTTATTTATTTATTTAGTCTTTTTGCCACTTCTTGGGCCACTTCCGCAGCATATGGAGGTTCCCAGGCTAGGGGTCTAATCAGAGCTGTAGCCACCAGCCTACACCACAGCTCACAGCAACACCGGATCCTCAACCCACTGAGCAAGGGCAGGGATGGAACCTGCAACCTCATGGTTCCTAGTCCGATTTGTTAACCACTGCACCACGATGGGAACTCTTTTTTTTTTTTTTTTTTTTGTCTTTTTGCCATTTCTTGGGCTGCTTCCGCAGCATAAACATTTTAAAGGCTTTTGATACATGTTGCCAAACTGTATTCTGGCAAAGTATTCAAGGGAAATTGAATTCACTGAAATGCATTTATTAGAAAACAAGAAAGGCTAAAAATAAATTCTAACCACGTCACTCAAGAAGCTAAGGGGAAAAAAAGATAAAAACCCCGAAGAAGTAGGAGGATATAATAAAGAATGAGAAACAGCGTTTAAAAGCGCACTGCCTCCCGATGGGGACATTTAAGTGAACCCGCACCTACATGCATTTAGCAAATCAGCAGAACACTTTCCTGCTCTTCAGGATTTCGCAAACCCTAAATGTAAAAGTTACCAGAGAGACAATCACTAGACTAATAACAACCTTTCAATAGCAGCACTAGAGGCTAAGGAATCACTGCAGGAAGAAAAGCCCACTTAGAATTCCATACCCAGCTACACTACAATCTATGAGTAAGGGAGAAATAAAGAAACACAGAATTTGCTACTCTTAGACACACTTGCTGCAAAACGACTGCAGAATTCACTTATTTACATAAGATACACTTTTTGGCCATACCCACAGCATGAGAAAGTTCCTGGGCCAGGGATCAAACCCATGCCACAGCAGTGACCTGAGCCACAGCAATGACAACGCCAGGCTGCCAGGGAACTCCCAAGACATACTTTTATAAGGCTTAGTATGTGCCTTACCAAAATCATTTTACAGATCATAATTTTAATCATTCTACAAATATGAATTCATTTGATCGCAGTAACAATCCCATGAAGTAAATAATATTATCATTCCTATTTACAGACAAAGGCATGAAGCACAAAAATATTATGTAATCTGCTCAAGGTCAAGAGCTGGAGACCAGCAGAGCCAGATGTCAAACCCAGGCAGGTTGACTGCAGAACTGGTGCTTTTAACCACGACACAAGGAACACCTGCTCTGGGAGGCTGAGGAAATGGACCTTAGAAGGAAGGACGACGTGTAAGAACCAGTGGTAAGAAACTGGCAAACATTTCAGGTTACTTCACACTTGTGTTGCCTATTGACAATAAGATGGATAATTGGGGGGGGGGTGTTTAAAAACATGAAATTAAAACCACATACAACAATAACATACATGTAACACAGGAGGAGGAGGGGTAGTGTCTTGTTCTATCTTGTTAAAGAGGGGCTTAACAAAGTTATGCATGTAACATAAAAGGGGATTAAAATGTAAATACTAATCTTGTAGAGAAACATTAAGGGAGAACAAGGAAACAGAATCCAATGGAAAGAAAGGAGAGAAAAAGAAATAACCCCTCCTCCCAAATCCCAACCCAACCGATTTTTTTCAAGGATTTGGCAAGCTGATCCTACAATTTCTATGAAAGAATAAAGGGCTTTAAATAGCCAAGACAATTACTATAAAGCTGTAGTGCTCAAAAAATGTTATTAACACAGGGATATGCACATAACCTATTGGATAGAATACGTGCCTCATAGGTTAGAATGTGATGAAGTTAAAATCCATGACATGGTTCTAAAACATTAACATTAAAAATGTCAAAACTATAATGTTTGGTGAATAAAGCAAACTGCAAAAAGGTAATATACAAGTATGATGTTAACTATGTAAAATTTAAGATACCACGGACATATAGGTAATAAAAAACCAAAAATACATACAGAAATAATACACAGTAAGCAAAGCACAGTGATTACCTCTGAGTAGAGCTGGGAGAAAAGATAGAGCATGAGGTTTGAGTTGTATCTGGCTTTTTTTTCTTTTTTTTTTTTTTTTTTTTGCCTTTTCTTGGGCTGCTCCCTCGGCATATGGAGGTTCCCAGGCTAGGGGTCCAATCGGAGCTGTAGCCACTGGCCTACGCCAGAGCCACAGCAACGCGGGATCCGAGCCGCGTCGGTGACCTACACCACAGCTCATGGCAACGCCGGATCGTTAACCCACTGAGCAAGGGCAAGGACCGAACCCGCAACTTCATGGTTCCTAGTCGGATTCGTTAACCACTGCGCCACGACGGGAACTCCTGGCTTTTTTTTCTAATGGCCACGCTTGTGGCAAAAGGAAGTTCCTGGGCCAGGGACTGAATCCAAACTGCAGCTTCGACCTACACCAGATGCTTTAACCCATCGCACCCAGCTGGGAATCAAACCCACACCTCCACAGTGACCTGAGCTGCTGCAGTTGGATTCCTAACCCACTGCTCCATAGCAGGAACTCCTGTTTTGTTTTGTTTTTAACCGCCCCCCAAATCTGAAACCAGTATGGCAAAAAATTTAATAATCAATTTAATTCACTTAATCTCAGTAAGAAAATACTTGCTATATTTTCTAAACTTTTCTATGTCTGAAATATTTTGTACTTAAAACATTTTTAAAATCTAAAAACAGAGAGAAAGAAAATAAAAGAGACAGCAAAAACAGAGGAAGAAGGAAAAAGAATTGTGAGAATTTTATTAATACCTTCAATCAGTGCTATCTGGGTGCCGTCCCTGTGGCAGTTGCCATTGTCCTCATGGACACCAGCCCCCTTTCTCAACTGGGGCCACCAGTTCCCAGACAGCTCAACCAGCGGTCCTGAAGAGCCTTGAAGCTTTTCTGATCCTTTTCTGTATCCTTCCCCCCAGAATGGCTGTTTAGCAGGGATGCAGAAAAACGCACTGCTCCTTTTTTTTTTTTTTTTTTTTTGGCCTTTTCTAGGGCCACTCCCATGGCATATGGAAGTTCCCAGGCGAGGGGTCAAATCAGAGCTACAGCCGCTGGCCTACACCACAGCCACAGCAATGACAGATCCGAGCCACGTCTGCAACCTACACCACAGCTCACGGCAAAGCCAGATCCTTAACCCACTGAGCGAGGCCAGGGATCAAACCCACAACCTCATGGTTCCTAGTCAGATTCATTCACCACTGCGCCACGATGGGAACTCCGAGAACGCACTGCTCTTAGGTGAAGGACTCAGTTGGAAACCAATTTTCTCTGCTCCCTACCCAGATTTAGATGACACTGGGTCACCGACCTTGTCCTAACCTTCAGGTCTTAACTGATCCAGGTCTTCCCTCTTCATCGCCAGACCCCCAGGTTTTTCTCTAATTAATTTATGCCTCCTGAAGGGAATCAAGCTTATTATTGCCTGCATACATGGTCCTTCCTTCCATTGGAGGGTAATGGGCCCCCCTGACTTGGGCCACTTGGAGAAATGATGGGGCATGGAGCTGCCCCTCAAGGCAGCTCATCTACCTCTGGTCCATCTCTATCTGCTGCAGAGATGGTCAGCACAGATCTCCAGGGACAGCTCTGCCCTGGAGGTCAATACACTTGTGCTGGAGACCCAGGAGAAGCCTCTGGACTTCCCTTCTCCACTGCCCCCGACCACTTACCTCCCAGGCACTGTTCTTTTCCTTCTAACCCTTCCCAACCCTTCCAGATTTGCTTTCCTCTCCTCTAAGTCCCCTCTATAAACCCTGACCCCGTCCCTTTCCTTAGCTGTCTCTTCTGTAGACAAGTACTCTGAAGATGCCTCACCTGGCAGTTTCTATAAACCGTGGTGCAGAGCTCCCTGCCGCCTGGTGACATGATGGGCAGGTCACCACCGAGGGAGACGCTCGGTCAGGACCGGCGGGCTCTCAGCCTAGAAGGGCACTTTTCAGGGTGTCTTTCCCAAGAGGAAAACCTTGTTAATCCTTGGTCCTGGGTACATCACCAGATATGTCTGGTTATGGTGCCTCTTTGAGATGAACTATAAAACAGAAGAAGAGCTACTGCTACCAGATTCTAGTGGAGTCCACCCTATGTGGAGGTGGCCGGTCCAGAGCCTGACACATACTTTCATTTAGGCTATTCACAGGACTTTTTTCCTGAATAATAAATAGATACAGAAGTTCCCGTCGTGGCGCAGTGGTTAACAAATCTGACTAGGAACCATGAGGTTGCGGGTTCCATCCCTGCCCTTGCTCAGTGGGTTACAGATCCGGCGTTGCCGTGAGCTGTGGTGTGGGTCGCAGACACAGCTCGGATCCGGTGTTGCTGTGGCTCTGGCGTAGGCTGGCAACTACAGCTCCGATTAGATCCCCAGCCTGGGAACCTCCATATGCTGCGGAAGCGGCCCAAGAAATGGCAAAAAGACAAAAAAAAAAATAGATACAGACTTTTTTTTTTAATGACCACAAGGTGGCATAAGGACATTCCCAGGCCAAGGATCGAATCTGAGCTACAGCTATGACCTGTGCCACAGCTGTGGCGACACCAGATCCTTTCAACACACTGCAGCGGGCCAGGAATTGAACCTGGGCTGCCAAACAGGCAACTTGGGATCCTTAACCCGCTACGCCACAGCAGGAACTCCTAGATACACATTTTAATGTATGAGTTTCTTTCCTTTTGATCTTTTTGTCTTTTTAGGGCTGCACCTGCAGCATATGGAAGTTTCCAGGCTAGAGGTGGAACTGGAGCCGTAGCTGCCAGCCTACACCACAGCAACATGGGATCTGAGCTGCATCTGTGACCACACCCCATCTCATGGCAACGCTGGATCCTTAACCCACTGAGCCCGGGGGTCAAACCCGAGTCCCCATGGATACTAGCTGGGTTCGTTGACCACTGAGCCCCGGCAGGAAACGCCTTTGTAATAGTTTCTTTTCTTTTCTTTTTAATGTACGAGTTTCAACTAAAGTATTTTCACAATTGATACAGTTTTGGGGGTGTGGGTTCTTATACTGAAGACATTTTTAAATTGGCTACACTGATTTAACAATTTGAACATTTCTAAGTCCATTAGCATATTTATCAAGTTAACAGGATTTCTCTCCTGCGGGGCGTGACTCATGATGAAGCTATGACGTGACTGTGAGTCTTTACCACACAACAGACTGAAGCCCTTACCCCACTGTCACACAAACAGGGTTCTCTCCCACATGGATCCTCTCTCTCTCTCTTTCTTTTTTCATCTTTCTGTCTTTTCTAGGGCCACACCCTCGGCATATGGACGTTCCCAGGCTAGGGGTCAAATCAGAGCCGTAGCTACTGGCCTAACCCACAGCCACAGCAACCCCAGATCTGATCTGTGTCTGCGACCTACACCACAGCTCATGGCAATGCTGGACCCTTAACCCACAGAGCGAGGCCAGGGATCGAACCCACGTCCTCGTGGATACTAGTTGGGTTCATTAACCTCTGAGCCACGACAGGAACTCCCCATGTAGATTCTCATTCAACAAATATTTACTGAGGAGTTCCCGTCGTGGCTCAGCAGAAACGAATGTGACCAGTGATCACGAGGACGCAGGTTTGATCCCTGGCCTCCCGCGGTGGGTTAAGGATCCAGTGTTGCCGTGAGCTGTGGTGTAGGTCATGGACGTGGCTCAGATCCCTCCTGGCTCTGGCTGTGGTGTAGGCCGGCAGATGCAGCTCTGATTAGACCCCTCGCCTGGGAATCTCCATGTGCCGTGGGTGCGGCCCTAAAAAAAAAAAAAAAAAAAAAAAAAAAAAAAAAAAAAAAAGACTACAAATATTTCCCGAGTGGCTGCTCTTGCTGGGCTCTGGGCCAGGAGCTGGAGACACAAGGGTGGGCGGAGCCCCCACAGCTGCCGTCTCGTGGAGCCGCCAGGATCGTGCGAGAAACCGACTCTCTGGGAAGAAGGAGAGATGCCCAAGTTCTCCGTCCACGCGTGTACGCGGAGTCGGATGGGTATGAAAGCTGGAGCTCACTTCTCACGCGCACAGGGTTGCGACCTCGCGTGCACTCTTAACGCACACGAAGGCTCGGGTTGGAACCGCAGCCCTCACGGCAGACCGGCGCCGTGGGTCTCCCCCTGGGCTGGCTCTGGTGGGGGGTCTGTGCGCCGCACTAAACCTCCACCGGCCTCGGCGCGGGCGCGGCGCTCTCCCCGTGGGCTCGGTCGACGGAACCCAAGGAGCGCGCTCCTTCCAAGGCCCTGGCAGAACCTCACACGCGAACGGGTTCTCTCCCGCACGGCTTCCTTGCTGGACTCAAGAGCTGCGCCCCGACCGAGGGGGCGTCACGGCAGCCAGCAGGCCCGCAGCTTCGCTCTCGCAAGAACGCGGAGCCCCAGCTGGGGTGGAAGCCCTCGCGGTGGAAGCGGCTGAGCGCGGAAGTCGCCTTTGAAGGGTTTCCCATTTAAGCGGCTTCTCTCGCGTGGACTCCGATGCACGTGGAGGTCTGTGTTCTGACACAAGTCCTTACACACGCCTCACACTTGCGCAGTTTCTCTCCAGTGTGGACCCTCCCCTGGATGGGAAGCTTGGTGCTCCGATGGAAGCCCTTGCCACACGCCTCACACTCAAAGGGTTTCTCGCCTGTGTGCACCCTCTGATGCACACGAAGATTTGTGTTATAACGGAAGTCTTTGCCCTAAAAAGCATAAAAAAAAAATCCCAGTTCTACTAGAATTCAGAGGAAAGGATTAGAAGAATGAAATTCTGGTCTTTAAGGTCTTGTATGTGTATGAGAGATCCAGAAGGAGGGAAGAAAGAGTATGATGTTAATAATAATAATAATAATTACTTATTAGCCTGAAAGAGAACTTGATTCCTTTAGATTGAAAGTGTGCCCCCAAAAGACAAACTAACATACATATGTATCTGGACGCAATTTCTGAATTTCAAGGATCAAGCAAACATAAGCATAACAAGTTACAATTAAACTTGCAAAAAGTCACTCCCTTGTTAAGAAACTAAGATGGACAGAAGACAACAGGACAATGTCACCACAGTCCTGAGGGAGAAAGACTATCATCAAGAACCCTACGTCTGGGAGCTCCCGTCATGGCTCAGTGGTAACAAACCCAACTAGTATCCACGAGGATGCGGGTTCCATCCCTGGCCTGGCTCAGTGGATTAAGGATCCGGCACTGCCGTGAGCTGCGGTGTAAGTCACAGACGCAGCTCGGATCTGGTGTTGCTGCGGCTGTGGTGCGGGCCAGCAGCTGCACCTCCAATTGGACCCCTAGCCTGGAAATTTCCATACACCATGGGTGCAGCCTGAAAAAGACAAAAAAAAAAAAAAAAAAAAAAAAAGAATCCTAAACCTAAACCAATCATTCCCCTACGAGGACAAAAGGAAGATACAAAAAAGGAGAGGGCAAAGATGTCCAAAATTAGTCAAAATAAACTTGTAGAGAAAGAAGACATGAAATATAAATATATTAAGGCTTTTCCTCCTTTTCCCCCAACAAAATCTCATGAAATATCAAGGGAAAACTCCCATGAGCTGAAGGATTCAGAGGTGGAAAGAGATGAACAGATGCATAATTACTAGAAAAATAATTGCTTATCTAGACACATCTGGTAAAATTTCAAAATCCTAAGGGTAAACAGAAAAAACAAGAAACAGAAAAATTATAAATGTTTCCAGAAGGGAGGATAAAGAAAAACAGGTTAAACAAACAAAAATAAGATAAAATAAGACAAAGAAGGACCAAATGAATGAAGCAGATCAGAATCAGCAATATCAAAGCATAGAAACAAAGACATAGTAGCTGGAACATTCTCAGGGAAAATGATTTTGAATCTAAAGGTCTCTACTCAGTCAAACTAGTATGCAAGGGTGGGCTGAATATACACACCTTTTCAAACATGCAGGGACTCAGAAAGTATATCTGCAAATGAAAAATAAATCTAAGCAACAGGCAGATGTGGTATATAAGGATTTATAGAAAGAAAGGGTTCCCATTAAAATTAAGGCCAATTTAACCTGGGAAAATAGAGGTATAATAAAATAAAAAATTATGGGGAGTTCTCTCGTGGCTCAGCAGGTTAAGGATCCAGCATCGTCACAGCAGTGGCTTGAGTTGCAGCTGTGTGGTGCAGGTTTGATCCCTGGCCTAGTAACCTCCGCATGCCATGGATCTGGTAAAAAAAATTATAAATGGTTTCAAAAACACACAGGATGAGGGAGTGTATGTATGTGTGTGTCAGGATTAAGTAAAAGCATGTTTATGACCTTGTCTTGTTCTGGAGAATGGAAGTTATAATAAATACTGATTGACACTTGACACTAATAAAAAAATATAACTTTTCAAACATGCTCTAATCTTAAGGTAACTAATTCAAGGATAAAAATAAGAAGTAGAATTTTCAAATAATAATAGAAGTGAAGAGGAAAGAAATAAGAATTCATTTAGAAAAGGGGGGGTGATTAAACAGAAAGCACAACATAATATGTCAGAAGTCGGACCAAATATGTCAGTTATCACAGTAAATGCGAAAGGGCTAAATTCCCTTAGGGTCCTACAGACTCCAAGATTAAGTTAAAAAAACTCCAGCCACTTTCAGCTTGCAAGAGACAAGAATATACCAGGCAAATGCTAACTAAGAGAGAGCAAATGAGCAACACTAATATCTGACAAGCAGAATTCAAGACAAAACACACTAAGTAAGACAAAAAGGTATAATCCACTAGGAGAATATAAGAATCATAAAGAAATTGTCAAATCCAAAATCACTGAATAAATCTTTAAAAAGCCCTAAAGCAGGTATGTACCTAAGAATGTTAACTACAGCATTATAATACTGCCAAACGGGAAATAGCCTAAATGTCCATCAAGAAGAGGTGGGTGAAATGATTCTAATACTTTTGTACAGTGGGATACAGTCTAGCCTACAGCCAGAGGATGAGGTTTAAAAAAATGATGAGGTAGACCTGGATATACTGTATGGTCATGTCCATGATGAACCCATGACTAAAAACAAATGAAGTTACAGAACGGATAGAAAAATAGATATCTGTGCCTCAGTTTTCTTGTCTATAAAATGGGGATGATGTTAATATCCCACAGAGATATGGTGAATATTAAATCAATTAATTCCAGTGAAGTACTCTGAGCAATTGACTGGTATACAGATATTTCACTTGAGTGTGTTGGGGGAGTGCATGCTAAAAGCCTTAAAATGCACACACACTTTGACATACCAATTCTGCTTCAAAAATGTTGTCCTGAGGAAATAACCAGGCAAATGTACAACAATGTAGATTGAAGCACTGTTTAATAGCAAAATTAGTGGAGAAGGTGTATGTTCAACGTGCTGTGGTCTGAAGGATTGTATGCCCCCCCAAATTCATAGGTTGAAAAACTAATGCCTAAGGTAATGGGATTAGGAGGTGGAGCTTTGGGGATGTGATTAGATCATAAAAGTGGCACCCTTATGACTGGGATTAATGTCCCTAAAAAGAGGCCCCATCTAGAATACCCGCTATGGCTCATGAACACGACTAGTATCCATGAGAATGCAGGTTTGATTCCTGGTCTTAAGAATCCAACATTGCTGCTAGCTGTGGGGTAGGTCGCAGACAAAGTCTGATCCCAAGTTGGTGTAGGCTGGCAGCTGCAGCTCCGATTGGACCCCTAGCCTGTGCACTTCCATATGCCACAGGTGTGGCCCTAAAAAGCAAAAAAAAAAAAAAAAAGAGGCCCCATCTAGTTCACTAGCCCCTTTGGCCATGTGCGGATACGGGGAGAAGTCTACCACCTGGAATGGGGCCATCACCTGACCACACTACTAGCATCCTGATCTTGGACTTCCAGCCTCCAGAACTGTGAGAAATAAATTTCTGTCGTCTCTAAGCCACCCAGTCTGTGGTATTTTGCCCAAAGGGACTAAGACACAACAGTAGTGGATTGTTTATGGACGGTCCTTCCCCCAGATGTCCCCCATGCTTGCACCCTCACTTCCTTGAGCAAAAGTCTCCTTATGGAGAGGCTCCCCCATCACATTCCACCCCGCCGTTACTCGTACCTTCCTTCACCCTGCTCCAGAGCACGCATCGTCGTCGGACGCATTCATGTTTACTACCTGTCTCTCCCTCCACTCTAAGTGCTATGTCCTCAGGATCTAGAACAGTGCCTAGCATAAATATTTAATTCAACTAATAATGTTTTGCTAAGTCAAGGTTATTTAATACAACAGAATACTATGTGACTATTAAAAGGCACGGGTGTTCATGAGTGGGCTTCAGGGAGTTGATGAACCTCATGAAACATATGTAGAATTTTGTGTGCATGGACCTCTGTTAATTTGGGGGGTAAGGATCTTCTGAAAGAGACTAGTGACTAAAGAAAGATTAAAAAAATAGAAAGATGGACATGACATATTGAATGTAAAGTGCACATCACAAAAGTATAAATACACAATTTATACAAGCCCATCTTGTATAAACATATTTAAATATGTGTATATATTATGTATCTGAAATGCTAACGAAAGCATACACATCAAATCTTACAAGATGTTTTCTCTGATTGTGGGTCTGATTAATTTTTCAGCCAGGGACTGAACCTGCGCCACAGCAGTGATCTGAGCCACAGCAGTGACAACACTGGGTCCATGACCTGCTGAGCCACCAGGAAACTCCTAGGGTTTTCCTTTAGGGTGATGAAAATGTTCTGGAACTTGATAGAGGAGGTGGTTACACAACACTGTGAGTTACTAAATGCCACATAATTATACTTTAAAGTGGCTAATTTTATGCCATCCAAATTTCACCTCAAAAAAAAAAAAAAAAGAAAAGAGAAAAGAAATACAAATTGGGGAAGCATAACTCAAGTATTTACTTAGGTAGCAATGTTTTTCTTCCTTCAACAGAGATTTTGTCACTCTGATATTTGAATCTCAAGCCCTCGCTTAAACATGTTAAGAGCCCACAGCTTTCAACAACCAAAGGAACAAAAAATTCTCCAAAGAGCAGCTGTCCTCACCCACTAAGACCAAGTTGCCAGAGATCTCCAGCATCACCGCTTTGTACAGGGCCCTTAGTTTGGGGTCCAGCTGCCCCCACTTCTCCTTGGTGAAGTCCATGGCCACGTCCTTGAATGTAACACGTTCCTAAAACACCAACGAATACTAATTCCTCCTCCGCGAGCAAGCATCGATGCCAGCTTGTATAGTACAAATGGTAAATTTGGCAACACTGAGAAAGGTAAATGGAATAAAAGACTTCAGAGTTCTACCCTAAGCCATAAGAATAATTTAAAGGATAATAAAAATAGTTTAAAAGATACATATATTTGGAATTCCCTTGTGATGCAGTGGGTTATGGGTCTGCTGTTGTGGTCACTGCAGTGGTTTGGGTCACTGCTATGGCACAGGTTTGACCCCAGCCTGGGAACTTCTACCTGCCATGGGCATGGCCAGAAAAAATAAAAGATATATAACCCTTTTGCAGAGGTTCACCAATCCTGATAAGAAAAAGAGCTCTTAAAAATCAATTTTAGGAGTTCCTGTCGTGGTGCAGTGGTTAACGAATCCGGCTAGGAACCATGAGGTTGCGGGTTTGATCCCTGGACTTGCTCAGTGGGTTAAGGATCCAGCATTGTCATGAGCTGTGGTGTAGGTTGCAGATGCGGCTCGGATCCCGCATTGCTGTGGCTCTGGTGTAGGCCGGTGGCGATGGCTCTGATTGGACCCCTAGCCTGGGAACCTCCATATGCCGCAGGAGCAGCCCAAGAAACGGCAAAAAGACAAAAAAAAAAAAATCAGTTTTAAAAAAGGTTAAATGCTCCAGTTAAAAATGGAGAAACGAAAAATAATCTGAATGTGTCATTTCTAGGAGAAAAACAAATGGCCAATAAACACATGAAAATACATACTGCCTCACAGATTAGCAAAGAAATGGACATTCAGATAATGAGATGTTACTTTCCCCTATCCATGGAGCAAAGATTAAGACTTGCAATACCTGAAAGTTCCCGTTGCGGCTCAGTGGAAACAAATCTGACTAGTATCCATGAGGTTGCAGGTTCGATCCCTGGACTTGCTCAGTGGGTTAAGAATCCGACTTTGCCGTAAGCTGTGGTGTAGGTCGCAGACGTGGCTTGGATCTGGTGGTGTTGTGGTATAGGCCAGTGGCCACAGCTCCGATTTGACCCCTAGCCTGGGAAATTCCATATGCCGTGAATGTGGCCCTAAAAAGCCAACAAAACAAAACAAAACAAAAACTTATAATACCCATTACCCGGGAGAGGATGAGGACAAACATACCCTCATATTCTTTTGGAAGGAGTATAAATTGGTACAAATTTTCTGGAGAACAGTTTGACAGTTTTATCAAACATATCCTTTGATCTAGCAATTCCAATTCTAGACATTCATCCTCATTTGATAACTAATGACTTCCTTGCTGATAAACCCAATGGAAAGCTTTCAATCCTGTTTCTGCTTGACCTCTTGGCATTATTTGACCTGTTGACCACGTGGTCTTCCTCAAAACTCCCCCAAGAGTCTAGACATCACTGTAACCAGATTTTTCTCCTAACATCCTGGTCACTCTTTCTCAGTCTCCTTCTCTACTCAACTCATCAATGTGGGTTCCCTGGGTTGGATCCCAGGCTTTTTCCTCACTCTCCTTATATGATCTCGTCTATTCTGATAGCTTCAAATGCCAACCAAATGCTGACAACCCTCAGATGCACTTTGCCAATAACAAGTGCTGGAGAGGGTGTGGGGAAAAGGGAACCCTCCTGCACTGTTGGCGGGAATGTAAATTGGTACAACACTACGGAAAACAGTATGGAGGTGCCTCAGAAAACTAAATATAGAACTACCGTATGATCCAGCAATCCCATTCTTGGGCATTTATCAGGACAAAACTTTCCTTGAAAAAGATACATGCACCCATATGTTCATTGCAGCACTATTCACAATAGCCAAGACATGGAAACAACCCAAATGTCCATCAACAGATGAATAGATTAAGAAGATGTGGTATATATATACAATGGAATACTACTCAGTCATAAAAAGAACAAAATAATGCCATTTGCAGCAACATGGATGGAACTAGAGACTCTCATACTATGTGAAGTCAGTCAGAAAGAGAAAGACAAATACCATGTGCTATCACTTATCTCTGGAATCCAATATAGGCACAAATGAACCTTTCCACAAAAAAGAAACTCATGGACTTGTAGAACAGACTTGTGGTTGCCAAGGGGGAGGGGGAGGGAATGGGAATTTGGGGTTAATAGATGCAAACTACTGCATTTGGGGAGGTTAAGCAATGAGATCCTGCAGTATAGCACAGGGAACTATATCTAGTCAATTATGATGGGACGTGATGTAGAATAATGTGAGTAAAAGAATGTTATATATGTGTTACTGGGTTACTTTGTCGTACAGTAGAAATTGACAGAACACTGTAAACCAACTATAATGGAAAAATAAAAATCACTTTTTAAAAAAGTGCACTTTGGCAGCCAAGACCTCAAGTCACTCATGAGAGTTCCAGACTCAACTAGCTCCCTGAAGAACATCCAGTATGAAGCACAATGCTTGATCTACAGTAGGTAATCAATAAATATCTACCAAATGAAATAAATATTTACTTGGAGGTCTCAAAGGCATCTAAATCAAATGATCAGTTCTGACTTTATCTCCCTTTCCAAACCTGCTTCTCTCCAATGTTCTCTAACTCAGGAAACCCCATCTCCAACCACCTAGATGGTCAAGTTGGGAAAAAAAAAAAAGAGTCATCCTTGACTTCCTCTCTTCTAACCCTCACACGATCTGAGCGAGGCCAGGGATTGAATCCGCATCCTTACAGAGACTATGTCAGGTTCTTAACCCACTGAGCCACAACGGGAACTCAGCATAATTAAACCTTTTAAAACTTTTTTTTTTTTTTTTTTTTTTTACTTTTTAGGGCTGCACCCACGGCATATGGCATAGGTTCCCAGGCTAGGGGCTGAATCAGAGCTACAGCTGCTGGCCTATGTCAGAGCCACAGCAACTCAGGATCTGAGCCACATCTGCAACCTACACCACGGCTCACAGCAATGCTGGATCCTTAACCCACTGAGCGAGGCCAGGGATCGAACCTGCAACCTCATGGTTCCTAGTCGGATTTGTTTCCACTGCTCCACGACGGGAACTCCAAAAACATTTCTTTCTGCTGCCACCACTTTATTCTGAGCCACCGTGATCTCACCTCTTCCTCATAACTGGTCCATACCATCTTGCCTTCCTGGAATATAACCTCTACTCTGGCCCCTCTTTTAGTGCTCATTCCTTAAATATTTGTGTTCTTCAAGGTTCTTCTCTAGTTATCTTTTTTCTTCTATTTTCACATATCAGCTGGATCATCTCAACCAAGGTCATGACTCTAATGGCCAGATATATGGTGCCACCTCATAGATTTTTAACTTTCACCTGGATCTATCTCAGACCTTGCTATCAACCCGCCTTCTAGATTTCTTTAATTGGATGTCCCACAGGCACTTCAAAATGTCTTCTAATTTCTCCCTTCATACACGAACACACACAGAAGCACAGAGCCTCCATCTCCTCTGTTCCTTATTTCAGTGAAGAGGAACAGCTGCCCCAAACGTGCATTTCAGCCCTACCTGCTTCCCATCCCTCACACCACATGCAGACTCATAGTGTTATGCATGTTTTAAACACGTACTTGGAGGTGTCCATATTCTTTACACACTTATTTATCTATGCAGCCAAGTTGCATACCATTTCATTTTAAAGTTACATTTCTATGAATATAACGTTTGTTTGGGAGTCCCCATCGTGACGCAGCAGAAACGAATCCAACTAGGAACCACGATGTTGTGGGTTCGATCCCTGGCCTTGCTCAGTGGGTTAAGGATCCAGAGTTGCCATGAGCCGTGGTGCAGGTCGCAGACATGGCTTGGATCTGGCACTGCTGTGGCTCTGGCATAGGCTGGCGGCTACAGCTCTGATTATACCCCTAGCCTGGGAACCTCTATATGCCGTGTGTGCAGCCCTAAAAAGACCAAAAAAAAAAAAAAGATAACGTTTATTTGACATTACCCAATTAACCAGGCTTGCTGATACCTTTATTATTAAACAAATCCAAGGATTCCTTAATCTATCATTCTTTTTGGTAGCCCAGCACCTTTAAACCTTTAATAAGGGAGATATCATTCCTATTTTCAAGCGAGCTTGTAGATTCTTGGACGACCTCAAAGTCTAGCCACCAAGTGTAAATATAGCTGCATCCATACCTGAATAGAGTGGTGAGGCATTAAAATGCCCTTGATAAGAATTGACAGTTTTGGTAATTGGCAGTCAGGTGTCCTACGAACTGAAAATGCCTTTACGGGAGTAATTAAAGGTCAGTGCTTTTCTTCTCAATCACTGAACTATGGTAACTCTAGTATGTGTGCAGCCATGTAGAAAACAGTACGGGAGTTCATGTCATGGCTCAGGTGGTTAAGGACCTGATTTTTCTCTGTGAGGATGGGGGTTCAATCCCTGGCCTTGCTCAGTGGGTTAAGGTTCCAGCGTTGCCACAGCTGCAGCGTAGCTCACAGATGTAGCTCAGATCTGGTGTTGCTGTGGCTATGGTACAGGCTGAAGCTGCAACTCTGATTCGACCCCTGGCCCAGGAACTTCCATATGCTGCAGGTATGGCCATTAAAAACAAAACCAACCAACCAAACAAAAAGACAGTATGGAGGTGTCTCAAAAAACTAAAAATATGAGATCTTATTAATTCATAAAGATACATGCTCCCCAGTGTTTTCAGCAGTAACCTGTGTGTCCATCAACAGGTGAGTGGATAAAGAAGATGTGAGATATATATATTACACACACATACACACACACACACAGGAATACTACTCAGCTATATAAAAAGAATGAAACTTTGCCATTTGCAACAACATGGATGGCCCTGGAGGGTTATTAGGCTTAGTGAAATAAGCCAGACAAAGACAAATACTGTATATTTTCACTTACATGTGGAACCTAAAAAATAAAACAAATGAATACAACAAAACAGAAATAGACTCACAAACATAGAGAATAAACCAGTGGTTACCGGGGGGGGGAGAGGGAAGGGAGGAAGGGCAAGACAGGGGTAGGGGGTTAAGAGGCACAGCTGCAAGGAGATATTGCACAGCACAAGGAACAGAGCCAACATTTTATAACAACTTTAAATGGAGTATAATCTATCAAAATTTTGAATCATTATTATTGTATACATGAAACTAATATAATACTGTAATTCAACTATACTTCAACTTTTAAAAAAGTCTAACGTGGGAGTTCCTCCTGTGGCATCACAGGAACGTTATGATCCAGCTTGTCTCTGTGGCATTGCTGCGAATTCGAGCCCCAGCCCAGTGCAGCGGGTTAAGGATCTGGCATTGCCAAAGCTGGGGCTTAGGTCACAACTGCGGCTTGCATCTAATCCCTGGCCTGGGAGCTCTATACGCTGTGGGGCAGCCAAAATTGAAAAAAAAATCAGAAAAGTTATGAAAATTTTAATCAAGTCAGATAATATGGACACCTGAAGACATCTTTTAAAACTGTATTAAAATATTAAAAATTTGAGGGGAAATGCTGTAAATAATTTCCAATTGGCACTATCATCTGTGTCCTGGGCTGCTTGGCACCCAGGTTTCTGTTGGTAACAAGAGAGTTGGGATGCTCCTTTACAACAGTGAAGAAAACCCCTCTCTGGTAGGAGAGCGAGAGCAGCCATAGCCCAGCCTAAGGGTTATCCTTGGATTTTAAAGGACACAGACCCTGTTTAGTGAATAAATATACCCATTTTATTTGAGAGAATCTGGGGCTGCAAGATATTTCTGAAGATGGATGTTTCATTATAGAAACAAAAAGAACATTGGATATAAGAAGAGATGGGGGTTTAAGTTTTATTTTTTCCCAAAAGTAACTATCTGACACTGAATGAAGGTGAAGAGGATGATAATGATGAGAAAGATTTATTCAATTCCAAATGTTCCTGTAAGGGTTTTTCTTAGATGAGATGGACATTTAAATTGGTGGACTTTGAGTAAAGCAGAGTGCCTTTCATAGTGTGGGTTGTCCATATCTAATAAATTGAAAGCCTTAATGAAACAAAGATTGACCTCCCTAAAATGAGAATGAACGGTGCCAGCAGAAGGCCTTAAAAAAAAAAAAAAAAAAAAAAAAACAGTTGGTACCTGCTCACCTACCATTAGAGAATATACATTCTCCTCAAGCACACATGAAACATTGTAAGAATTGATCATAAATTGGGCCATAAGGCAATTTTCAACAACCAAAAAAGTCAAGACTTGAAAGAGTATGGACGTCCACAGACAGGCATCCCCTGCTTCACGCCACTTAGCCTTCACGAAAGATCTACATTAGCACCTGTTTTCACCTGCTCACAGACAGACATTTGAAAAGCATTTTCACCTTGACAAAAAAAGCAAAAATCAAAAAAAGCTTTCAGGGTTTCTTTTGCAAAGAGTCATTATAAAGGCAGAGCATGTACCCAGAGTCGCTAGAGTGGCACTGTCAAACTCCTTCCCCAGCCCCAGGAACTATGCTCGGCATCAAGTTTCCATAGCTTTGAACCGTATCTGTGAGCATCTGTACTTTATCTCAATTTATTTTGTGCACCCATTAGTAAGATGTGTCCTAGAATAATTGCTTCTTTCTACCATTTCAGCTTCCAAAAGTCTTCATAGGAACATTCTACTTTCAGATAGCGGGGAAAACCTGTAGTGCTCAAATTTTCTCTTTAAGGAACAAAAGCTCGCCTTCTTCAGGAAGTCTTCCTCGATCACCCCTGTGCACACTGATTTTTCCCTCTCCTCTAGCACTTTTATCACCGACCGAAGTCTTCAAACGGACACGTACGGGTGGCTTCTTTTCATGTTGCTCAATGTATGAGCAATGATCACTATTTTTCACATGTGCATATTAATCTCCCCCAAAGAAACCACACACTTTGAAGTAAGAACTGTATCTAAGTTAATTTGTTTTGCTTTTTACAAATAAATGAGCACAAAGCAACTGTGACGAAGTAGATAAATGAATGAGCAACATGTCAGGGACAGAAGAGACCAAACCTACAGGAGGGAACCAGGCAGAAGGCACGTTCCCTTCAGAGTCCTTTATTTCACAGATTAGGCCCGGTCCCAAGATGTGGGCGATTTAGGCCCAGTCCCTGGATAAGAATGTTGTCCACTGACAACAAATACAGCAAGGCTGACAGACCTAGAAAAGAATCCCGCTCCACCATTTAACAGCTTGGTGAGCTTGACGGGCCTCTAAACCTGAGTGGCTGCTACATCTGTAAAATGGGAATAATATCCATCTCCCATGACAGCTGTTAGAATAAAAGGCAGTGTTGAGTGTATCTAGCAGGCAGTAAGTGCTCCTCAAAAGTAGATCTATCTGGACTGAGAAGAGAGAACTGCAGCTCACCTGGAACCTGGCCATCACTTCTTCCTCCTCCGCAAGGTCAAGGGTTCAGGAGGCGGAGCTGGAGAAGAAAGGAGCCGTGAGACCCAGCCTGCCATGCAGCTCTCAGAGAGGCCACCTGGCACAACTCAGCCTGAACCACTGCCTCAACCTCACGGTTCCTCCGCGCCTTCTCCACACCACATACTGTTCACCGTCTCAGGTAGGTCCTCCCCGCTAAGGCCACGGTCTCTCCCTGTTCTCTGAAGGTGGTCACCTGACCCAAGCCTGGCGGAGGAGCCTCCACACAGCCCCAGTAGCTCCAGAAGCCCTTCCTCCTCCAGACTCCAGTCTTGGCTAGTAGTTTTGCCAGGAGCCCTCAGCTCACAGGTGTGTCCCCTCGAGGTGCGGCCCAAGTGCCTGTGGAGCTGCACTCTTCATTCGTGCGAGCACGGCTTGTTCCTGTGCGCTCAAAAACGCCTTTTCCGTGGCTGGCATCTTTCTCCTGGGGCCCCTCTCTCTCTGTACCCCCAGCAAGAGCGCCAGTGAGGTAAATACAGATGGGCTTAAAGTTTCGCTAAGCACCTCCCAGGATGCAGACCTGGAGGAATCCCAGCGGGGACCTCTACACACGGGACTGCAAAGCAAGAGACCAAACACTTGAGGGAGAAGAGTTCCTACTGCGGCTCAAAGGGATCACTCGTGTCTTGGGAGCGCTGGGACGCAGGTTCAATGCCCCGCCCGCACAGTGGGTGAAAGAGCCGTGGTTGCGGCAGCTGCAGTTTAGGTCGGGATTGCGGCTCTAATCTGAGCCCAGGCCCGGGAACTCCATATGCTGCCGGGCGGATAAAAACCAAAACGAAACAAAGGGAAAACAAACAAAAAATCACTTGAGGGAGAAACCTGGACACCAGAAGGTGGAAGCACCTGCGCACCGCTCCGGGGCTGACTCTCCCCGCCGCTATCCTGCGATCGCAGCCGGGACCTGGGGGCGCCCAAGCCGGGGACACCGGGGGCTGAGCCAAGGCTGGAGTCTGAAGGAGAAAGGGGTCCTGGAGCCCCTGGGGCACAGATTCCACTAAGGCTCCTGTCTTAAGTGAGCAGAGCTGGGCGAAGTGACTAATTTAGAGAACCCGATAGGATCTGACCCTCCACTGACGAATCGCAGGCCACACACTTTTGGAACCACCGCTCCTGGGCCCCAGATTTGGGGCTCCAAGTCCCTCAGTGCCATTCCCACTCTGGCCCTCGAATCTCCACCTTCTCCTGAACCTCAGCCTCGCCAGGAGCGGCTCTTGGATGCGCCGGACTCACCAAGCTCACACCGCGTCTCCCGGCCAAGCCCGCCCGGGCTGCACTGCGCCTGCGCGGACAGAGCCCTGGCCCCGCCCTCAACGCGGCGCCGGGGGCAGCCTGGCCGCCGCATCGTTCCATGAGCTCCTGAATCCTCTTTAAACCTTGGCCGGGCTCAAAAAGCCCGTTTTTTAGTTTCAGTTGTTAGGCTCCCGCAGTGGTGGTGCCACGTAGAAGCTCCTGCTGCGGCGCAGGTCGGGCGAGGATGCGAACTTCTCCCAGTTGGGAGCCTGGCATTGCTGTCAAACCCAAAGTCACCCTGCTAAATGCCTCGTGAGGCCAGACAAACCCAAAGCTTGGGGTCTGGAGCTGAGAAAGGCTTATTGCAGGGCTGAGCAGGGAAAACCAAGCAACAGGGTGGCTTATGCTCAAAAGATCTGCCCTGCCTTGTGGTGTTCTGGGAAGAGTATTTATAGACAAGATTTAAGGAACCTTTTGTAGAGCGTGACCTTCCTCTGACCGGTTGGTGGTGACGTGTTCCACGATTCTCAGCCATCAGCCTTCCAGTTCCAGCCAGTTTGGGGTCCATGTGCTATACTCAGCTAGTTCATGTAGAACTCCTAAATACAAACTGCCTTTGGGTTTTCTTCAGCCTTCTTTCACTCCCTTAATTAGTATTTGAATCTGCCCTTTGAAATTTAGAGAAGCTGGAAGAGGCTGAAATCTTTTTCCTGCAAACAAGAAATGGGGGCCATGGAAAGGTTTTTGTACTTGGGAGAGCCCTGCAGGGTCCTGCTCAGTTTCAAACCCTCCTTTGATACTCCTCAGCCTTGAGGGGAACAGATGTTGGACAAAAAGGGGAATAACATTTTTGGATAGAGAGGTTAATCATAAACTCAGCAGAGGAACTTCATTTTAGAAGGACTCAGTTTCAGCTTCTTGGGGTTGGGGACTGAGACGAGGAAAAGGACTGGTATCTATCATTGGCTGGTGGTCCTTTCCAGAATGTTACCAAACCTGCTCTTCTGGGCAGGCAGGTGTTCTCAGACAGGGTTGCAAAGCCTGCCCTCCTGCAGGTTCTCAGACAGGGAGCCCAGCCCAGGGTGACTTCTTCTGTGTCCATGCCCTGCCCCTTGCTGGTATACTTCATGTGGTGTCCTCTTGGCTGCCCCTCCACCCTGCTGTTTCTGTACAGGTTTTCACTCCCTTAAACAGCCCCCATCTCCCTGGGGGAATCTCTCGCAGTCCTCCTCACTTGATTTTTGGAGAGAGACGCCAGAGCACTCTCCACCAAGGCTGGTTCATGACTGCTGAGTCCCATCCCCACCCTCCAACCAATCCTCTTATGAGATTGTGAGGGTTGGCAGGGCAGGGCTGAGAAGATGGTTGAGGATGGAGAAGTCGGTCACCTTTTAATAAGTGCTGGAAAGGAGTTCCCTGGTCATCCAGTTGTTAGGATTCAGAGCTTTCACTGCTGCAGCCCAGGTTCAATCCCTGATCTGGGAACTTAGATCCCACATCAAGCTGTTGCACATTGCCATGGCCAAAAGGTGGGATACTTGATGCCTCAACTGTTTTTTCATCCTTTGCTAAAGGACACACCCCACTTCACATCTGTTAAGAGTTACTTTATGTTCTGCAGGTGGATGTATCAAAAAATTTATTCTCCCATGGTTGAAACTGTAGCTGTGGTAGCCCTATTGGCAAACATTCCAGGTTCCCTCTTCTTTTCAGTACATGATAGGATTGCAACTTCCCCTCCTTAGGAAGTTAGTGTTGACAGTGTAACTTGTTTGGCTACAAAATATAAGAAGCACCAATGTGACACCTCCAAAAGGAACCTCTTAAGAGCGGACACACGATTTGTTAGCTTTCCCTCTGCCCCAGAAATTGTAATGTTCAGTGTGACAAACAGTCTCTAGAATGGCCCCAATTATCCCCTTCTCCTGATATTCAAACCCTTGTAATCCTCTCTCCTTGGATTCCTATCAATTCAATCTCCTCACAGGTTTTTTTAAAAAATGTTTTACTTACCCGTACCTGCGATTATCATATATTTATTGTGTTTTGAGGTGAGTGCTGGTATTACGCTTTTGCTCACGCTATATAATCAGTATACAATCAGAACAGAAGTCAGGAGGTCCTGCCGTGGCTCAGCAGAAACAAACCTGACTAGCATCCATGAGGACGCAAGTTTGATCACTGACGTCGCTCAATGGGTTAAGGATCCGGTGTTGCCATGAGCTGTGGTGTAGGTCACAGACACGGATCTGATCTGACATTGCTGTGGCTGTGGCATAGGCTGGCAGCTACAGCTCCGATTCGACCCCTAGCTTGGGACCCTCCCTATGCCTCAGGTGCAGCTCGAAAAGACAAAAAACAACAATAAGAACAAACAGGGGTCAGCAATCCACACCCTGAGGGCCACATCTGGTTTGCTGCCTGTTGTTATTAGAACAGAGACACATTCATTCATTTACTGTCTACAGCTGCTTTCTTAGTACATTAGATTTGAGTAGTTGTAACAGAGACTGTAGTGCCCACAAAGCCTAAATACTTAATATCTGGCCCTTTACAGAAAAAGTTTGCCAACTCTTGATCTATTGCAATTAACAATGATCTATCAGGGAGTTCTCGTGTGGCACACTGGGTTAAGGATCTGGCCTTGTCACTACAGTGGCCTGGGTTGCTGATGTGGCATGGGTTCTATCCCTGGCCAGGGAATGTCCACATGCCACAGGTGCAGCCAAAAAAAAAAAAAAAAAAAATATATATATATATATATATATATATATATATATATAAAATGAGGTATCAGCTATTATTTGCTTAGTGGATCTCGTCCCATTCCCCTATTTTGCATCTTTTCTGTATGATTTTGCTTGTCTTCTTGTATGCAATTTATATCTGGATTTTAAAAAAATAATTTGGGAGTTCCTGTTGTGGCTCAGAGGTTAATGAACCAGACTAGTATCCAAGAGGATGCAGGTTCGATCCCTGGCCTCGCTCAGTGGGTTAATGATCTGGTGTTGCTGTGAGCTGCGGTGTAGGCTGAAGACTTGGCTCGGATCTGATGATGTTGTGGCTGTGGCCAAAGGCTGCAGCTCCAATTTGACCCCTAGGAAACTCTGTGTGCCATGGGTGTGGCCCTTTAAAAAAAAAATTTAAAAATATCAATTTTAATTATCTTCCAGAAGTCTTGCAAGCTATTATGACACTTAATTTTTCTAAACTAAGTACCCCAGTTATATGCTGCTTGAGCTAAGCTTACTTCTACTTAGGTTAGCTTTTATTTACAACTATTTACCTGGAGATACTTCTCTTTCCCTATAGTAAGTGCTTAGAGTAACACAGAACACAGCTCCTTTCCTTCTTCATTGTCTGGTTAATCAGGATTAAATATACATACACTTTGGTGTTTTGTATAGAGAAGAAAACTGTCTGTCCTCACTTAAGCAGAGCAGTAGAGGACTTCATAACGGTCCCTATTATTGAAGAGGAAGCTCAAGAAGGCTCAGTAACAACTGCCACAACTATTCACAGGTGCCACAGAATAGTTATACATCAGGTTCATAGCAGTGACCTTCACTCTACATGCTAAACCATGTTATTTCATTTATCATTGGCAATTCTGGATATGGTGATTTCAGATTTTGAACAATGATGGTGTTTACCAGAGATTTTGATAGAACATAAAATTTACTCTTTAAGCCATTTTAAGTGTGTAATTCATTGGCATTAAGTACATTTACAATGCTCTGCAATCATCATAACAGACATAACTCTGTATTATGTGCATAGCATATATTTCATACCTATGGCTATACAATTTCTTAAGCAATGCAGACATTTGTACAATTTGTTTAAAAACCATAAAATAGGGACAGTGTATATATGCAGTTAGTCAGTCTGATGCCTTATTCAGTTTTTCAAAATTTCCTCAGCTTTTCTGTTCAGTAAAGTTGTCTATTTACAGCTTAAAATTTTCTGTAATCTTTTCAGTAAGTAGTATCACTTACAAAAAATGAATTTCAGAACAGGCTTTTCCACATTTATTCAGCTGATAGGGTTTCTCCCATGATGAATTCTTTGCTGCTTTATTAAAAGGCTAATTTTAAGTTTTCCCACATTTACAAAGCTCCATTGTTTTTATGATTTCTTTGATGGAGAATGAAATGTGTCTTCCGCTTAAAAGATTTCCCACATGTGTTGCATTTATTTTGCTGCTCTGCTGTGTGAGTTAAGTAATGTTTAAGGAGATGTGATTTCTTGATGAAGGCTTTGCCACACTCAGTGCGCCTGTGAGGTTTCTCACCTGTGTGAATCCTCTGATGCATGACCAGCACTAAGGAGTCCCCAAAGGCTTTGCCACATTCTCTGCAGTGGTACGGTTTCTCGCCGGTGTGATTTCCAGAGTGTTTATAAAGGGATAAACTGTACTTGAAGGTTTTCCCACATTCTTTACACTCAAATGAGTTCTCGGGTGTGTGGGACTTTACGTGCTGAGTGAAGGAGGAATGCCAGGTGAATGATTTCCCACACTGACTACATTCATAAGGCTTCTCCCCAGTGTGGAGTCTCTGGTGGACCACGAGTTATGCTTTATGCATAAACGCTTTCCCACAATCACTGCACACAAAGGGTCTCTCTCCGCTATGGATTTTTTGATGAGCTACAAGGTGTCCCTTACTGGTAAAGGCTTTCCCACAGTCACTGCATTCAAAGGCTTTTTTTCCCCCTTGTATGCTTTTTTTCATGTCTAATGAGACGAGACTTCTTTTGGAAGGCTTTCCCACATTCATCGCACCCAAAGGTTTTTTTCCTTGTATGCTTTTTTTCATGTCTAATGAGACATAACTTGTTTTTGAAGGCTTTTCCATATTCCTTGTATTCATAAGAGTTTTCTCTCAAATAACTTTTACTATAATTAAGTAAGTGTAAATTAGGCTGCAAACTCTTTCCATTTGATTCACATTTATGCCGTTTTTGTCTTGAAGAAATAAGGTTTATACTCAGATTACAATTTTGGACTATTTTGTTGGTCAGTGCTTTCTTGAAGGTGAACATTCCTTGGTTCAAAAAATTGTCTTTGCTTCCTTCTTTCTCCTTCCTGTCTTTCTAGCTCATCACCAAGTAAGCAGATAACTTCTAAAATGGAATAAAGTGAAACATACTCAGTTACTCCTTCCAACATCATGTTACAAAATCCTGGAAACAGGATTCCTAGAGATATAAGCACTCCCACATTGATTACAGCATTATTCTCAATAGCCAAGAGCTGGAATCTGAATGTCCATTGACAGATGAATGGAAAAAGGCAATGTGGTATGTATATACTTTTAAAAGGAAGGAAACCTTTCATATGCTACAACATGGATGAACCTCAAGGACATTAGGCTGAGTTATATCACTCAGTCAGAGAAGGATAAAAACTGCATGATTCCCCTATGTAAAGTATTTAAAATAGTTAAATCAGGAGAAAGTGGAAGGGTGGTTGCCAGGGGCAGGAAGGAGAGGGAAGTTCAACGGGTACAGAGTTTCAGTCCTGCAAGATGAGAAAGTTCCAGAGATCCCCTGTACAGCAATGTGCATACAGTTAACAATACTGCAAGAGGGTAGATTTCAAATAATGCTTTTTATTTTAAATCACAGACACATACACAAAGTCTCTGGTTTCAGCTCTAGTTTCCCATTCTAGACTACAAAACAAAAAAGAAATCTGTATTTTCCCTGCCCTCAACATTAAGAAGACACTGCTTAAGTGGAGGCCTCTGGAAAACAATAATGAGAACAAGTAGGTTTTTCTACTTATAAATATGACTTTTCAACCTGTGAAAGATGGTGAAAGAGGCACAAAGTAATGTTATAATGAGGACAAAGAAAGTTAAAATGGGCTCTTACAAGGATGTAGAGTAAGCTCTGAGAATAGGGACAGCCATCTAAGAGGAATGAATAAAGAGGGTGACCAGGGGAAAAGGAGATGAAGGCATTATGGGGAAATGAGAAGAGCTGGACTGGTTTGGAGGAATCTTATCAGAGCCAAGATCTACAATATTTAAAAATTAAATTATCCTGGAACTTCCCGTGTGGCTCAGTGGGTTACGAACCCGACTAGTATCCATGAGATCACTGGCCTCACTCAGTGGGTTAAGGATCCAGCGTTGCTGTGAGCTGTGGTGTAGATTGCAGATGTGGCTTGGATCCTGCATGGCTGTGGCTGTGGTGTAGGCCAGCAGCTGCGGCTCCAATTAGACACCCAGCCTGGGAATGTCCATATGCCGAAGGTGTGGCCCTAAAAAGAGGAAAAAAAAAAATTTTAAATTATTCTGTTAGGATCCTCCTCAGTCTCCAGACACTTCTTGTCCTTCTTACTCTTCTTGCACACAACCACCAAGTGAACTGTCAAGCCATTAACTCCCTTTTACCTATAGGCACATTCTCATATCCTCTCAAACCACCCAAAACACACTTGGGACATATTTGTAGAAATTCCCCCAACTACACTTTCAGCTAGGATTCATCCTCCAATGCTTACAAATAGCCAGGAACACACCCACTCAGCAGAACGTTTAAGAGACCAGACATAATCTACTTTTGCTTCTATCATCAGTTATTTCTACTATTTGAAAGGAATCTTTCCCGATAATGAGTCCCATTTTTTATGACCTCATTCAATCTTCCATAAATCTAGTCTCCGGAACCCTGCTTTGCCCCTGCCATCACTCTTCAAATTTTACACTTTGGTTTCCACACTTATAGCTTCCATTAACGCTGGGAATCTGAGCCACAAGACTCCTAGGCTTCATCAACTTTTGTCTTTATATACTGTGTAGTTAGGAAGGTTAATTCTGACTGCCATTACCATGATGCCACACCATGTCCCATGCAACACCACCACTGCCAAGCTCAAAACCCTACAAATGCTAAGTCAACTGATATAATAATGTTAAGGGAAATGAGAGAAAAGACAATTCCTCACTATTTCTGAGACTGCCTTCCATCAAGAGAGAATCTTATTAGCGTAACGCTCTGGACTCTTACATCATTTCTCACATTTCAAATAAACACAATCTGACTATGTTGTTAGAACTGGATGTATGAAAAGATCGGCCATGTTGAGGAGGAAGAGGAATGAGGATTCTGGGAACTGAGAGAACCGAGCAAGCCCTGAGTTGGATCAGCAGTGGGAGGAGCCAGAGCAGGGAGGAGGGACATCCCTCCGCACAAGAGCAGCCACGTGGGAAAGTGGAAGTGACAAGTCACTGGGGGTCTGACAAGTGCACCCAGTCACTTCCAAAGGTGTGTGGCTTTACGAAGTGCTTCTTGGAGTTCCCGTCGTGGCTCAGTGGTTAAGAAATCCGACTAGGAACCATGAGGTTGCGGGTTCGATCCCTGGCCTTGCTCAGTGGGTTAAGGATCTGGTGTTGCCATGAGCTGTGGTGTAGGTTGCAGACATGGCTCGGATCCCGCGGTGCTGTGGCTATGGCATAGGCCAGCAGCTACAGCTCCGATTTGACCCCTAGCCTGGGAACCTCCATATGCCACAGGAGCAGCCCTAAAAATGGCAAAAAGACATTAAAAAAAAAAAAAAAAGAAGTGCTTCCTGAAAAGTTCCAAGGTGCCTTCCCCTCACTGACCAACTGGGATCTCAATTCCAAAGACTCCCATCTGCCTGGTTTCTCTGACTCAACTGGACAGTGCCAATGTGGGTTCTCTCCATCCACCATCCATGGGTCGTGTCCTTGCTTCATTCTGAAGATCACTTTTGTTTTGGGGACCGGACACCTTGTTCATGGGAAACAACACAGAACTGGGGACAAAGTGCTACAGACAAACAACTACCTGACAATTTGGGTCTGCCTCCTGTAGTCCAGGGCCTATGAAGAATGACGAACAGGCTTTAGAATGGAAAAGACCCTTCTCCATTTGGGAGGCAGAAGAATTAGACATATTATCTGTTTACATTTAATCTCAAAGGGGGTTAAGAATCTTAGACCACAAAAATTCTGGGCCAAACTTGTTAAAGCTGCCGAACATTCACAGCTTTCCCAAGTCTTAAAGTAAGGGCACAGGGGCTACTCCTGAGTTACACAGGGAAGCTGTCCTTACCCACCGAGAGGATGTTTCTAAAGTTCTCCAGCATCACATCCCAATACAGCTTTCTTTGAGCACATCCCAGCAACTGCCACTCCTCCCCAGTGAAGTCCACAGCCACATCCTGGAATGTCACTGATACCTGTGACAGTACATTCATCTTCCATCCATAGTGAGCACCACTGGGCATGTGGAGGGAATTCAGAGAAATTCCTCTAATCATGTTCACTGTTCATTGTTCCTTGCAATAAGGTACACAGGAGAGCTAAAAATTACATATTTGATTCAGAATTAAAATTTTTGATAGAAGAAAATCATATTAAAACCATCCCACTATATTCATACACACACATATGCATATGTACCTACATATATACAATACATATATATGGAAACAAGAAAAGAAGGAAAAAGAAAACATTAAGTTCACTGAGTACTGCTTTGGCCTCGTGTATTCTGCTTATGCAAAGGGACACTAAAAAAGAGTCAGGACAAATACCATGTGATATCACCTATACCTGGAATCTAATGTACGGCACAAATGAATCTTTCCACAGAAAAGAAACTCATGGACTTGGAGAACAGACTTGTGATTGCTAAGGGGGAAGGGGAGGGAGTGGGATGGACTGAGAATTTGGGGTTAATAGATGCAAACTATTGCCTTTGGAACAGATAAGCAATGACATCCTGCTGTATAGCACTGGGAGCTATATCTAGTCACTTATGATGGAGCATGATAATGTGAGAAAAAAGAATGTATACATGTATGTGTGACTGGGTCACCTTGCTATACAGTAGAAAACTGACAGAACACTCACTGTAAACCAACTGTAATGGAAAAAATAAAAATCACTATAAAATTAAAAAATAAAATTGAAAAAATAAACTAAAAAATAAGTCATGAAAAACAGATGTTGTTTTGCTCATTGTGATACACCAAGTACCAGAATGGTGTTTGCTCCACAACAGACACTCAGCAAATATTTGCTGAATGAATGACTCTCCTTGTTACATGTTTTCAAAAGAAACTTATTAAGCAACCCTAGCTCAAATGAACTGTGATGTAGGAAAAAGAACAGTCTGGATTTCAGGCCTGATTCAGCCACTAACAAGCCGTGGGACTTTAGCACTCAATTCCCATCTCAGGACTACTTTATCCTTAAAATGAAGAAGCAGAACTAAAGGATTCCTAAAAGTCCTTCTAGCACTACCAGGCTGTGATAAACTATTTCTGCATGGAAGTAAGGGAAGAAAGGGAATCCTCATAACACCAAAGGGCAAATATGACAACTAAAACAGTATGGGAGTTCCCTGGTGGCCTAGTAGTTAAGAACTCTGTGTTGTCACTGCTGTGGCTTGGGTTCGATCCCTTCCCAGGAACATCTGCAGGCAGTGCATGTGGTCAAAACAAACACATTTAAAACCAGTAAGTCAGCTTAATTGTGAAAAAATTGTGAGGAAAAGAATGCACTGGTGTAAATGCATGTTTGTGAGCCAGAGAGAGAGAGAGAGAGAGAGAGAGAGAGAGAGAGAGAGAGATAGGGAGGGAGGTACAGAGAGGGAGCATTTAGGAAATAAGTCGAATTTCTTCTGTATAGCCCTTGATTCTCCTTTCCCTTGACCACACCCTCATTCTCCTGCTGTGAGTTTCAGATACCTGTGGAGCCTGACCACACAAACCCACTCTTCATTTTCTGTAACTCTCACCTTTCTCCTCAAACATTTGGGACCACACTTCCATGGACACAGTTCTTGATGGTTCATGTAATGCGGTGAGTCAAACTCTCCTCTCACTGGATAGAAGAGACAAAAATTGATTCTTCTCTCTCCTGAAATGGGTAAAAAGTCTTAAGTCAGAAGAGCCTCTTTCCAGGATTAATCTCTCTCAACTTTTTCCTAGAAAAGATGGACTAGGTGATAGAGAAGCAACACTCCTTCAACTGGAATCTCTATGTAGGGTCCCGATTTGTAAACTCACCATCCTGTGGCCCTAGGGTGGCTTTTTGTAGATTTTAACCAGGGTCGCTGGAAAATGAATCAGGCAGAAATACGCGACAGGGATCCACAGGTTCAATCACACAGTCTTCCTGCAGAGACACCAAGAGTTCTCTCAGTAACAATGATCACAAGTTGAAGTTCACTTAGTATTTACTCAAGAACACTAACTCTTTTAGGCAAAGTACTATGTTCCAAAACTAGTGAAATTCAGGTAAAACGGCACTGCGTTTGAACACCAGCTCCTCCACTTACTAGCTGTGTGATTTGAAGCAGCTTCACACTTCTCTGTAAGCAGTACGAGGATAATTACATCCCAAAGTAACCGTGATAAATAAATGCCATACTACAAAAAAAAAAAAAAAAAAAGCTTAACAGTGTCTGGCACTGGATATATCGGTCCTCTTCCCCACCGCTCTGAACGCGTTTACTGCCTTCGGCGCGTTAAAACGCTCTTGGAACGCGCTGAGCTGCGGCTTCACGCCCAGGCGTGGGCTCCCTGAGCGGCACCACGACCTCCAGCACAGCCCCGCAGCCCGGCCCGCCCCGGCCCCGCCGCCGGGCAGATGCGCGCCCTGCCCGCACGCGACTTTCTCTGCGCTAAACGCCCCCGCGCACAGGGGTCACCTGCAATCTTACTTCCTTCTCAGGCACCGACTAGCCGGCCTCTCCTCTCCCACCGGCTCAAGCCCTGCAGGGTCACCGGCCGCGCAGGACTGACCCACGCGGAGGAACGCGGGCGCGTCCCGATGCCGCTACTGCGCGTGTGCGGAAGTAGCGCCCCGCCAGCTCCCCCGGGGCCCTCTGGGAAAATCCCCCGGGGCCCTCTGGGAAATTCCCCCGGTTCCGGCTTCCGGCCGGGCTCGCGGCGAGGGCGACCGGAAGGCGTGGGGTGCCGCGTCCCTCAGCGCCGCGCTCTCGTTCGCCGTGGTTGGGGCCCGGCGGAGCGCGCTGGCCGTGCTGAAGGGGAACGTGCGCCGGTTTCTACCGATTAGTACAGACCTGACTGTAGACACGCACGCCATGCAGGCATGGTAAATAGAAAACAGTTAATTAGGGTTTCGTACTTTATTTTAGAAAAGCGTTTTCATTTTAGTAACACTGGAGTGACAGCAACTTAATTTTAAAAGACAAACTATGTAAATTAATGTATTAGAGCCATGTTTAAAAGGGTTTCTTGTTTCAGGTAGCCTAGTTATGAGTATGTTTCAAAGTCCTATTACCATCTAGCTATACGGGAACAGCAAGAGGTCAATTTCAACTTTCACTCAGGAAAAGGAGTTTTTCTGAGGAAGAGAGAAGGGTTACACAATCATTGCTGGTGAGCTACAAAAAGGAGAGTATATCTGGCAGGCATCACGGTGGGTGGACAACTAGTTTCTAAAATAAATCTTAATTCCATTACTTGTCAGGAATGATAGTATGCAAAAAAAACCCCAAAACAAACAACCCCCCCCCCACACACACACAAACAACCTTTTTCTCAGATGAGGTTTGGGACAATTTCTCCTTTACAGGTTTCTTCAGACTCTTCTCCCCTTTTCTCACTACCACCCTGGGCTCGCTCTCTCTCTTTTTTAATGTGTATGTACTGTATACTGTCAGGCTTTATGGTAAGCATGTATCTGATAGTCATGTTACAAAAACTTGTTGCTGAACTCCTGCTATGTACCAGGCATTGAATTGGGTGTGGAATAGTGAACAAAACAGATGAAAATACCTTCCTTCATAAAGCGAGTGTTCTGTTTTATTAGATATTGCAAAATGCTGTGGAGAAAACTAGCGTAATGAAAGGGGATGGAGGGTTGCATTTTAAACAGAGTGGTCAAGGAATGTCTCTCTTAGAAGAAGATATTTGAGCAAAGGCCTGAAGAAAGTGACCTGAAGTAAATGAAGGCGCAAATTCATGCCAGATGAAAAAGGGTTTTAAGTAGAGGAAACAGCAAGAGCAAAGACCTGGAGCAGAAATTGCCAAACATGTTTAAAAAACAGCAAGGAGAGCCTTGTGCCTGGAGATGGAAGAATAATAGAGAAGGAAGGAGGCATGAGGGCCCAGACTATGGGGGGACTTGCATCAACGTTGAGGACTTCGGCTTTTCATTTGAGTGAAAAGAGAGGCCACTGGAGAATTTTGAGGAGTGGCATGGTCTGGCTCAAGTTTTAGTAAGATCACTCTGGCTGCTGCATGGAGAATAAACTAGAGGAAAGCCAGAGTACAACCAGTTAGGAGGTTATTAGAATAATGAAGATGGTCGTGGCTCAGACCAAGTAGTAACAGAAGACCTAGTGAGAAGTAGTTGCATTCAAAGTCTATTTGAAGGCAAACTCCATATGATCTATTGTAGATCATATGTAAGGTATGAGAGAGAAAAGGAGACTCAATCTGAGCAAATGAAAAGATGGAACTGCCATCAGATGAGGTGGAGAATATTGCAGGAGGAGCACATCTAGGGACAAAGGGAAATCGGGACCTGTTTTGAACATCAGGACCTGTGTTGAGTTTGAAATGCTGGTTAGAGAAAACCAGGTGGTGAAGTTCGGCAAATACGCATGAGTTCAGGGGATATGTTTGCAAGAAATAAAGTCGGGAGATGTTATATAGATAGACTTTAAAACCATCAGACAAATGAGGTTACCAATGAAGAGCTTGTAGAAAGAGATGAGAAGAGGCCTGAGTATTGAGCCTGAGTTGGAAGGTTGTAGAGATGAGAAGGAAATAGCAGAGAGACTGAAGGAAAAATCAGTGAGGTAAGAGGAGAAGCAGGAAGATGTGGATGCTGTCAGCCAAGTGAAAAAAAAAAAAAAGCTTCAAAGAGAATGGAGTGATACATTGTGTCCTAAACTGTGGACAGTTAAGACTGACAACTTAGTCATTTGATATAGCAATTAGAATTTTATTGGTGACCTTTACAAGAACAGTTTTAGTGGAGTGGTGCAAGGCAAAGCCTATCTGGAATGGGTTTAAGAGAACATGACCTGAAAAATCTAGACTGGGGAAATTTCAATGAGGCAAATTGCTGGTTTCTTTGGCAAAAAGAAAAAAAAGAATCAAGAAGGAGAAAAAAAGATGGAAGGGGAACGGGCAGGTTACCAGAGCGCTAAACTAGCACTCTAGTGAAAGACGAGGAACAGGGTCTCATTTCCACTGCAGATTACTTAATTACAAAGGGAAAAATGGTGATTTTTCAAAGTAGAAACGCGGTGAATGCCACATTACCCAAGTAATCAAAGTTAAGATCACTGGTAATGAGACAAGTTGACATTGTGCCTCCTGACATGAAATGCTGAGAATATTACTTATGTGATAGACTTGCTAACGTGCATAACCTACTTGAATCTAGTCATGAGGAAACATCAGACCAACCAAAACTGAGGTACACTCTACAAAATAACTGGTTTGTACTCTCTCCAAAGATATTGAAGTCATGAAAGATGTTGAAAGGCTGAGGAATTGTTCCAGATAATGGACTCTAAAGAAGAATTCCCTGGTGGCCTAGTGGGTTAAGGATCTGGCCTTGTCACTGCTGTGGCATGGGTTCAGTCCCTGGCCCCAGAAACTTCTGCATGCTGTGGGTGAGGCTCCCTTCCCCCAAAAAAGGTGAACTTGCATTTGGACTTTATATTAAGAAAAGACCTAAGTTCCCATTGTGGCTCAGTGGTAACAAACCTGAATAGTATCCATGAGGACACAGGTTCGATCCCTGGCCTCCCTCAGTGGGTTAAGGACTCAGTGTTGCCGTGAGCTGTGGCGTAGGTTGCAGATGCGGCCCAGATCCCATGTAGCTGCAGCTCTAATTTGACCCCTAGCCTGGGAACTTCCATATGCCATGAGTATGGCCCTAAAAAGACCAAAAAAAAAAAAAAAAAAAAAGTCTAAAGAAATATGACAACTAAATACAATAGGTAATCCAGGTTCGGATTCTGGCCCAGAAAAAAAATTGAGAATATTATTGGTTTAAATGCAATGTAGTATCTGGTATTGGGTCCTAGAACAGAAAATGGACATTTGTGGAAAAACTAGTGAAATATGAGTGAAATCTGGAATTTAGTTAATACTGATACACCAGTGTTGGCTCCTTAAATTGTACTCTCATAATATAATCTCATATATAATATATAAATCATATATTTATAATAGGTGAGGGGGTATATGGGAACCCTCTGTACTATCTTTGTAACTTTTTTGAAAATGATTTTTATTTTTTTCCATTATAGCTGGTTTACAGTGTTCTGTCAATTTTCTACTCTACAGAAAGGTGACCCATGAAACTTTTCTGTAAACCTGAAATTATTCCAAAGTTAAAAATTTATTTAAAAAAGAACATTATTAAGATAACTGGTGAATTTTATAGATGACATTATAGTAGTATATGAATGGTAATTTTTTATTTTGATAACTGAATTGTGGTTATGTAATAGCAAGGCCATGTTCAAAGGTGAAAGGTTATTGGACATCTGCTCAGCCCTGCTTCTCCCTTCTTTTGGTAGCAGACCCTACTGTTCTATGAATCCTAGATGGTAATGTAAATCGAAGTGCTCAGTGGTACCCATGTGCCTTTTCAGTGGTGCGTTCTAGCTCACTGGAGATAACATGCTTTTAGTTTGCAAAGGAAATTATAAAAAGCCTGAAGTGGGGGTTAAGGATCCGGCAATGCCCCATTGGTGGTGTAGGTCCCAGCCGTGGCTCAGATTTGATCCCTGGCCAGGAAATTTCCATATGTCGCAGGTATGGCCAAAACCCCCCCCCAAAACAAAAACTATAAAAAGGCTAAAGCATTTCCACAATAAGAGACCATTGTTTCTTCTCATCACAGGTGAGTTCAATCCATTTGTGTTAATATTATTATTGATATGCTTTTATTTACTTCTATCTTTTTTGGCTACTTATCATACTTTTTTGGGGGGCAACTTTCACCTTTCCTGCTTTGTTGGATTTATGAAGTTTTCATTATTTCTTTCTTCAGATTTTAAGTTACACATTATATTTCTATACTATTCTGGTTACCCTTACTTTTTTTTTTTTTTTTTTAAACCTTGTACAAGGCCTGAACTCTCTGTCCTTTTCTGGAATTCAGATGCCTAAACTCAGATCTCCCTTTTCCCCTTTTTCCATTTTCTTCCCTTCCTTATACTTTCCTTATTTGATTCTTAAAAATTAGCACATATAATAATCAGAAAAAAAAGCTTCATTGGGAGGAAAAGTCCTATCTGCCATCTTTCATTGAGAGGAAAAGTCCTATCTGCCATCTGCGTATAAATGAAAATGAAAGAAGGCATTTCTCAGTGATCTCCCCCACCCCCAGCCGCCCCCAGGCCAGGGACTGAACCAGAACAGCACCAGATCCTTAACCCACTGAGCCACAAGGGAACTCCTCAGTGATCTTTCTGCAAAGTGAAAAAAGAAAGAAAATCTCAAAGTATGACAAACTCTTAGATGTGAGAAAAATTAAAGGATTTCTCACTTAGATTGTGTGTTGTGTGTGGCTGTTTCAGCCACAGAATACAAGAGACTAGGGAGTCCTGGGAATCTGAGATGTTTGGATAGAGCTAAGCATAGTTTTGGTTTTATTCTTGCCAAAATCTTGTACAGCCTAAGACAATGAGGTCAGGGACAAAAACCTCCTGAGGTTGCAGTTTATAATTGTCCAGTACTGGAAATATATTTTAGCTTGCTCTACTGTATTCCTTCTTCCAAAGGCAGGGAGGGAGCAACCTAATTTATTGAACATAAATTACATGCTTCCTGATATATTACAATTAAAATTCCCTTGTTTTACTCACAGACCATTTCACACTTCTTACCACCTTGACCTGCACAGCTGCTCTTCCAAGGGGACCTCATGGCATGATGCTGGCAACAGAAGAGCTCCCTCCTCCCCTCTTGAAAGGTGTCCTTTTCCTGCAGTTGTAAGTACTTTGGGGTTTCTCAGAGGAGAAGCATGGGCATGGGAAGGGGAGATAGGATGGAATGGTAAGCGCTATTCCTACATGAATGAGGATTTCATGTAGGAAATGAGAGAAAACTGTTGAATTGGGAAAAAAGGCAAAAGCCCAGTGACTGTAAATACCTGAAGAATTCCCTGTGTGACTGTTGGAGTGATTCTGAAGACAACTCCAAAGAAAGAAGGTAACAGAAATTTTTGGAACTGCAAGAGTGTAACCAGTATGTAGCCTCCTAAATTAATTGAAAAAGTGATACAGAAGAAAGGTATTTAATGACGTATGTTAAGATGAAAAATGAGGAGTTCCCACTGTGGCTGAGTGTTTAGCAAACCCGACTGGCATCCATGCGGATGAAGATTCAATCCCTGGCCCTGATTTGTGGGTTGAGGAGCTGGTGTTGCTGTGAGCTGCAGTTAGGTTGCAGACGAGGCTTGGATCTGGCGTTGCTGTGGCTGTGGCCTGAAGATGCAGCTCTGTTTCGACTCCTAGCCTGGGAACCTCCATAGACACACCTGAAGCCCTAAAAAAAAAAAAAAACAAAAAAACAAAAAACACAAATGACAACAGACTATTCAGGACCAGTGGGATAGGCATAGGGAGCACTGCAATGGAACTTAAGTGGGCGAGAGATCAGGCTCTGAGTACAGCATAGGCAAGTGGAAACTTATAGCCAAGGAGTAGAATGGGGTCAGTGGGTGGAAAGTTACTAAGAGAAAACACCACGAAGAGGATGGTTAAACTGGCTTAACAGGATTCCTGCTGAAGACAGGCGAGGGTGACCAGACATCACCTAAAGGACGATGGAGGATAAAGAACATGATCGGAGAGTGAAGACAGAGGGTTCTGGTTAAAATGACTTAGCAGGGTTCTTTCTAAAATTAGATTTTACAAGAAAGTGTACAGATGGGCTAAAGGGAAGGTTCAGGAGCCTGATTCAGGTCTCTTCAAGCAAAAAAGAAAAAAAAATCAGTACACAAGATTTAATTTAAATCCTTAAGTTCTAGCATGCTTTTCAAAAAAACCCCACTATCATTCGTTTATAAGTATTATTCAACATATTCTTCAAAAAATGGCTAGTGAAAGAAAAACAGTCAATATAATGGTAATTGAGCTTAAAAAGGCTTGACTTATTATTATTATTATTTTTTTAACAGGTGCATCTGCAGCATATGGAAGTTTCCAGGCCAGGGGTCACATCAGAGCTGCAGCTGCAGGCCTAAGTCACAGCCATGGCAACACTGAATCTGAGCTGCATTTGTGACCTACACCACAGCTTGTGGCAATGCTGAATCCTTAACCCACTGAGCGAGGCCAGGGATCAAACCTGTATCTTCATGAATGCTATGTTGGGTTCTTAAGCTGCTGAGCCATAATGAGAACTCTGGGATTTCTGAATTTGGGTTCACACTGTTTTGTCACAACTCAAGAAAAGGCATAAAAGGTTTTTTTTGACATTATCAAGGAGCATTGTGGACAGCAAAAAAAAACTGTAGCTCAAATAATGGTTGGTTCATCCTTTTAAGGGAATACGTGGAACTTAAAAATGCCACATTCCAAAGTGAAGTGACTAAGCCAAAAAAGTGCTCTTTTCGACTTAATTAATGCTGCCTATGTCACATGGAAAATTCAAGGGATCCCTAGGAGCTAAACCTGTATTTTCTTAAAAGCAAACAGATACCTAAAAACTTGTTCCCTGAAAGTTGAAAAGTATTATGATACGCACTTTTTGTTTTTTGTCCTTGCTCATGGCGTGTGGAAGTTCCTAGGCCAAGGATTTAACCCAAGCCATGGCAATGACACTGCTGAATTCTTTTTTTTTTTTTTTTTTTTAAGAGCCACACCTGAGGCATATGGAGGTTGCCAGGCTAGGGGTTGAATCAGAGCTGCAGCTGCCGGCCTACACCACAGCCACAGCAACTTGGGATCCAAGCTGCGTCTTTGACCTACACCACAGTTCATGGCAGTGCTGGATCCTTAACCCACTGAACGAGGCCAGGGATCGAACCCATGTCCTCATGGATACTAGTTGGGTTTGTTAACCGCTGAGCCACGACAGGAACTCCAACAACGCTGAATTCTTAACCACTAGGCTACCATTAAACTCTGACACACGATTTTATTAAAATGAGATACAGGTGATACCCCAGTTAACTACTGCTTGAGCTATCCTTACACCTTAGGTAACTACATCAGTGAAAAAGAATGGGAATATTTAAAGTAGAAATGTTTTATTTACATACTTATTTAAACACTTCTTTTCCTCAAATGAATATTTGCTTTAATACAGAACACAACTGCTTCCCCCCCAACTGATATCTTGTTAAATTATATATACATTATAGTTTACATATAATTCTATACATCTTTATAGTAAGTTTTAGAACTAAAGGGGAGACACTGAGATTCGGTAACACTGTGGTACCCATTAAAAGTGCCAGTAAATGGGAGTTCTCACTGTGGTACAGTGGATTAAGAACCTGACTGCAGTGGCTTGGGTTGCTGCAGAGGCACAGTTTTGATCCCTGGCCTGGCATAGTGGGTTAAAGGATCTGGCATTGCCACAGTTGTGGCGTAGGTCACAGCTAGGGCTCAGATTCAATTCCTGGCCTGGGAACTTCTATATGTCACAGGTACAGCCATAGGGAAAAAAAAAAAAAGTACAAACAAATGGATGAAAATATTATTGAAATTCATAGTACATATTAAACCACATTTTTTCACTTGTATGTTACTGTTAGGATTGGAGGAAAAAAATGGCGATATTTACTGCAGAAACTTTTTCTTTGCTTTTTAGGGCCATACCTGTGGAATATGGACGTTCCTAGGCTAGGAGTTGAATTGGAGCTGCAGCTGCTGGCCTACTCCACAGCCATGGCAACACCAGATCCATGCTGCATCTGTGACCTCCACTGCAACTTGTGGCAATGGCGAATCCTTAACCCATTGAGTGAGGACAGGGATTGAACCCATATCCTCATGGATACTAGTTGGGTTCTTAACCTGCTGAGCCACAACAGGAACTCCTGCAGAAACTCTTAATAGATACAATTTAATGTAACATATAAACATTTTATACTTATACTTGTGTAATTGTACAATTTGTTATAGAAATTTTTAAAAAATCAAAGAGATAGTGGAGTTCCCTGGTGGCCTAGTGGTTAAGGACTTGCTGTTGTCACTGCCGTGGTTTGGGTTACTGCTGTGGTATGGGTTCGAACCCTGGCCTGGGAACTTCTGTATGCCACATAGCAAAAAAAAGAAAATCAGACAATCAGAGGTGGTAAGTATAATTTTCTCTAGTCCCCTGTTTAATTTATGCTTACTTTCCAAGCTCTATATGCTATCATTTATAAATTAATATTTTCTGTAATCTTTTATCTAAAAACTTTTATCACTTTTAGAACATGATTGGCATTGATTTTAATTTGGAATTTATTCTTCCAATTCATTCAAATTGGTGGGTTTCTCCTCACTAAGAATTCTCTACTTAATAAGGTTTATTGAATATTTAAAGCTTCCTCATGTTCATAAGTGAGTATTACATATGAATCTTCTGGTGTACAATAAGATTTGATTTCTGGGAAAATGCTTTCCCACATTTGCTACATTCATAGGGTTTTTCTCCTGTATGAGTTATCTGATGTCTAAGGAGATGAGACTTCTTGATGAAGGCTTTACCACATTCAATACATCCATAAGGTTTCTCTCCTGTATGGATTCTTTGATGCGTAACAAGCACAGAAGTGTTGCCAAAGGCTTTGCCGCAGACGATACATCGGTAGGGTTTCTCTCCTGTATGAAATCTAGAATGTTTATAAAGGGACGAACTATACCTGAAGGTTTTCCCACATTCCTTACATTCAAATGAGTTCTCAAGTGTATGCGACTTCACATGCTGAGTAAAGGAGGAGTTCCAAGTGAATGATTTCCCGCATTGACCGCATTCATAAGGCTTCTCTCCAGTGTGGAGTCTCTGGTGGACCACAAGTTGTGCTTTATGCATAAATGCTTTCCCACAATCATTGCACACAAAGGGTCTCTCTCCGTTATGAATTTTCTGATGAGTTGCAAGGTGTGCCTTCCTGCTATAGGCTTTCCCACAGTCACTGCATTCAAAGGGTTTTTTTCTTGTATGGTTTTTTTCATGCCTAATAAAATGAAACTTCTTTTTGAAGGCTTTCCCACATTCATTGCATTCATAAGTGTTTTCTCCAGTATAACATCTATTATAACTAAGTAAGTCTAAAGTAGGTTGCAAACTCTTCCCATATGATGTACATCTATATGATTTTTTTCTTGTAGGATTAAGACTTGTGCTCATCTTATAACTATGAGGTCTCTCCACAGTCAGAATTTTATTAAATGTGAACAAAACTGAATTTAAAAAATTGTCTTTACTTTCCTGGTGCTTGTCTGATTCATCAACAAGAGGGTAGTCAGCTTCTAAAAAGGAGTATAATAAAACATTCCTAGTTAATTTTTGCCATCAATAGTTATAAAAAGAAACATATGATTTCAAATCTAGTCTCTCATTCTCAAACAAATCTGTATTTGCCTTGCTCCTGAGCTTTAAGAATAAGAATACTCAGAGTTCTCGTTGTGGCTCAGTGGAAAAGAACCCAACTAGTATCCATGAGGATGTGGGTTCAATCCCTGGCATCACTCAGTGGGTTAAAGATCTGGTGTTGCCATGAGCTGTGGTGTAGGTCACAGAAGAGGCTCAGATCCCACACTGCAGTGGCTATGGCATAGGCCAGCAGCCGTAGCTTTAATTTGAACTCTAGCCTGGCAAATTTCATATGCCTCAGGTGTAGCCCTAAAAAACAAACAAACAAAAAGAGTAAGACTGCTCTACAAATAACAAATGCCAGAGAGGATGTGGAGAAAATGTAACCTTCCTACACTGATGGGGGGAATGTAAGTTGGTGCAATCACTATGGAAAACTGTATGGAGATTCTCAGAAAACTAAGGATAGAGTTACCATATGATCCAGCAGTCCCATTCCTGGGCATATATCCAGACAAAATTATAATTCAAAATGATACACGCACCCCTACGTTCAGAGCAGCACTATTCACAATAGCCGAGACACAGAAAAAAACACCTAAATGTCCACTGACAGATGAACGGATATAAAAGATGTTGTACTTATATACAGTGGAATACTACTTAGCCATAAAAAAGCATGAAATGTCATTTGCAGCAACATGGATGCAACTAGAGATTATCATTCTAAGTGAAGTAAGTCAGAAAGACAAAGAAAAATACCATATGTTATCATTTATATGTAGAATCTGAAATATGGCACAAATGAACCTATCCACAAAACAGAAACAGACTCACTGACAAGGAGAATGGACTTGTGGTTGCCAAGGGAGTGAGGGTTGGGGTTAGGAGATTTAAGCTATAATACATGGGGGGGATAGTCAACAAGATCTTACTATACAGCACAGAGAATTATATTCAATGTCCTATGATAAACCATACCACACTACTGACAATGCCAAGCCACAAGGGAACTAGTTCTCTGGATTTCTAAAATAGTCTCTGCTGCTGCCTAAACCATTCATTTTGACAAAAGCTAGATTAAAACTGCAATGTTGGAGTTCCCATCATGGCTCAGTGGTTAACGAATCCGACTAGAAACCATGAGGTTGCGGGTTCGATCCCTGCCCTTGCTCAGTGGGTTAAGGATCTGGCGTTGCCGTGAGCTGTGGTGGGTAGGTTGCAGACACAGCTCGGATCCTGTGTTGCTGTGGCTCTGGCATAGGCCGGTGGCTACAGCTCTGATTAGACCCCTAGCCTGGGAACCTCCATATGCCACAGGAGTGGCCCAAAAAATGGCAAAAAGACAAAAAAAAAAAAAAAAAAAAAACAACAAACAAAAAAAAAAACCCTGCAATGTTACTGTGCACTGAACAAAAATGTTCCACATTCATCACATTTGTAATATATGGCTATGTTTTGCCTTTTCAACTACAATTTACACACCTGGAAAATGGTATAATTTTTTTCTTTATGTGAATCCTTCTCAGAAAACATTAAAAAGCCTTGTTGAATGAAATAAGAAACATCCTCATAATCCCTGACTTTCCAACAATGAATTAATGAAATATTCATTGTATATCCATTATGTGCTTAGCAATGATATAAAGAAAAAAAATGATACAGGACTTCACTTCGGATAATTATTATGAGAAAACATGCCTTAAAGCGACAGATTTTTAAAGAAAAAGGTCTTAAAAGCCACATAATTTAAAAAAAAAAAGTAAAACAGTGTATATAAAGCTTTCGTGATAGAGCTGGGATGGGAGTTCAAAAGAAAGTAGAGATTAATCCAGGCTAAAGTTATCAAGAAAGAGGAAAAAACTGAATTCAGACTTAACAGCATGCTGTTTTTATTTTCTAAAAATACTTATTTATTTATTTGCTTTTTTTTTTTTAGAGCTGTACCTGCCACATATAGAGGTTCCAAGGCTAGGGGTTGAATAGGAGCTATAGCTGCCAGCCTACGCCACAGCCACAGCAATGCTGGATCCTTAACCCATTTAGCAAGGCCAGGGATCAAACCCGCATCCTCATGGATCCTAGTTGGGTTTGTTAACATTGAGCCACAATGGGAACTCCAACAGCACACTGTTTTGAGATGGCACACCAGACATGAAAGGGCTGATGCAGAGAAGAAAACTGTGTACAGAGGATGCTAAGGAGTCCAACTGCCATGGAATAGGCAAAAGATGGACAATTCTGGATAAACTAAATGGTATCATATTAAAGAGGGCCTCACAAACATTTAAATACTGCGGTACAGGTTATAAAGGAATAATTTATGTTTACTTGTCAAGAGTCATAAGAAAAATGAAATAATTCAGATAAATTTTACAGGAACATCAAAGATAAACTGGAAAATGAAGGGAATTTGCACTATAGGTACATAAACAGCCTGGATAGCATACCAAGAGTTAAAATTCATTTGGTTTATGTCAGTAGAAATTGGGGTCCCAGGGAAACGAAAATATACTTAATTGGTCTCTTAATCATTTGAAACATATTTCTTTAATGGGCTCTATGGAAATGGAAGATTTTATTTTGAATCAGTCTTGGATAAAATAATAGTTTAAATCATAGGTAATAAATCACAGTAGTATTTAAGGAGAAATTCTTAAGAGAAAAAAATCCAAATTGCTTCCCACAGTGATTTTGAGACTATAAAGCAGCAGGCTAGTCATTACCCTTTATTGTAAAGATAAAGGTAAATGGTTGAAAAATATTAAAAATTGCTTACTATGAAAAAAAAAAAAAAAAAAAAGACAAGGCCAGGTGGCATAAACCCATGGGAATGGAAAGTTGGTGAGGCAAAGATGCTGGAGATGGTACAAAGCAAATAATGTCAGCCGTCAGCCTTTTTTTTTTTTTTTTCTTTTTATGGCCAAATTGGAGCTGCCACTGAGACTGAGAGGTATGTCATAGCCATGGCAATGGCAACTTACCTCGGATTAACCCACTAAGTGAGGCGAGGGATCAAACTCGCATCCTCATGGAGACTAAGTTGGATCCTTAACCCACTGAGTCACAACGGAAACTCTCAAATGACCTTAGCCTTTAGGGTGATGAAGTTTTCAGAGGGAGTTACAGTGGAGAGGAATTCAGAAGATGGAAGAGAAGGCAAGAAGCAAGAAGCGAATAAGTTGTAAGAAAGGATGAGGGCAGATTAGTGAGGAACCAATTCAAATAAAGTTGGAGGAGAATTTCCACAAGATATCAGGATTATCAAGTGAAGAGGAAAGATGCACTAGAAGGTAGACACCCCAAGTTCACTGTAAGACTAAAGATGAGCAAGGTGGGGTACACAAATGGAGCACATGCTACAAGGAAAGGAACAAGTTTTTTTTTAAAAAGGGAAAAATATTAGAACATATGTGACTGAAAGTTTTGAAATAAAAACAACTAACATGCTGAACACTTATCGCCTGCCATGATCTGAAGGGTCTTACATGTACTAAATCTTTCAATCTTTACACAAATCTGAGGTAAAGACTAATATTATCCCTATTATATGAATAAAGTTGTGCTACAAAATAATTAGGTTAGACAGTGGTTGGTGAAGGAAGACTTCAAATCCATACAATCTGACTGTGTTATTAGAACTGGATGTATGAAAAGATCTGCCATCATGTTGAGGAGGAAGAGGAATGAGGATTCTGGGAACTGAGAGAACCGAGCAAGCCCTGAGTTGGATCAGCAGTGGGAGGAGCCAGAGCAGGGAGGAGGGACATCCCTCCGCACAAGAGTAGCCACGTGGGAGAGTGGAAGTGACAAGTCACTGGGGGTCTGACAAGTGCACCCAGTCATTTCCAAAGGTGTGTGGCTTTAAGAAGTGCTTCCTGAAAAGCATTTCCAAGGTGCCTTCCCTTCACCAACCAACTGGGATCTCAATTCCAAAGACACCCATCTACCTGGTTCTCTGACTCACCTGGACAGCGCCAACGTGGGTTCTCTCCCTCCACCATCCACGGGTCGTGTCCTTGCTCCATCCTGAAGATCACTTTTGTTTTGGGGACTGGACACCCTGTTCACGGGAAACAACACAGAACTGGGGACAAAGCGTTGCAGACAAACAACTACCTGACAATCTGGGTCTGCCTCCTGCAGTCCAGGGCCTATGAATAATGACGAACAGGCTTTAGAATGGAAAAGACCCTTCTTCATTTGGGGGGAAGAAGCAAAAACACCTCTCTGATCCTCAAGGGGATTAAGAAACCGTAACCACTAAAATTCCAGACCAAACTTATTAATGCTTCTGAATGTTCACAGCTTTCACAAGTCTTAAAGGAAGGGCGCTATTAAAACATTCTGAGAGATACTGACAAGTTACCAGACACTGTCCTTACCCACCGAGATGAGGTTTCTAAAGTTCTCCAACATCACATCCCAATACAAGGTTCTCTGATCACAGTCGAGTAGCTGCCATTCCTCTGGGGTGAAGTCCACAGCCACATCCTGGAGTGTCATTGATCCCTGCAATAGCACACAGATCTTCAAACTAAAGCGCGCCTCATTTGGGGACTTGTGGCAACACCAGATCCTTAACTCACTGTGCTGGGCTGAGGATCGAACTTGTGTCCCAGCATCCAAAAACTCTGCAGATCCTGCTGCACCACAGTGGGAATGCCAAGACGTCTTTTAAACAAATGGTGTTGGGACAGCTGGATAGCCACATGCAAAAGAATAAAGTTGCCCCCCCCAATACATGCATCTCATATCATATATAAAAATGAAATAAAAATGGATTAGAGACCTAAATATAACAGTTAAAACTCCCAGTGACCCTTGAACAACTTCGAGGTCAGGCGTCCCAACCCTCCCCACAGTCAAAAATCCACATATAGGAGTTTCCATTGTGGCACAGCAGAAACGAATCCATCTAGGAACCATGAGGTTGCAGGTTTGATCCCTGCCCTCGCTCAGTGGGTTAAGGATCCAGTTTGCTGTGAGCTGTGGTGCAGGTTGCAGATACGGCTTGGATCCTGTGTTGCTGTGGCTTTGGTGTAGGCCTGAAGCTGTAGCTCCGATTCAACCCCTAGCCTGGGAACCTCCATATACCTCAGGTGCAGCCCTAAAAAGCAAAAACAACAACAACAACAACAACAAAAAAACAACTACATATAACTTTACAGCCCTCCAGATCTATAGTTCCACCACTATGGATTCAATGAACCACAGGTGATGCAGTACTTTAATATGTATTTATTGAAAAAATACGCATATACATGGACCCACAAGAGTTCAAACCCATGTCATTCAAGGGTCAAATGTATATAATTAGAAGAAAACAAGGGAGTAAATCTTTGTAACCTTGAATTAGATGGTGGTTTCTTGACATGACAGAAAAAGTATAAATGAAAAAAAAATCAAACATTTTTATGCTTTAAGAGACACCATGAAAAAAAGTGAAAAAGAATACTCACAAAATAGGAGGAAATATTTGCAAATTGCTTATCTAATAAAAGATTTGTATCTAAAATATAAAAACTCTTACAACAATGAAAGGACAATCCAATTTAAAAGTGGGCAAAGATTTGCAGCAACATGGATGGAACTAGAGACTCTCATACTAAGTGAAGAAATAAAGAGAAAAACAAATACCACATGATATCACTTATATCTGGAATCTAATATATGGCACAAATGAACCTTTCCACAAAAAAGAAAATCATGGACATGGAGAATCATGACAAGGGGGAGGGGGAGGGAGTCAGAGGGACTGGGAATTTGGGGTTAACCAGTGCAAACTATTGCCTTTGGAATGGATAAGCAATGAGATCCTGCTGTGTAGCCCTGGGAACTATATCTAGTCACTTATGATGGAGCCTGATAATGTGAGAAAAAAGAACGTATATACATATGTGTTACTGGGTCACCTTGTTGTACAGTAGAAAATTGACAGAACACTGTAAACCAGCCTTAATGGAAAAAAGTAAAAATCATTAAAAAAAAAAAAAAAAACCTAAAAAGTAAATTTAAAAAGTGGGCAAAGGGGAATTCCCTCATGGCGCAGCAGGTTAAGGATCTGGTGGTGTTATTGCTGTGGCTCTGTTTATAGCTGTGGCTCAGGTTCCATCCCTGGCCCAGGAACTTCTACATGCCACAGGTCTGGCCTAAATAAATAAATAAATAAATAATAATAAAAAAATGGGCAAAGGGTTTGAACACATATTTCTCCAAAGACAGATATGGCCCATAAGCACATGAAAAGATACTCAATATCATTAGCAAAATACAAAGCAAAACCACAGTTAGATATCATTTCACACCCATAAAATAGCAAAAATCAAAGACAGTTAAGTGTTACCAAGAATAGGGAGAAACTAGAACCCTCATACATTGCTAGTAGAATTGTAAAATGGTACAGCAGCAGTTCCCGTCGTGGCGCAGTGGTTAACGAATCCGACTAGGAACCATGAGGTTGCGGGTTCGATCCCTGCCCTTGCTCAGTGGGTTAAGGATCCGGCGTTGCTGTGAGCTGTGGTGTAGGTTGCAGTCGCGGCTCAGATCCTGCGTTGCTGTGGCTCTGGTGTAGGCCGGCGGCTACAGCTCCGATTAGACCCCTAGCCTGGGAACCTCCATATGCCGCAGGAGCGGCCCAAGAAATAGCAAAAAAGACCGAAATAAAATAAAATAAAATAAAATGGTACAGCAACCATGGAAAACAGTTTAGGAGTTCCTCAAAATGTTAAACATAGAGTTACCATATGACTCAGCAATTTTTCCTAGGTATATATCCAAAGAACTGAAAACTCACATCCATACAAAAACACATACACAAATGTTCATAGCAGAATTATTCATAATAGGCAAAAGTGGCAGTAGTATGGGTGTTCATCAACTGATAAGTGGATAAACAAAATGAGGTATATCCATATGATCCAATATTATTCAGCAATAAAAATAAATCTGTGACAGAGATGATTCTTGAAAATATTGCGCTAGGTGAAAGCCAGTCACGAGAGATCAGACATATTGTTCTATTTGTATGAAATGTTCAGAATAGGCAAATCCACATAAACACAGACTAACTTAGGGCTAGGGGAAGAAAGGAATGGGGAGTGAGTGCTAATGAGTATGGGGTTTCTTTTTTCTTTTTAGGGCCGCACCTGTGGCACATGGAAGTTTCCAGGCTAGGGGATGACTCAGAGCTACAGTTGCTGGCCTATACCACAGCCACAGCAATGCTAGATCCAAGCCACATCTGTGACCTACACCACAGCTTGCAGCAACACGGGATCCTTAACCCAGTGAGTGAGGCCAGGGATTGAACCCACACCCTCATGGATACTAAATGGGTTCTTAACCTGATGAGCCACAACAGGAACTCCAGGTATGAAGTTTGTTTTGAGGGCAATGACAATGTTCTTACATTAGTAGTGATGGTCTCACAATTATGAGAATATACTTTTTAAAAACCTACTAAACTGTATATATTTTAAAAGAGTAAATGTGTAATACGTGAATCATGTCTCAATAAAATTATTATTATGTTTTTCTTGCTTTTTAGGGCTGCACCCATGGCATATGGAAGTTCCCAGGCAAGGGGTCAGTTCAGAGCTATAGCTGCTGGTCTACATCACAGCCACAGCAACACAGGATCCGAGCCACATCTGCAACCTACACCACAGCTCATGGCAACACTGGATCCTTAACCCACTGAGCAAGGACAGGGATCAAACCTATATCTTCATGGATGCTAGTCGGGTTCATTACCACTGGGCCACGATGGGAACTCCCTCAATAAAATTATTTTAAAATATTGTTTATATGTTCCTCATTCATTCACCCATAAAATATTCAATGAGAACATACCAAATACAGACTAGTGATACAAAAAGAATAAAATTATTACTGCCCCCAAAGCTCTTACAATCTATTAGAAACTGCAAAATAAACACATAAGTGTAATAAGATGTTAGAACGGCTATAAATAGGCCAGACTCACATAATCATAATAAAGTAGAAAAATACAGATTTTTTTATATGATAAAATATATTCTCTCAACCATCAAGTCAATATTTGTTTAACTTAAATTGAAGCTAAAAAGGCATCTGGCAACATATCTATCAAAAAGAGATAGTTAAGACTATATAGAACAGGTCGGCAAACTACAACCCATAGGCTTGCTGCCTGTATTTGCAAATAAAGTGTTACTGGAACAGTTATGTCCATTTGTTTACTTCAGCTATAAAGACAGAGTTGAGAAGTTGCCACAGGGGCTATATGGCCTTCAAGCCCAAAATATTTACTATCTATACCTTGAAAAAGATAAGAGACTAGGTACAGTTTATCCCAGAAATACACAGATAGTTCAATATTGGAAAATGTATTAGAAATTCTTTTTTTTTTTTTTTTTTGTCTTTTCTGGGGCCACACCCGCAGCATACGGAGGTTGCCAGGCTAGGGGTCAAATCAGAGCTGTAGCTGCCAGCCTACGCCATAGCCACAGCAACGCCAGATCCGAGCCGTGTCTGTGACCTACACCACAGCTCACTGCAATGCCAGATCCTGAACCCACTGAGCGAGGCGAGAGATTGAACCCAAAACCTCATGGTTCCTAGTCGGATTCGTTAACCACTGAGCCATGATGAGAACTCCTGTATTAAAAAGTCTCTAAACTGCTATACTAGGGGTTCCCCTGCTATACTGTGGTGCAATGAGACAGGCAATGTCTTGAGAGTGTTGGGATGCAGGTTCCATCCCTGGCCTGGCACAGTGGGTTAAGGATCCAGCATTGCCACAGCTGGGGCTTGAGTCATAACTGCGGCTCAGATCTGATGCCTGGTCGGGGAACTCCATGTGCCTCCAGGTGACCAAAAATGGGGGAAAAACCCTGCTATATTAAAGAAAAATATATGATTTTATTGACGGGTATTAAAAAAAAGGATATGAGAAAAAAGTTCCCAATTTATGAAAACAATCTTAAGCTAAAAATCCTTAACTTGATTAAAAAAAAAAAAAGATAAAAAACAAAACAAAACCAACTCCCACCCCTAAGCCAAAAATCAGCTATCAGAATACAAGAGGAAACAGTAAGACACTGGAGGTATTCCCATTAAAATTGGAAAAAAAAACTCTGGTTAGCAATTTCATTCAAAAATAATAGTTCCTAGAAGTTCTGTCCATTGCAACAAGACAAGAAAAAAATGGAGGCATACATATTAGGCAGTAAGGGACAAAACTCCATTTGCAGAGTATGTGATGGTCTACCTAGAAAATCTAAGAAACAACTAAAACTCTTGGACTTAGTAATAGTTCTATAAGTTGACATAAACTCAAATATATAAATCCATACTTTCCTATACACCAGGATAATCAATTGGAGAATATAATGAAAAAAGATCCATCCCATTCTCAACAGCAACTTAAACCATATATAAGAATAAATATTATAAGAAATGTACAAGAATTAGCATAATAAACCTATAAAACTGCAATGAAGAACCAAAAGTAAAACTGAATAAATGGGGAACTCATTACTGAAAAATTACAAATTCTAAATTAATCTAAAATGCAATCAAAATACACAGTAAAAATACCTAACACACTCCCTTGTGGACCTTGATAAGCTGATTTTAAAATTTGCATGGAAGAGAAAATGCTCAAGAGCTGCTGAAGCTTCTGGAAAAGGTACAAGGTTTACTTATGGATCTAGATGAATATTAAGAAGGCTATGTACCTGGACTTACAAATTGAGTTCATATAGTACTTCTTGGCCCTACGTTCTCTGCTTATTCTAGGGAACACTCTAAGAAAGTTATAGGAAATCTGCTGTTATATTTATTACAGGATTGTTACTGTCGATGTTGCTTCTATATTATCTCCATGAAAGCCCACTGTAAGATATTTTCTTTGAAGAACTCTAACAGGAAAAATTTTACTTATCTAGAAAATTATTACTATTATTATTTTGTCTTTGGTCTTTTTAGGGCCACACCCATGGCAATATGGAGGTTCCCAGGCTAGGGGTTGAAATGGAGCTGTAGCTGCCAGCCCACACCACAGCCACAGCAATGCCAGATCCAAGCCTCATCTGAGACCTACACCACAACTAGGCAACCCCAGATCCTTAACCCACTGAATGAGGCCAGGGATCGAACTTGCATCCTCATGGATTCATTTCCACTGAACCATGGCAAGAACTCCTAGAAAATTATTTTGCTTTATCCTCATGGACAAAGCCAATACTTTAACTGGTTGGCTATCCATTTTCTATGATTGCCAGAAAGACTAGATACACATATACAGCTCCAACTAAGTACAGAACATATAACCTGGATAGTAACTTAGCAATTTTCTGAATTTCCTTTTGGACCTGATATATTCAATCTACATTTGCCCTGATTATACACATCCTCTTTTTTTTTTTTTTTTTTTTTCGCTTTTCGGCTTTTCTAGGGCCACACCCACAGCATATGGAGGTTCCCAGGCTAGAGGTCTAATTGGAGCTGTAGCCACTGGCCTATGCCACAGCCATAGCAATGCCAGATCCGTGGTGTGTCTGCAACCTACACCACAGCTTATGGCAACACCAGATCCTTAACCCACTGAGAGAGGCCAGGGAACAGAACCCACAACCTCATGGTTCCTAGATGGATTCATTAACAATTGAGCCAAGACGGGAACTCCCCACAACTTCTTTTTTTTTAAATGGCGACACCTGTGGCAGATGGACATTCTCTGGCCAGGGATCAAACCTCTGTAGTAACCCTCAGCAGCTGCATTCGGATTCTTAACCTACTGTGCTACAGCAGGAACTCCTACACTTCCTTTTTATATGGATTTTTAAGGGATTTAAATAACAATAAATGGAGGCCTTACCTTGATGTTGATCATTTCTGCAGCTCTTGCATACAGCATCTATGAAAGCATAAATGGGAAAGAGAATAAAGCCATGAAATACCAGGACTGCAACACAGAGCCCTGCTCTATAAGAAGAGAAGCACACACACTGCAGCCTCAGAAAATGCTACCCAATAGAAGTGTTTCTAGCAAGTCAGAAAAGTCCACATTTTATAGGCCACAATCTCTGTAAATGTTATAAATATATGGAGTTTAGATAAATATGTGTACCTTTCTGTTCTACTGACCTAACGGCAAGTTGCTAACTTTTCCTTCTTTTTTTTTTTTCTTTTTTGTCTTTTTGCCTTTTCTAGGGCCGCTCCCGGGCATATGGAGGTTCCCAGGCTAAGGGTCTAATCGGAGCTATAGCTGCTGGCCTACACCACAGGCACAGCAAGGAGGGATCTGAGCCACGAGCCATGTCTGCGACCTACACCACAGCTCATGGCAATGCTGGGTCCTGCAACCTCATGGTTCCTAGTCAGATTCGTTAACCACTGCGCCAGGACGGGAGCTCCAAGTTGTTAACTTTTAAACCAGTGACATTTCTTTTTCTCCCAGAAATGTATCCTAAGTAAATAACGAATGAGTTAAAAAGATAACTAAAAGCCTGATCTTCAAAGTTCAGTAATTTCGGAAGTCATACCTTTCTGTGATTCTCTAGTCTAGTTCTGTAGCTGAGGTAAGTGATCTCAAATTAGGTTTCTTGAGACGGCTGGATCCAGGGACCCAGAGGGAATTTTTTTTTTTTTTTTTTTTAAGCTGCAGTCTTAAGTTTAGACTCTAAATCTGCTTCTCTCCCTCTCTCTGGGAACTCACCATCTCCTATGAGCCCAGTCTGGACTTTTTGAAATTCCAACCAGCACTGCAAGATGTGCAAGAGATTCTCCCAGCTTTATCTAATCTTCACTGGAAAATCTGCAGATTCACCAAAAGATCCTTAAAATTAAAAAAAAAATTACAAACCGAAATTTACTCACCATACATTACTCAAACATTTTAAAAGGAAAATAAGTCCAACGTTTTGTTTTGCAGGATTTTTTTTTTCCACCTTGCAAAAAGAATGAAATCTGAGGAAAAGGCATCTGGATTTGAATCTCAGATTTTCTACAATACTAAGCTGAATCTAGACAAGTTAACTTCATCTCTCTAAGCTTCAGTTAATTCATATGCAAAATGGAGATAATATTTACTTCAGATGATTGCTGTGAGAATACCCTAAGAAGACTGCATGGAAGTTTCTCGAGAAATACTTTCTTCCTAGATCCCTCAAAATGCTTTAATGTTTTCTTTTGCAGGGCCAACAGTGCTCTTGTAATCACGACAGGTGAAGTTTGATGCACAGATTTCTGCACCGTGACCCTTACTTATAAGGGCAGAAGAGCAAACTGAGCCTGCTCTAGCCCACCCGAGATCTAGGAAACCACTGAGTGGCAGTCGGACCATTCTCTTGCTTTCTCTGAATTACTCCAGAATTGGAAAGGAGCCACACACCGAAACGCGAAGTCACAGCACGTGAAGATCTTAAGGTTTTATTTTCGGTTGGGTAACAAGCCAATAAACTGGCCTCTTTCTTCCCGCCCTTCCTTTCCGTTCCCCAAGCTCCGCAGTCATACCTGCCAGCCTTTCACCGCCACACCCCCAGCTCCGACTCTAAGCTGGAGATCACGTTAGGCTGATCTCCCAGAACCGGGAGAAACCCCCGACTCTCACTTCATGCTGCAACAGTTGGAAAATTACAAGAATACCGGCTCTCTCCCCAGGGCGCATATGCGGAAGTCGCCGTCCACGGAGCGTTCCCAGGCTCCCCCGGGGTGCAAGCTCCCCACCAAGACTACATTTCCCATAAGCCCCGCGAAGCTCGTTCCCGAAGTTGGCTTCTTTAGAGGGAAAAGATTCCGGGTATGGCAGGGCGGCTTGGAGAGACATGCTCACTTATGAAGGGGGGATGTATACATCATTTTCGTTTAAAATGATAGACGTAAAAAGTTTTAAATACTGGAAAATCTATATCAGCCGTATACTAAAAGAATAATTTGCCCTTACTCAGTTCAGTTTCTTCTAGCAACACACTAGCTTAGGTCCGGGAGATGAAGACGACCCAACAAAGACTTAAAGGGAATAATCCGTGAGGCAGGCAGAAAAGTAGGAGGGTTTGGATATGCAAAAGCAAGGGAAGAGAATGTTTCAAGAAGGAGGGAATGGGCGTTAAATGCTGCTGGTAGGTCAAGTAGGATTAGAACAAATAATTGACCATTGGATTGAGCAGTGTGCAGGCTGCTGAAACATGCCCTTTTCGTGTAGCGGTGGAAGTTTGATAAAGTCTGATGAGAGTTAGGTAAGAGTGGAATGAAACAATGGGAGAAAGCAAGTACATATAGATGTATTTGTACAGTTGTGTTTTTTTTTAAGATCAGTAGAAAAATAAGGCTGTCTATTGCATATGGATTTGGGGTCCAGAATTTTTTTTAACATGGAAGAAATTAGTGTTTCTATCTTAATTAAAATGATGGCATTCCCATGTGGATCAGTAGGTTAAGAACCTGACATAGTGTCCATGAGGATGCAGGTTGGATCCCTGGCCTCACTAAGCTGCAACATAGGTTGCAGATGTGGCTCAGATCTGGTGTTTCTGTGGCTGTGGTGTAGGCCTCAAAGTTGTAGCTCAGAAACTTCCATATGACCCAGAAACTTCCATATGCCACAGGAGTAGCCTGTAAAAAGCCAAAAAAAAAAAAAAGAAAAGAAAAGAAAAAAGACACAGTGGAGATGGGGAAATCAACAATACAGGAGAGACAGGCAAGTTACAGGAAATTGGGGGTGGAATCCAGTACACAACTGGGCCATCAGTTGCTAAGCAAGAGCACTGGCAATTCATTCATTGAAATAAAAGCTGAGGAAGCGTCTTTAAGGACAGCTGCAGATAGTGAATAGATCTGGTGGTAGGAGAATGAGGATGTCCTATCCTTAGCGCTTCTATTTTCTCAGTAAAATAGGAAGCTCAAAGTGATGAGAGGGAGAAGGTATGAGAGGTTTGAGGAAAGAAAAGAAACACTGTATCACCTTGATTCTAATACTTTTTTTCATGTTTCAACACCTGCGAAATTTCTCTCACACAAATGATGGCATGCCATAGTTTAATTGGCAGCATTTTTTTCTTTCTTAGTAATGTGTAAAATAATGATGTCTTATAATTGGCATCGAAGATGATAATGTTATTTAGGAATGTGGGAGAGTGAATGGATTAGGAGATATAGCGCTAGTGCCTGACAGCACTAAGAGCCCACTTGATATTAGTAGCCCTTTACTGGCATTTTCAATGTCATAAAGACATTTTTATATCTCATTAAAAAAATCATTTATTGACCTGTAGCTCACTTGATCAATTGCTCCATTTCCTAGCTTTCTTTCATAGAAAAATTTCTCTAAAGAGCCTCTTCTTGGGAGTTCCCACTGTGGCGCGGTGGGTTAAGAAGCTGACTGCAGGGGCTCAGGTCAATGCAGAGGTTCAGGTTCTATCCCTGACCAGAGAACCCCATATGCCCTGGATGAAGCCATAAAATAAAAATTTTTAAAAAAGAACAGTTGCTTCTTGTTGCTGCCTACATCTTTTTTTTTTTTTTTTTTTTTTTTACCTCCAATTCTCTCCTCAGTCCACTCTGGTTTCTTGATCTAACTTCTCTCCTGAAACTGCTCTTGTCAAGTTACCAATGAAATTCCAGTTGAAAAATTAAATGGATTTTCTTTGTCCTCATCATATTTGACCTCTACCACGTTCAAGAAAATTGAAATACTTCCTTATTTTGGTTTCTAGAACATCTCATAAAAGATCATTTCTCCCACCCCACTGATGCTACTTCTCTATTTTCTTTCCTGAATACTCTTCCCCTGTTCTACCTCCAAATGTTGGGCTACTCAAGGGATTGGCCTTGGGCCTTTTCTTTTTGAAGTTTTTCTCCAAATGATCTCAATCAGTCCTGTGGCTTTAAATATCATTTCTTCGATGTTAACTGACAAATCTGTGTCTCCAGCCCTCATCGCTCCCCTGATTTTCAGACCTCTAATTCCTTATGCCTACCTGAAATCTCCTCTTTTAGAGGCTGAAAAGCCACCTCCAACTTCACATGTTCAAACAAACCTGTTAATTTCTTTTGCCACCACATCCTCAAATTTAGACTTCTCCTAATTCAATAACTGTATCAACCACCTGGTTACTCAAGCAAAAATTCAGGAGCCATCCTTGATTTCTCTCCTTCCCTTTCCCTTTCTTTCTCTCAAAGTATATATGCTCTATGAGGGCATATATTTTATGACATTGTGATTTATAATAAGAAATCTATATTTGACCTCCATTTTCAATTCTGGCTCAGAGCTCCTAAAACCCTTGGAATTTCCTGAGTGATGAGAATGGTGTTTTTTTGTTATATTAATGAGGTGACTTCTGGACTGCACCTAAGAATGGCGGCTGGTTGCAAGGAAAACCAACCACGTGACTAGAGGCTGGAACTTTGGGGGAAAGTTCCTAACCTTTGGGGGAGAGAGGTTGGAGGCCGAATCAATCATCCATTGCCAATGACTTCATCAACCATGGCTTTGTAATGAAGCCTCCATAAAAACCCAAAAGAATGTGGTTCAGAGCACTTCTGGGTTGGTGAACACGTGGAGGTGTGGAGAGATCGGTGCGCCCAGAGAGGGCTGGTAAGACCCACACCCTTTCCCCTGCCTTACCTTATGCAGCTCTGCCATCTAGCTGTTCTGAATTATGTCCTTTAATAATAAACTGGTAGTTAGGAAAATGTTTCTGAGTTTTGTAAGCCACTATAGTAAATTGATCACACCAAGGAGGGGATCACTGGAACCTCCAATCTACAGCCAGTAGGTCAGAAGCACAGATAACCTGGACATGTAGTTGGCATCAGAAGTGGGGCATCAGTAAAGGACTGAACCCTTTATGTGTGGGTCCAAACATTATCTCCAGGTAGTGTCAGAATTGAGTTGAACTGTAGGATACTCAGCTAGTGTCTGAGAATTGCTTGGTGGTGGGAGAAAAAACTCCACACATTGGAAATGATTTGAGTAGAATCTTAGTTTTGTCTATGACTGTATTTCCAGAGCCTGGCATATAATAGGTGCTAAATAAAATTTGTTAATACTGAATAAATGTGAAATTATCTATAGCTTCATCTCCATAAAGGCAACTTTTCTGGCTAGGGTCCTGAATCTATAGATCAATTTGGGAAAAAGTGACATAGCAACAATATTGAGTTTTCGAATCCACGAGCATGGTACACCTCATCATTTATCTAGGCCTACTTTCTCTCAGAAATGTTCTCTAGTTTTCAGTGTACAAGTCTTGCATATTTTTGGCCAGATTTATCCATAGATATTTCATACTTTGGTATTATAAATTATATTCCTGAATTTCCAATTGTTTTTTGACAATGTAGAAATTCAATTTTTTTTTTTTTTCTTTTTGGGGCCATACCCATGGCATATGGAAGTTCCCAGGCTAGGGGTCAAATCAGAGCTACAGCTGCCGGCCTACACCACAGCCACAGCAACGCGGGATCTGAACCACGACTGCAACCTACACCACAGCTCACGACAACGCCAGATCCTTAACCCACTGACCAAGGCCAGGGATGGAACCTGTATCCTCATGGATGCTAGTCAGATTCATTTCTGCTGTACCACAATGGGAACTCCTACAATTTATTTTTGAATGTTGGTCTAGTTAGCTTTTTCAAGGTTCCCATGGGATTTGCCACATAATCATATTATCTGCAGATAAAATTGTATTTCTAGCTCCTTAATCTGAATATCTTTTATAAGTTTTCTGTAACTAATTGCATTGGCTTTATCTACCACTACAATAATGAGTAGAAATAATGACAGAGGACATAATTGCCTTTTTCCTGAACCAAGAGGAAAAACATTCTTTTACCGTTAAGTAAAATGTTAGCAGTTTCAGCTGTGGCACAGCAGAAACAAACCCAACTAGTATCCATGAGGTTGCAGGTATGCAGCCTTATAAAGCAAAAAAAAGTTGTTCCCGGGCCCAGGGATCAAACCTGCACCACAGCAGTGACAACACTGATCCTTAACCACTAGACCACCAGTGGGCTCCGTTTTGGTATATTAATATAGTGAATTACATTGACATTTTTTTTGGACTTTTTATGCACCTGTGGCATACGAAGTTCCCAGGCTAGGGGTTGAATCAGAGCTGCAGGTGCCAGCCTATGCCACAGCCACAGCCACACCGGATCCGAGCCGCATCTGTGACCTATACCACAGTTCATGGCAACGACAGATCCTTAATCCACTGACCAAGGCCAGGGATTGAACCTGCATCCTCATGGATGCTAGTCAGATTCATTTTCGCTGAGCCACAATGGGAACTCCTACATTGATATTTTTATTGTTAAACCATTCTTGCATTTCTGGCATAAACCTCACTCGGTCATGGCATATTGTCCTTTTTATATATTGGATGCTTTTTTTTAAAATAATGATTTTTATTTTTTCCATTACAGCTGGTTTACAGTGTCCTGTCAATTTTTTACTGTATACCAGTGACCCAGTTACACATACATGTATGCATTCTTTTTTCTCACATTACCATGCTCCATCATAAGTGACTAAATATAGCTCCCAGTGCTATACGGCATGTATATACTGGATTCTGTTTGCTAAAATTTTGTTGTAAATCTTTGCATCTATGTTCACAGGGTACACTGGTCTGTAGTTTTCTTTTCACATATCTGGTCTGGGTGTCAGAGTAATGCCAGCATCACTGAATGAGTAGGGCTGATCCTTCCTCCTCCATTTTCTGAAAGTTGGTATAGACTTTAGTATTATTTCATTAAATATTGGTAGAATTCAGGAGTTCCTGTCATGACGCAATGGAAACGAATCCGACTAGGAACCATGAGGTTGAGGGTTCAACCCCTTACCTCGCTCAGTGGGTTAAGGATCCAGTGTTGCTGTGAGCTGTGGTGTAGGTCGCAGATGTGGCTCAGATCTCACCTTGCTGTGGCTGTGGTGGAGGCTGGCAGCTGTAGCGCCAACTAGACCCCTAGTCTGGGAACCTGGGAACCTCCATATGCCGTGGGTGTGGCCCTAAAAAGAAAAAAATAATTGGTAGAATTCAGCAGTAAAGGCATCTGGACCTTGAGTTTCATTTGTGGAAAGGTTTTAAAATACGAAGTCAATTTCTTTATTAGATATCGGGCTATTTAGATTATGATTTTCTTCTTGAGAGAGCTTTGATAGTTTGTATTTTTCAAGGAATTGTCCTATATCCTTTAAGCCATCAAATGTGCTGGCACAGAGTTGTTCATAGTACCCCCTTATGATCTTTCAACAGTTACACGATTTATAGTGCTGCCACTTCTCTCATTCTTGGTATTTGTCATCTGTCCTCCCTTTTTTTCCTCCCTGATTGCTCTGGCTAGAACTTATCAACTTTACTGATCTCAGAACTAGCTTTTGGTTTCATTCATTTTTCTCTCCTATCTGTCTTCTATTACATTGATTTCAGCTCAATGTTTATTTCATTTTTATGCATTCTTTGAATTTCATTGTCTCTCCCTTCCTTGGTTTAAGATAGAAACTGAAGTCAGTAATTTGAGGTCTTCTTTGATTCCTAATTAATGGCATCAGTGGTATCAACTAAAAATCCAATTAGGCATTTAGTGATATTAATTTCCCGATAATACCACTGTATCCTATACATTTTAATATATTATCATTTTCAGTTAAATCTAAATAACTTCTCATTTCCTTAGTGACTTCTTCATTGACTCAAGGTTACTTTAGTCTGCTATTTCATTTCCACATATTTTTTGATTGTTCAGACATGTTAATCAAATTCTAACTTAATTCCACTGTAATCAGAGAACAAATACCTCTCCTCTGAATGAAACTCTTACCTTCATTTTAACAGACTGTGTAATGACTATGAATTGTGTTACAACTGAAGCCTCTGCCATATGTATCACATTTAAACAGTGTCCCCTCTGTATGAATCCCCCATTAGAGTAAAGATCTACGCTCTGTTTGAATCCACACCACATTTATCACATTTACCCCATTTCTGTGTGGACGTTCCTACGAGCTCAATACTTAGGTGAAGCATCTACCACACTTGTTATGCTTGGAGCATCTACTCCCTGTGTGGAAAAAGGAGAAAATAAGAGAACAGTGAAAATATTGGGGCATGAAAAGAAAAATCACTGAACAAAAACCTTCTATGGCTTCTTGAATAGTAGATGAGAAAACGAAAAATACAGGAATCTTAATTAGTTTAACTAGGTAACCAGGTCAAAGAATTCTTAGCATGTAAAGATAAAAAATTAAAAGGAAAATATGGGAGACAAGATAACAAATAGAAAGCAGATCAAGGAAATGTAATACAAATATAACAAGCAGTCCAGAAGGAGAGAAGAGGGGGATGATACTCAAAGAAATATGTTCTAGGTCGAAGATGATGAAGAACAATACAAATAATTTTCTCAGTATTAGAGAAAATGACAAAGAATAAAATAACAAAAGGAGATAATTAGGAGATAGAGAAATAGGAGATATAGAAAGCACATACAATAGAAATGCATATAAAAGTATTCCATAAAAAGAAAGAGAAGCAATAACCAAAGAGATAATAGTAGAAAAAAGTTAAAGAGTATTTTCTTCCTTATATTTTAATGTATTTTTTGGATTTTTTACAATGAACATGTATTATTTAATCAGAAAAATCCACCATTAAGGAAATTAAGACATGCAATAAACTGGCCTTTAAGAATCATTTGAAAAGATGACAATTCTTCATTAAAAATGGGCAGTGAATATGAGCAATGCATAAAAGTATGTTATAATAAAGAATATTCATCTTTTGAGATTGTCTGAATAGTACAAATTAAAATATTAAGGTGAAGACATCAATTATCTCACACTGCCATCATTTAAAAAGAATTATAGGAGTTCCCATCATGGCTCAGTGTCACAAACCCAACTAGAATTCAGGAGGATGCAGGTTCAATCGCTGGCCTTGTTCAGTGGGCCAGTGATCTGGCATTGCCATGAGCTGTGGTGTCGGTCACAGACATGGCTCGTATCTGGCGTTGCTAAGGGTGTGGTGTAGGCCTGCAGCTGTAGCTCCTACCCAGTCCCTAGCCTGGGAACTTCCATATGCTGTGAGTACAGCCCTAAAAAACAAAAAAGAATTATAATACTTACTTAGTGTTAAGGTGTGGAAAAACTTGTGCTTTTATGTACATCTATCTGGAAAATAATTTGAATTGCTATGTCATACAATGACAAGAAAAATAAATCTATTTGTATTTAAAGATAACTACAGGAGTTCCCATCGTGGTGCAGTGGTTAACGAATCTGACTAGGAACCATGAGGTTGCGGGTTCGGTCCCTGACCTTGCTCAGTGGGTTAATGATCCAGCGTTGCCGTGAGCTGCGGTGTAGGTTGCAGACGCTGCTCAGATCCAGCGTTGCTGTGGCTCTGGCATAGGCCAGTGGCTGCAGCTCTGATTCAACCCCTAGCCTGGGAACCTCCATATGCCATGGGAGCGGCCCAAGAAATAGCAAAAAAAAAAAAAAAAAACTACAAAAGACCCTTGCTTTGGGGGATCCTGGGATCTAAAAGGTATAATATTTCTTCAGGGCAATTTGGATCCAGATGTATTTCAAATACATCTTATATTGAAAAATTTCTAGGCCGTGGAATAGGAGGAAGAGTAGAAAAATAGTCACATATTCGTATACAGGCTGCGTACATTTATGTGTCTCTATCTACCCCTGCATGTGCCCGTTGGGAAGGGATAAGTAAGTGATGAATCACATTAACCAACACAATGAAATACTAGGTTCTCCAGATATGACACAAATATGAAAATACACCTATGGTAAAATGAGCACATTACAGAGGATTTTTGTGCCTAATCACACCCCCCCAATACACACTTTTTTTTTTTTTTTTTGCTTTTTAGGTCCACATCTGTGGCATATGGAAGTTCCTAAGCTAGGGTTGAATCAGAGCTACAGCTGCTGGCCTATACCACAGCCACAGCACTGTGGGATCCAAGCCACATCTGCAACCTACGCCACAGCTCAGGGCAATGCCGAATGCTTAACCCACTGAGCGAGGTCAGGGACCGAATGAGCCACGGCGGGAACTCCATACACATATTCGTTTTACACTTAAATATATGTTGGTACATCTATAAAAATATCTTGAAGAAACTCATCAACTGTCCATTGACAGATTTTTGGGGGATTTAGGATTAACTGGTGAATATCACTATAGCATCTGGAATAGGAAAAGACAGTAAATAGCCTAAGTGCTCATCAATAAAGGCCTGGCCAGATAAGCAGTAGTGTATCTTTACAATGGAATCCTCTGCAGCTCCCAAAAGGAAAGAGGTAAACTATAAACACTGACATGAAACAACTCCAAAATAAATTGATAAGTAAAAGAAGCGAAGCATGGTGAAGTAGGAAAACAGACCTTAAATGAGACATAAAAAGGACTAGTGAAACACCGAAACCAGTCTTCAGTAAAATTTTGTTCATCAAAGGATACCATGATAGAAAAAAACGCTAAATCAGAGACTGGGAAAAGGCACTCCGGATAAAGATACAATGGATGTTATGATTCTTGGAGATACTAGTGAAGGACAGGAGAAATGAAATGCAGTGAAACTGAAGAAACTGAGGCTAGGATAATGATTCCTGGCTTACTTGTAGTCCACATTCACAGATTCTGCTTAATATAATCAATATTCCTAGGATACTGACCTGGAATTCAAAACAGCTCATTGTTTTCACTTCATCCAGGCCTCCAGGGCTTGTAGCCTCCCCTTTCCCTCATGCCAACAGGACCACTGCATCTCTCGCTTCCACATTTAAGGATCTGACAAGCACGTAACTTGGTGGACTGGACACCACTGCAATACTTCCAATTTCAGGTCCATCTGAGATAAATCATCCTGCAACATGTTAGCTTTTAACAAGTTAGCTTCTCCTCTGGAATACAACTTTGATTCCATTTACTTTTAAAAGATATTTACAGAATAGGAGTTCCTGTCGTGGCACAGAGGAAACGAATCCAACTAGGAACCATGAGGTTGCGGGTTCGATCCCCGGCCTTGCTCAATGGGTTAAGATTCCGGCGTTGCTGTGAGCTGTGGTGTAGGTTGCAGACGCGGCTTGGATCTGGCATCACTGTGGCTGTGGTGTAGGCCAGCGGCAACAGCTCTGATTAGATCCCTAGCCTGGGAACGAACCTCCATGCACCGTGGGTGTGGCCCTAAAAAGACAAAAAACAAAAAACAAACAAACAAAAAAAGAAATATTTACTCAATAGAATATTATTCAGTCTTAAAAAGGAAGGAAATTCTGACACATGCTACAGTATGGATGAAACGAAGATACTGTGCTAAGTGGAATGAGCCAGTCACAGAAAGACAAATTTGTATGACACCTCTTAAGTCAGATACCTAGAGTGGTCAACTTCACAAAGACGGGAAGTGGATTGCTAGGGGCTGAACGGAGGAAGAAATGGGGAGTAAATGCCAAGTGGACAGACAGTTTCACTGGGGAAGATGAGAGCCCTGCAGGTCGGCGGAGACAGCTGTACAACGTGAATGCACTTAAAGCCACTTCACTGTACACTTAAAAAGGGTTACAATGGTAACTTTGATGCTACGTATGTTACGTATTTTACAAGAAAAAACAATTTTTTTAAGATATTGAAAATTGAGAAAAAGAGAAATTAGGGGCAAGAACTTCAACTCTCACTCCCAAACTTCAAACAAGATTTATAAGGTCTTACATAATCTACCCTCCTTACCGCTCTGGTTTCATCTTCTCCTATTTCCCTCCATCCTATTATCTAAGTTTAGTCAACTTCACTGATCTTTGAACCCGCCATACTCTTTTTCTGCCAGGCTGTTGCACATCCCATTATCTGCCCGAAAAATTACTGCCCAAACTTTCTCAACCTAGCTAATGCCCTTGGTTCAGCAGCCTTCATTCTTATCAGAAAGCTTTCCTGACCCCAAAAAGTCCAGTATCCGAGTATCTCAGACCACCCGATACCAGGCCTCATCGCATGGCTCTGTCACTGCCTGTTTACCTACCTGTATTCTCTGCTAGAATACACAAAGCAAGAGGGCCAGAACACAATTACCCTCAGCAGGACCCTCTGAACCCTGTTCCCTTTGTGCCATGGGATGTCCAGAATCATTAGTTACGCCTCCAAGAATCTCACAGCCTTGAGGATCTGTCTCTTGCACACCTCCAATGAGCCTGCAAGTATCAGATTCAAATTCAGACCCTTCCAGCCTGATGCTTTTGTCCCAGGATATGCAAGGTGAAGAAAGAGTTGATCAGATTCCATCTAGTGCATGACATCAGATTTTTTAAATTATGAGTCTAAATTTAGAATGGTTAGTTCTGACATATTTTGGTGCCGCAATGAATGTGGAGGCCGGTTCAGTTAGTCATGTACACATCTTCCTCTTTTCCCGAGTGTAGGATCCTTGGCAGGCAAAGTGCAAGCTCTGTTACTGGAAAATCTCAATGGGGCAGAGATGGTAAACTGTTACTCAAGATCCATCCTCTGGTTTTTGCAGTTCACGGAATCTCCAATTTCTCTGTGCATACATGCGTTTCCAGAATAAAAATCACAGCTCTCAACCTCCCTTGGAGCTAGTTATGACCAGGTGGCCAGGTCTGGCCCAGTGGGATGTAAGGGCTGCAAATGTATGAAGTGTCCTAAAATGATGCCCTTTTTCCATTTCAGCTTTATGCTGAATGCGTAATGAGCGACTGGCGTTTAGAGAGCCATTGTGGAGTATGAAGTAGGAGATGCTGGCTGGTTTTAGAGAAACAAGGGAGAAGGAACCTGGCTCCAGGACATGGGGTCATCAGGACCTAGACTACCTTTATCTAGGGTTCTTTTTCACCAGAGAGAAATGCATTTCTATTTTGTTTAGTCACTATTGTTTTGGAAATATCTATTATGAACAGTTGAACATAATCCTAATTTAGGTACTAAACCCATTCTCCCACCCAGGAAGCAAGTTTAAAAAAATAAAAATCAATAAGTGGCTTTGTTGTGACATTTCTTTTTAATTACTCACTCACTGAACATCTAAAAATTACATAATTTGGAGGTCAGACATCTTACCCAGAATTCACAAGGGTGAGATAACATTAGATATGCGGGGAGTTCCCGTCCTGGCTCAGTGGCTAACGAACCTCACATCCATGAGGTTGTGGGTTTGATCCCTGGCCTCACTCAGTGGGTTAAGGATCTGGCGTTGCCCTGAGCTGTGGTGTAGGTCACAGACACGGCTTGGATCCTGCATGACTGTGGCTGTGGCTGTGGCTGGCGGTTGTAGCCCCAATTCAACCCCTAGCCTGGGAACCTCCATATGCCTTGGGTGTGGCCCTCAAAAGACAAAAGACAAAAAAAAAAAAAAAAAAAAAAAAGATATGTGGAAGCTGCAAACCAAGTAAGTATTTCTTATAGAGAACAGCATCAGTGATCCTGGGGTGACCCCACAGATGCCTCAACTATCTTGTAAGAAATCATAAAGTGATTACCAAGATGTTCATTTAAAATAAGAATTTTTGAGAGCTCAGGGAATTACTGAATCACAGAATTCTGACTAAATTCTATTAAATTAGTCTGTCTAAAACCAACAGATTTCTTTTTCCACTTCTTTTTTAATTTTAAAAGTTAAACTTTTTTTTTTTTTTTTGTCTTTTTGTCTTTTTATGGCCGAACCCGCAGGATATGGAGGTTCCCAGGCTAGGGGGTTCAATCAGAGCTGCAGCCGCCGGCCTACACCACAACCACAGCCACGTCAGATCTGAGCCGAGTCTGCGACCTACACCACAGCTCACGGCAACGCTGGATCCTTAACCCACTGAGCGAGGCCAGGGATTGAACCCACAGCCTCATGGTTCCTAGTCAGATTCGTTTCCGCTGCGCCAAGGCGGGAACTCCTCTTTTTCCACTTCTTAAAGATTCTAATATAACTAAGATGATGCTCAGAACGCAGAGCAAGTTCTTTTCTTGAAGACTATTAGCTTAATACTGTTTATCCCATAAGGTCCAGTTTACCATGGCCCAAACTTCTTAAGGCCTAGAACAATGTACAGAGAAGGCAGTTAATACAAGAACAATTTTACAGTATAATAGTTAAGAGCATAAGCACTGCATCAGACATATCTAGGCTGGAGTCAACCACTTTCAAACTGGGAACTTGGGCAAGTTTTATAAGCCTTCTAAGCTTCAGTTCCCGCATCAGGTATATAGATGTAATCATAAAAGTACTTAGCACGGTGCCTGGGATATAATATTCCCTCCATATATGGGAAGAGTTATTACAAGATTCCCATTGTCCATAAGAAATGAGTATGTGTAGCTCAGAAAGCCTCCAGAGGCAACCTACTGTAACTCCTACAAACGCCCAGCTTTGAACAGCTCATGTACAACATGCAGTCACACTAACAACATTCACGTGGCTGCCGGCTCTTCTAGTTGATACGGAAACCCCACCACTGCCTTCCACCTACTTTCGCAAATCCTCCAGGACCATGCCCATAAACAAGCTTTCTGGTCCAGGTGATGGTCGTATTCTTCCCTCTGGTCTTGGTGATATGTGCAGCTAAGGCCTCCATTGAGATTCCTCTCCATTACCTTTGAATATCTTAAAATGGTTTTAGTTTGTTGTTTTTCACTTTATAAGGAGACTATCACACCACACGTAACTTTTGGGACCTACTTTTTCACTTACAGTTGTGCTGCTAAGACCCACCCACATGGCTGCACGTCATTGCAGCGCATGCATTTTGATTGCTGTACCTGCGATCCTCTCTTCCAATGACAGGCACTTGGGTGGTTTCTAGGTTTGGGTCTCACTATTGTGAAAGTGCTATGAAATTCTCATTCGTATTTCCTGTTGTACATGGCACTGCTAGATTGTGCAGTGTGTGAACGTCACGTTACGTCAAGTATTAGGTTTCTCCTGTTTACTACGTTCATTTTTTTTTTAAGGCCACACTCACATGAAAGTTCCCGGGCCAGGGATTGAATCTGAGTCACAGCTGTGACCTATGCTGCAACTGTGGCAACACCAGATCCTTTAACTCATTGTGCCAGTCTCGGGATTTAATTTGAGCCTCTACAGCGACCCCAGCTGCTGCAGTCAGATTCTTAACCCACTGTACCACAGTGGGAACTCCCTAATTTAATTTTTTTCATGATTTCCTGTTTCTATTTCATTTTTTTTTATTTCTTTGAGCGTATTTATTATCCTTCTAAATTCTTGCTCTGCTCATTCTACTACTTCAGGAATATGTTTATATATATATGTAAAGGCTTGGAATAACATACAAGTATTTGTGGTGGTCCCCTTTGAAGGGTTGAGATTATGAAAAAAATCCCAGTTCAAACAACCTAGACGGTGTTTCATTTTATTTCATTATATAAGATGTAGAAAACTTGATTGAGAAAAGAATGGGGAAGAGACTTAAAAGAAACTGAAGAATCTCCTCAGGAAAGCGATGATCGCGGAAGGTACCTTTGCTCCAGCCATGATGAGCATCTGCCCTGACAACGCACCACAAAGCTCCGGGGGCAGTAGGATCCCAGCTCTCCGCTCACCCCTGAGCCTTGGTCCTGGATCTGGGTAGATGAGAGGATGAGGAAACACGGAAAGACCCACAACAGGAACACTCTCCATGAAAGTCAAGCTCAGAGACTGGTCCTTTTTCACTCTGGGGAGTACGTCAGGAGCAGGAAAGATCAAAGTTCCTGAAGGCACATCTTCCATTCATTTGGCTATTTTGACTTGAGGCTCTAGCACGGAATTGGGCAACCTACTGCCCTTCCTCCACTCACAGATATCTGCATAGTTGCATGCCCGGCATTTCCAAGCCTCCTCTACATCAACCCCTTGAGGCTCTCGGTGGCCCATCCAGTAGGCCAAATAGTGCTGCACTTTACGTCTCACCTCCTTCTCTTCAAAGGCCACTATCTCTGTACCCAGCACAGTGGCAGTCTCTTGGTGGATATACTCAATCTTCAGGCTATCGATAACTGGGAGGTCAGACAGTGTTAGAGTCAAGTAGACCAGCTCCATGAGGTCACCCAAGGACTTCACAGAGAAGCCTCCCTGCCGGGCATGCCTCAGCACTGAAGGTCCCAGTGGCTTTTCTGGATGCAGTTTTGTGTGGTAGATTAGGCTAGCAGTGGTCACTTTCCCTTGTACCATGGCATCAAAGATGTATTTGTACAGGTTGACTTGAAAACGGTCTTTATTTTTTTGAGCATTCATGGGGAGCACGGGGCGCCTGCGTGTCTTGAGTTCCGCCAGTTCCAGCTCTCCCCTGGCTGTATAGTGCAGCTCATCAATCACTCCAACAAGAAACACACCCTCTACTTCTCCAAACACTGGGAACTCTCTGATGCGCCCTTCTGACTGCAGGGTAGGAATCATTGACAGTATGTTCAGAAACTTAATTGCCCAAGCATCTTCTTTCGTGGTGACAGGGACAGTCACAAGGTCATGAACTTCTAGTTCTCTAGCTAGGTGGATACTAGCACCAGTGTCCAAAACAGCTGACTTCTCAGGTGTCAAGAAACCAGGAAGCTCTTTTTCATACACCATTTGCTGTTCGCACCAGTTCTGAGTACAGAGGTCAGTGACATACAAATATTTAAGATGGAATCGCTCCATAGGTGATGAGACATCCAATCCTCCTTTCCATGTAGGTAAGCTTATAAGATTGCCATGCTTCTCAGGGAGTGCTGAAGAAGGGCCAGGCTCGCTAAGTGACATACTTGACTCTTGCGTATCTTCTAGGTCCAGAAACTCTGAGTCACTCAAGTCTGAGAACCCTGAGGCCTCCGCTGACACTGTCTCCTCTTCCCCAGTCTCTGCCATGGCGCAGCTCTGGATTGAGCAAAGGCCCTGCATATCATGTTAAAGAAATGCATTATCCAAATAAAAAATTTCTTAAAAGAACTTTCAAATTCCAATAAGGTAAAAAAAGATTCTCAACTAATTACTTACATAGAGCCTTTAAAAATGCTTATTTACTTATGAGCAATTAGTATGGCTATAGATTTGTAACAGATGCACAATTTATAATAATAGGGCTCATTGCATCATCCATATATGAACACCTGCAAAACTTTTTTAAGTGCAAAGTAGTTTTATTCCTGAATCTGGCATTAACATGCTGTGTGTGACTTTAAGCAAATCACCTTCCTTGCCTCCAATTTCTCCATTTAAAAGGAGATTTGAGTTTTGCCTTTTTCCCCTGAAAATTCTATTGGCCTGGGACATTATTTCATTATTTTAAGTGAAGAGAGATCACTGTAAATGTTGGAGCAATGTTTGCCAGTGAACCACTGAACCACTTCTACAATTCCTTTGATAGGAGGTCCTTAACTAGGAAAATAAATCTCAAAACCAAACTATTCCTTGAGAAAAATCAGCTCTACAGTGACTGCTTTTAAACGCAGTTCTCAGCAACACAGTGTAGCAAAATTCAAAGACTAATGATAGATAAATACCAATAGATCTGCTCATATGCAAAGTCACAGCATGAAGTAGTGAGAGAGGACCTTCATAGCAACATGTGGAAATCCGTTGCTTTTTGTATTCAAGATATAAGAAGAAAATGGCAAGGAGAAAAAGCTCTTGGGTGGGTTTCACTTTACCTTCACTGACTATAAATCCCTCCTAACATTACAGAAGTAGGTGTTTCCTACTAAGTTTATTTCCTCCCTCCACCAGAAATCAGCTTATGATGGAAAGTATCTGTAAATGAACACTCTTAAAGTATCACTGCATTTTGCTATAACTAATTGTGAAGATATACGTTGCACAGTTATTGTGTCTAGACACTGAACTTAGCGCTTCACATCCAATATCTCACTACTCTACGGTGGGACAACTACTCTCTCTTTTTGTAACAATTTAACGAATACAGGAAACAGAAAGGACAATGAGTATAATCTAGATAAACAACTGTTGACATGTTGCTTCTTTCACGTTTTTGGGTTTTTTAGCTGCAGTATTTTAAAGTAAATTTCAGACACCACAATGCTTCAAATATAAATGTTTCAGCATACATTTCCAAAGAAGGCTCCTACATTAACTATAATATTATCACATCCAACAAAATTAATAATTCCCTAATACTCCAGTCCATATTCAAATTTCCCCAACTGCCCTAAAAATATCTTGGAGAGCTTTTCTTTAAACCAGGCAACAAAGGCCATACATTATGTCTGATTGTTCTATCAAGTTTTTCTTTGTTTTGTTTTTCCTTTTTTGGACACCTCACAACACATGGAGTTCCTGGGACAGGAATCAGACCCAAGCCACAGTTGTGGCAACGCTGGATCGCTGGATCCTTTAAACCACTGTGCCAGGCCGGATCCTGTTGTGCCACAGCAGGAACTCCTCAAGTATTTTTAATCTTAAGAAAACAGGCAGATTATCTTGTGAAGACACTCTTTTTAAGCCTTGCTTCTTACTTCACACCTAACCCTGCATAGAGAGAAAACACAACAAAACAAGGTATGACCAGCCCACTAGTATGTGACCTTGGCTGCCAGGAAAATAACAAGGAATTTAAGACGAACTGAGGTAACTATGAGCCAAGTTTCTTCCTTGCTACTCTAATCAGCAATGAAAGAGCTGTAAGCACCAACTCCCGTGTTAAAAGCTTAACACCTGATACCTCAAAAATGGTATTAATATTAGTTATCATTGCTATTAACTAACTTTCAAACAGTCTACATGTCCCTAATGAAAGAAAACACAGATAGCTGGAAGAAAAGTTATTTGCAATGAACAAAAATAATGCAAGGCTGAGATTTTTTTGGGTATATCCTATAAAGTTCCTGCTTTATGAGACACTTCATAGCAGTAAAACACAGAAGCTGCACATCTGCACAACTGTCTTAAACCATGTGCCTTGGATGATGATAGTTTCAAAATGAGTAATGTTACTTGGACCATGAAGTTCCTGAAAATGGAAGAGGATCCTCACCTTCCACCAAGAAACGCAAGTTAAACGGCCATTAACATGTATATTTTGGGTTGCCCCCACCCCACCACCCAACCCCTCTGCCGGGCAGCACACTAAATCCAAATCAACTGACCCTGAAAACTTCCAATATCTAGACCTGAGGTATATGACATGCAGCCACCAATCACATATAGCTATTTAAATTAAAACTAGTTAAAATTAAGTAAAATTTAAAACCCATTTTCTCAGTTGCATTCAGCACATGTCAAGTGTTCAGCAGCTACATTTGGCTGATGGGGACCACATTATAAGGCACAGACCTAGAACACGTCCCTGATCACAGTGCTCCTGGACAGTACTGGTTTAGATTATTTCCTGTGTGCGTATTAATGCCCCAAAGAGAGTATAAGGTCCTGAGATGTATGGACTTCCTACTGTTCTACAAACAAACAACACTCGAAACAGAATAGCCCTTAACAGCTAGTGAAATGTTTGCAGAGAAGACATAAAAGGGAGGCATTATCTGTGGAATTATTCATCTAAAGAAGAAAACAAGGCACGAGGGATGGACAATTTAGACATAGATGTGTTGCTTGGACACTGCAGGAAAAAAATCCATGCAAGAGCATGATACAATGCATCGCGTCCCAAATGCAATTTGTATCTTTTGACAGGAGATGATTTTACATGGTACATAGACTAACACCTTCAGATACATCTTGGAGTGTATATAAAGCCTCTACAGCATCTGTCAAATGAATAATTTCATATGCAGTGTTTCTCAGGACAAGTTTGATTTTTTAAATAAATGTAAGTAAAAAATTAAAAATATGAGAATAACAATATAGGGAGTACATAGGTGTGGCAGAAATAGTTGGTGGAGGTAAGTGAATGGGGTGTTTGGGAAACACCAGCACAGAGAGTTTAGGGGTCCTACAGACCTGGATTCTGAACCAGGTTAGGTCAGTAGCATTTAGTAGTAGGCTACTTGTCCTACGATTACTCTTGGAAAAGTTTTTAGTTTTCCTGGGGCTGCTGACACTCCTTTAAAATTAGAAGCGCTCCTTCAAACCATAGGCACCTACCCAAACAACTGAATGATGACAGTATATACTTCCTGGCACTCAGCAAACATGAATCTCCTTCTTCCCAAGGAAGAGATGAGATAGTATAGCTATTCCCTCTGACAAATGAGAGTACATTTTAGGAGAGGAAACTTTTACTCACCTGGGACTTGGTTGATCTTCCTCCTCAAAAGGAAAGGCAGAATGCTGAAATGACAAGGCTGGCGGTGGAGAAAGAAGCTCTGAAAGATCAGGTCTGTAATCGGAGAATCCAGATTAGCAACTCTGGGCCTTGCTGTGGTGAACAGGGACTTTTGGTCCTTTCTCACGACCAGTCCCTCACATTGCGGCGTTTCCTCCTCTCTGATCCACACTGCACATTGTTGCCCACCCTAGATCCTGGGTAAGGCCCACCTCTCTCCGAGGGCAAATTCTCCGTGACTTCTTCGTTTCCCCCCAGTACCCTGGTTGCAGTGACTTGATTCCATCCCTGCTCCCTGCAAGTAAAAGTGTCAGCAATAAAAAAGGTCCCCCAGGAGCTCCGAGGTCAGTTCCCTCTTTCAGCCTCACCTCGACCCAGAAGTTCGGGCACAGATCTCAGGTCAGAGGCTTTTCCTCTCTGATAGGTTCCTGCCGCCTGCAGAACTGCCACTGCCTTCACCTTCAACATCCTGACTTGTTCGGTGCTGCCCGGACTTGCGGGCTCCGAGTACTTCTGCCTGCAGCGGGGACCTTCCCACCGGCCCCAAACCACCGTCCCCCCAGGAGTTTCATGCATGCCCGAAAGTCTACTGGGCACTCCCTACAAGGAGCAAGCAAGGGGTCGCTGGCCTCCGGAAGGGGTCCTAGCCGACAGCAGGGTCTCCGGCGCGCGGAAGATCCTGAACCCACAGGAGCAGACAAGATAAGCGGCTGCGCCGGAGCCTCTCCCACCCGGCAACCGCGGGGACAGATCCCTGGGCGCCAAAACGCAACCCCTCATCCCTCCACCCCATCTGCCGGGCTTCCTTTACCCTTAGATGCTCCTCCGAACCCCGGACTCCACCGTTCCCAACGCAGCTTTGGCATCGCTCCCCGACGCTTCCGCGGGACGCGCAAGTGTGAGTCCCTCCGAAGACCTTTCGTTGCCCACTTCGCATTAAGCCTCCAGGAAACCAGGCCCAGAAGGCCCGGCGGCTGCGCAAGGACCGCCTCCTCCCAGAGGCCCCAGCGGCACCGCCCAAGGACCGCCTCCTCCCAGAAGGCCCGGCGGCTGCGCAAGGACCGCCTCCTCCCAGAGGCCCCAGCGGCGCCGCCCAAGCACCGCCTCCTCCCAGAAGGCCCGGCGGCTGCGCAAGGACCGCCTCCTCCCAGAGGCCCCAGCGGCGCCGCCCAGTCCTCGCGAGTCTGCGGCGCTAGCAGGAGTCCACCTCGCTGGATAGGCGGAGGGTTTGGACGCTGGTGTCTACGCTTGAGGAGGCCGTGCCTGTTCGCCGCTGGCCGTGCGTGTGGCTGGATTTGGAACGGGATTGCGCTGTTACTTGACGTCGAAGCTCTCTCTCACCCTCGGGGGCTCCCGGCTACCGCCAAACCAGTCTCTGCCCGTTACTGCTGCATCTGTGCCTTGTCACCGTGGATTCTGTGTCCCCTTCTTTGCACAGCTGAGGGGACAGCCATCCACTCACTTTCCAAAGACGGTAGTGCTCGTCTCATCAATGTGTTTTTTCTGTTGGCTTACTTTTAAATTAGCCCTTTTATTAGGAAATATAACACAGTTATATCCTGAAGTATAATATAAAGGTTAAGTAATTACTGAACAGACATTTCATCATGTACAACAAAAAATAGAATGGTATCAGGCCCTTAACAAATACACTCCCATGCCTCCTTCCTGCGGAAACCACTAGCCTGACTTTTATGACAATTACTTTCCTTTTCTTTACAGTTTTATCTCATATTTGGAAACTTGATTTATGACAAAAGCAGCAAGACATAGCAATGGAGAAAAAAAAGAATGTCTCTTCAACGAACAGTCTGCTACAATAGGGTATCCTTATGAACAAAATATAAAATGAGACCCCTATCTTACTTCATCGCAACTCTCAATTCCAGGAGGATTAAAGGCCTAAATACATTTCCGACTTTTGAATGGGGAAAAAGTCCTTAAATAAAAATAGAAAAATGTTTTTTGTTTTTGTTTTAAAAACTGCAAAGGATATTTTGGGTCAGTTGGGGAAATTTAAACATGACACATATTAGATAATAGTGTCAATTGTGTATATCCTGAGTGTGAAAATGATTTGTGGATGTGTAGGAAAATGTCCCTGTTCTTGGAAATATGAAAGTTGAGGAGAATCTTAAGTGAAATCTGAGTGGTCATTGCTCTATTGAAGCTAGAGAGGTTTCTGCCTCCTCCCAAGTATAGCCTTCCTTCACCAGGATGTAATTCCCAATGCCACCGAAGCCCCTCTTTAACCCTTCCATGCATGGGCCTGTTATCTTCAAGTAACCGTTGAGGGAGCAATGGTGCTGGGTGGAATGAAGAGGATTCAAAAATGGTCATGCTATGGGGAAAAGAAATATCCTAGACAGCAGGACGATGTTCCCCCAAAACTTGCATTCTCAAATTTCAAAAAATATTACCCTTTCCCCAAAAGGCTATCTTAAGAAGCCTGGTCATTTAAGGCCCATCCGTTTACAAAAGTCATTGAATTAGTTCTTCCACCTTCAGGGATATCTGTAACCATGGAAATACTGTCGGACACAGGTATGTTTTCCTCTTTCCGTATTATCTTATTATCTTAGAGCATAGAATTTGTACCTCTAAATCACACTGATTAGTCTTCCATTTACATATTTATATGGTACAAATGTTTATCTATATGAATGCTCTCTTGAGCTTCACTGTCCAACACAGTAGCCACGAAGCATTTATGGTTCTTAAGCACTTGAAATGTGGTTAGTTCAAAATGAGATATGCTATAATTATAAAATACTGTTATTTTGAAGATTTAGTTTAAAAAATTAATTTATTAATAGTTATATTGATTACATGTTAAGTGATAATATCTGGATATATTGTGTCATATGAAATATATTTTTAAAATTAAGTTTACTTATTTTTATTGTATTGCTGTAGCTGTTAGAAAAATTATAATTTATGTGGTTCACATGCATGTGGTGGCTCACATATTTCTCTTTGAAGGTGCTGTTCTCAAGCATCAGAACCTAAGGGAGAGGAATTTATCTTGTTCCAGTTTGTGTTCCTCATAGGTGCTAGAACAATTACTGACATGATTTTTATATGCTTGAGAAACCCACTGACAATATTCTGTATCTGAGACTCTTCTCTTCTCTGTACTAAGATTAGCCTGTCTTCAGCCAAACACTAATTTCTGGTCATTTTCAGGGCATTGCTTAGTTGGAGAAAGCCAGAAAAGGTAGCCCTAAGCTAGGAAGTTGGGGAGATGGGAATGAATTAAGGATGTAAGACTGGGCTATGCTTTTGCTAAAACAGGCAGCCTCAAATGTAGGATATTTGTACCCTTGAATCAATTAAGGTTTAATCATTTATCAGGTTGAAAATCCAGGAGCCCTAGCTTCAGGTGAGGCTTGATCCAGGTGTCAGTGTGACCAGAACTGAGTTTTCTCTCTCTGGTTCTTAGATTTATTTCTCTTTATTTTTCTATTTATAGGCAATCTCCCTCCCGTCCACTGTCATTAGCTTCCAGGGACAGTCTTCCAGATTATGTCCAGTGGGAGAAAAAGGAGGTCTATTTCCCCAAAACCTCAAAGATAGGGTCCAGAAATTGTCCCACTGGCCCTTATTACTAAAACTGGAGCTGTAAGTACCCTGACTCAACTGTCAGTTTTCCTCCATTTCAAACAAAGGGGTTGCAGTCAAGATTATACTTGCTAAGGCGGGTGGATCAGCCTCTTTGAAGGGGCTCTAATTCATCAGACAGTTCCAGCCTCAGAAGTCAGGGACTGGAGCAATAAGTGGAGAGATGTCTTTTCCTTTACCAACAGCTTTTGTTTGGTTTGGCTGCTATTTGATAAAATGCAGATTTCTCTCTGTCACCAGGGATGGTGATTACTCACTGTTACTTCTAGACTATTTTATTGAGAGGCTGATACTTTTTTGATGGATGATAGGTGTCAGTCCAGGAGATGCTTCAGCACCAGATATGGTTCCTACGGTTCTGTATATTGCTGGTAGGAAATAAATTTGTTCATCCTCTGTGAAGGTTAGTTTTGGCAATATCCATCATACAAATGCACATACGCTTACCATAGAAATTCTGGTTCTAGGAATTTACCCTATGTATGTATTTATATGTGTGAGAAACAAAAATGTGTGATTATTCATTGCAACATCATATAAACAAGTTTGGAAATCCAAAAGTCATCTATAGTGTAGTGGCTAATTAAAGTATAAACAATGGAATACTATGCAGCTGTAAAAAAAGAATGAGTAGGCACTTTATTCATTGTATGGAATGACCTCCATGATATATGGTGAAGTAATAAAAGTAACATGCAGATGTGTTTGTATAGAAAGCTATTTATGCTTAAAAAGAAAAAAAATGTATATTTGTATTCTCTTGGATGTAAACAAAAATTTTTGGAATGGTGCACAGAAAAATTAGGTATAAAAAATGGTTGCCTCTAAGTAGAATTTTGTGGTGGGGGATGGAGGAAGGCTTTTCATTTACTGTGTCCCCCCCCACCTTTTTTTGGCTGCACTCAGAGCACATGGAATTTCCTGAGCCAGGGATTGAACCCATGCCACAGCAGTGACTAGTTCAGATCCTTAACCTGCTGCACCACAAGAGAAATCCTGACTGTACCTTTTGAACTTCACACTCTGTAAAATTTTCCCCATTTAAAAAATACTTTTCAATTAAAAAAATAGGGTGGTGATATTTTAAACAATAGTTCCCAAATGCTGGTCTATAAATCAGTGAATGCCATGAAGAATAATTTATTAATCCACCATAAAATCATAAAAATAATAATGTGTCAATTTTCCATATTGTTGAATTTAATTTGAAGGACCATCCTTTATTCTCAATTAAGGACTTTTTATGGAGGTATTAGTAGTAGTAGTTGTCAATGTAATGTTTATTTATACAGTGGGAAAAATTAAAATTTGGCATTATTATATCAATTCCTCAAATTTAGAGTCTTGAAATTTGAAGTGTAGAATCACTAATTTAGACTTGGTTTTTGTTCTCATGTTGAAGAATCTGTTTTTACATATTATCTTGGAAGGCATTCCTCCTGTGTATTTCATGGTGTCGAGTAAGTGATGAATTATAGCTGAAGGCTTTTCCACATTCATTACATTCATAAGGTTTTTCTCCTGTGTGATGCCTCTGATGTTTTTTAAACGATGAATCATGCCTATAGGCTTTTCCACAGCGTTTGCATTCATATGCTTTCACTCCTGTATGAACAGTTTTATGGTTGCTAAGGTGTATCCTCTGCCTAAAGGCTTTCCCACATTCCTTACATTTGTAGGGTCTCTCCCCAGTATGGATCCTCTGGTGATGCGTTAGATATGCTCTATGACTAAAGGTTTTACAACATGCAGTACATGCATACGGCTTCTCCCCAGTGTGAATTCTTACATGTTCACTAAGATGTCTAATCTGTCTAAAGGTTTTCCCACATTCATTGCATGTAAAGGGTTTCTCTCCAGAATGAGTTCTCAAGTGTTGGATCAAGCTAATGTTCTGGCTGAAAGCTTTCTGACATTTATCACATACGTAGGGTTTCTCTCCAGTGTGAGTTCTGTGATGCTGATTAAGAGATGAACGATGTCTGAAGGCTTTGCCACATTCTTCACATTCAAAGGGTTTCTCACCAGTGTGGATTCTCTGGTGTGTATTAAGGGATGCACTTTGACTAAAGGCCCTTCCACATTCCTTACATCTGAAAGGTTTCTCACCAGTATGGATTCTCATGTGTTCAGTCAGGTGAATGGGTTGTTTAAAGACTTTTTCACATATATTACATTCATAGGTTTTTGTTCGTATGTAACTCATTGGATGATTAATCAAATTTGATTTGTATTTGTTTCTCTTTTTAGGCATGTCACATTTATGGTGCCTCTGTTCTATAACAATATTTGAACTCGTAATACTTCTGCCAAATTTGCTAGTTTCTTGGCCTCTCTTCTTATGGGTCCAGATGGTTTGTCTCATATCTCTTCCACAGCTATCCTGCTGCCTTTCTAACTCATAATCATATTTTGAGACTTCTCTCAATGTGGAATAAATGACATCATCTCTCATGAGCCTTTCCATCATCATGCTATGATATAACTGTTCCTGTACAATGTCGTTCTCTGCAGTTGACACACTGGTTTCTGTTTTACTTGTCAAGCCTGAAAGAAATGGAAAAAATACAAATAACATTCATTACACTTCAAAAAATCAGTTATTGTACCGGCTATGGAACAGAGATTTAGATAACAATCTTATATAAAGTACCTAAGATTTTGAGTATATTTAAATATAGCTATGCAGCCTGGTGATGTAATGGGAAATTAAGAAACAGTGAACAGGGTAAAGGTATGACTTTTTTTATACAGAGTGAAAATTCAAACACTTTAGTCCTTTTTCTTCCATTAAGACTAAATGGGCAACTTACAGAATGGGAGAAAATAATTTCAAATGATGCAACTGACAAGGGCTTAATCTCTAGAATATACAAACAACTTATACAACTCAACAGCAAAAAAGTCAACAACCCAATGGAAAAATGGGCAAAAGACCTGAATAGACATTTCTCCAAAGAAGATATACAGATGGCCAACAAGCACATGAAAAAATGCTCAACATCACTGATTATTAGAGAAATGCAAATCAAAACTACCATGAGATACCACCTCACACCAGTCAGAATGGCCATCATTAATAAGTCCACAAATAACAAATGCTGAAGGGGGTGTGGAGAAAAGGGAACCCTCCTGCACAGTTGGTGGGAATGTAAGCTGGTACAGCCACTATGGAGAACAGTATGGAGGTACCTTAGAAATCTATACATAGAACTACCATATGTTCCAGCAATCCCACTCTTGGGCATATATCCAGACAAAACTTTCCTTAAAAAAGACACATGCACCTGCATGTTTATTGCAGCTCTATTCACAATAGCCAAGACATGGAAACAACCCAAATGTCCATTAACAGATGACTGGATTAGGCAGATGTGGTATATATACACAGTAGAGTACTACTCAGCCATAAAAAAGAACAAAATAATGCCATTTGCAGCAACATGGATGGAACTAGAGACTCTCATACTGAGTGAAATAAGTCAGAAAGAGAAAGACAAGTACCATATGATATCACTTATATCTGGAATGTAATATAAGGCACAAATGAACCTTTCCACAGAAAAGAAAATCATGGACTTGGAGAATAGACTTGTGGTTGCCCAGGGGGAGGGGGAAGGAGTGGGAGGGATTGGAAGCTTGAGGTCAATGGATATAAACTATTGCTCTTGGAATTGATTAACAATGAGATCCTGCTGTGTAGCACTGAGAACTATGTCTAGACACTTACAACACAGCACGACAATGGGAGGAAAAATTATGTACACATTATGTGTAACTGGGTCCCCATGCTGTACAGTGGGGAAAAAAAAGTGTGTTGGGGGAAATAACAATAAAAAGATAAATTTAAAAAAAGACTAAATGATCATGTTTCGGGGCTAAGTCTTAATATGTCTTTTAAGTTGATAACTACTTTTGGAAAATATTCTCAGAAAAATAAAAAGATTTCCTTCTCCCTACTCCAATTCGTTCAGAAAATGAAGTTTAGGGAGTTCCATTCATGGCTCAGCAGTTGACAAACCCAACTAGGATCAAGAGGATGTAGTCCCAGCCCTGGCCTCGCTCAGTGGGTTAAGGATACGGCGTTACCATGAGCTGTGGTGTAGGTTGCAAACATGGCTGAGATCTGGAGTTGCTATGGCTGTGGCATAGGCCAGCAGCTGTAGCTCCGATTTGACCCCTAGCCTAGGAACTTTCATATGCCACAGGTGTGGCCCTAAAAAGCAAATAAATAAATAAATAAATAAAATAAAAGTTTTAACTAAGAGCATTCACAAGAATGTCAAGCTGTCTTTTTTTGAAATTTGTATTAATATTTATACATTATGCTGCTTTCTGTAGTTATTAATCAGTCCCTGGAAGTGTTATTAATACAGAAGAGACTTGGAAGAAACCCAGATGGCTATGTTGGTACTGTTGCTATATTCTAATGAAAATGTCCTTATCTTTTAAAATTCTGACTGGTCTTCTTACTTAATAATTTATTGCATCATTACTAATATTTCAACAGAGAGCTTTGTATTCCTGAAAAGATAATTTCTCGTAGGATTTTTTTTTTTTTCTTTTTAGGGCTGTACTTGCGGCATACAGAAGTTCCCAGGCTAGACTACACCACAGCGATAAGGTATCTGAGCCATGTCTGTGACCTACACCACAGCTCACAGAAATGTCACATCCTTAACCCACTGAGCGAGGCCAGTGATCGAACTCGCATCCTCATGGATACTAGCTGGTTCGTAACCCACGGAGCCATAATGGGAACTCTCTCTTGTAGGATTTTTGATTAACACAGAAGGATCATTAGTACTTCTGAATCCTAAATTCTAAACGAATGCAGGCAATTATAAAGTGTTCTGCAGGCCCCTGATTCTGGTCCTGACTAGGAGAGGAAGAAGAGAAGAAGATAGGTAAAGAGAGAACAGGCCATCTGTGACACCTCCTCAATTCAGTGTCCCAGCTGAAGCAGGCCCAGGCTAGGGGAGGAGAGATTTAACTTTGAAGGTGGAAGTTTTATTGCACCAAACTAAACATTTCACTAAAATCAGACTTTTCTTGTTATTTAAAGGGACAGGACATCTCAAACACCTCTTTGAGATTTCATCCAGAGGCAGGCAAAGAACATTCATGGTAGCTTTTATAATTATTATTATTTTGGCCACACTCGTGGCATGAGAATGTTCCTAGGCCAGGGATCAAACCTGCCACAGCTGTAACCAGAGTCACAGCAGTGACAATGCTGGATCCTTAACCTGCTGAGCCAGTAGGGAACTCTCATGGTAGCTTTTTGTTGTTATTTTCATTATTATAAGCTGAAAAAGAGAAAGCCCAGGGGAATGCACAAATAATTGGAATTAAAAACAGAGTGAAACAAGACGGCTGGCCAGAAGATCAAAACCAATTATACTATTACACACTAGCAACAAAGACAAAACATAATTGAAAAAATGTATACCATCTACAAAAGCAACAAAATATAAGTTCTTCAGGATGAATCTGACAAGGATGTGCAACATGTACAAGACTTCATGAGGAGAAATCCTGAAACTTTTATTTTAAAAAATTAGGAAATATCAATAAGTGGAGCAATATATCATATTCCTAGTCAGTAGGCCTCAGCACTGTAACATTAATTCCTCCTCAAATTGATCTATAAATTCAATTCTGTTCCAATCAAAATAACCACCAGAGTATTTGTGTGTGTGCAATTTGATGCACTCATTACGTAATTTATATGGCAAAGCAAGGGGCTAACAAGAGCCAGGGTAATTTTGAAGAACAGGATATTAAGTCTCACTATGAAATAGAGTAATTATGATAGCCTGGCATTAGAGTTGGGACATAAAACAGAAAATTGAAACAGAATAGAGAGAGCCCAGAAAGAGACCCAAGAACATGAGGAAACTTGGCGGGTGACAGAGTGGCATCAACTATTTAATAAATGCTTCCTAGACTGATTGTCCATGTAGAAGAAGTTAAATTAGATCCTCACCTCACAGTACTTATAAAATAAATTCAGATTTAAACCTACACATGAAAAGCAAAATTTTAAAAATATAAAATAAGAGTTCCCATTGTGGCTCGGCAGGTTAAGAATGCAACTAGTATCTTTGAGGATGCAGGTTCAATCCCTGGCCTCGCTCTTGGGTTAAGATCCAGTGTTGCTGTGGCTATGGTGTAGGCTGACAGCTGCGGCTCCAATTCGGACCCTAGCCTGGGAACTTCCACATTCCACAGGTGTGATCCTAAAAAGAAAAAGTATATTTTTTTCTCTAAATTAGTAAGGGAAAATTATAATAGAAAAATTGGCAAAGGATATAAACAGGTAATTTACAGAAAAGAAATCCTGGATGGATGGTCAATATATGAAAAATATACTCCCTCTTATTAGGAATCAGGAAAATGAAAAAAAAAAAAAAAAAAACCAACAACAAGGTACCATGTTCACTCACTAAATTTATAAAAATGTGAAAGTTTGACTATGCCAAGTGTTCACAAAGATGTTGAGTTTTGGAAACTTTCAAAACCTGCTGATCAGTACAATTTGCTTTGAAGGTCAATTTGGAAATACCTGCCAAAACAGAGGTGCACCTGCCCCGTGACCCAACAAATCTGCTTATATGAAGTATCTCAGAGAAACACTTGGTTATGTACATGACAGGACATGCACAGAAAGATTTACTGCAGCATCTCTGTAACCCCTAAATTTGGAAATAGTATAAATGTCTATCAACAGGAAAATGTATAAAGTGTGGTTTATTAATTCAATGGAAATGAATGAACTAAAATGATATGGATAAACATCAACAATTTAAAAAACATTTTTTAAATTTTTTATTGAAGTTAGGTGATTTACAAAGTTGTGTTAGTTTCAGATGTACAGCAAAGTGATTCAGTTACACACTATTTTTCAGATTCTTTTCCCATATGTTGAGTCCCCTGTGCTATACAGGAGGTGCTTGTTGATTAGTATCGACAGTGCTGAGTGAGAAAAGCAAGTGGGAGAAGTACATATACCATTTATTTAAAGAGTAAGAACATGTAAAACAACATTATATATTGTTTGGGGATACACACATGCAGTAAAAAGTAAGAAGATACATACTGAACTGAAACTGTATAAACTCAGAAGGGCTGCTTATTTCAAAAGGTGGAAGGGAAAGAGTGGAGCTTCAACTCTGTCGTATTTCTTAATCTAGGTGGAGGTTACATAGGAATTTATTATAATGTTCTCTATGCCTTTCTGACTGTCTAAAATATTTCATAATAAAAGCAAAGTTTAGAAGATTGTTAAAGACCATTAGATTTGATAAGAAGGAATCCTGTGGTAATTTCTCTTGGGGATTTTCCATAAAGTAGCTGTTACAGTGCTTGTTTTGGCAGCACATATGCTAAAACTGGATGATATGCAAGGATGACATGCAAATTTGTGAAGCGTTCCATATTTTTTTTTAATGATTACCAAAGGAGAAAGAGGGAGGGAGAGATAAATTAGGAGTTTGGGATTAACATATACAAACTATTATATATAAAATATATAACCAACACAGAGCTACTATACAGCCAAGGGAATTACACTCAATGTTTTGTAATTACTTATAAAGGAAAAGAATCACTTCGCTGTACACCTGAAACTAACACAACATTGTAAATCAACTATACTTACTATTTTTTTTTCTTTTTAGGGCCACGTTCACAGCATATGGAAGTTCCTAGGCTAGGTGCTGAATTGGAGCTGCAGCTTCCAGCCTACACCACAGCTCACAGCAACACTGGATCCTTAACTCACTGAGCGAGGCCAGGGATCGAACCCGCATCCTCATGGATACCAGTCGGATTCGTTACTGCTAAGCCACAACGGGAACACCCTATACTTCAATTTTTTTAAAAGAGTCGTTGTTACAATAAACTAAGATTTTTTTTAAAAAAAGAGTAGTTGTTACAATAAACTAAGACACTTAAGTTAAAAGAAAGTGAAAATCAAAGCTAGGAGTGTAAAATGGAAGTTGGAGGAGTTCCCGTCGTGGCACAGCAGAAACGAATCTGACTAGAAACCACGAGGTTTGCGGGTTCAATCCCTGGCCTCACTCAGTGGGTTAAGGATCTGGCATTGCCGTGAGCTGTGGTGTAGGTTGCAGACGTGGCTCGGATCCCGCGTTGCTGTGGCTCTGGCGTAGGCCACTCCCAGCCTGGGAACCTCCATATGCTGCGGGTGCAGCCCTAAAAAGACAAAAAAATAAAATAAAATGGAAGTTGATGAACGTCAAGATACTGAAGAAAGGGAGAATCAAGTTTAACTTTAAGGAGGAGAAGCCTTCTCCTCCCTCTGAACCCCAGAAAGACCTTTACCAGGTCAGGTAAAGGAAAGGGGTGGCAAAGGGAGGGGGACGCGGGTTCAGAGCATGCCCTTCCACTGATGGCAGCCTTCCTCACAGCCTGGGAAGACACTGGACACTCTGGCTGACATATTAAAAGGTACCCTTTGGGAGTTCCCATTGTGGCTCAGTGGTTAACGAATCCGACTAGGAACCATGAGGTTGCGGGTTCGATCTCTGGCATTGCTCAGTGGGTTAAGGATCCGGCGTTGCTGTGAGCTGTGGTGTAGGTTGCAGATTCGGTTCGGATCTGGCGTTGCCGTGGCTCTGGCTTAGGCTAGCGGCTATAGCTCCGACTGGACCCCTAGCCTGGGAACCTCCATATGCCGCGGGAACGGCCCAAGAAATGGCAAAAAGACAAAAAATAAAATAAAAGGTACCCTCTGCCTTGGTCTCACCTGAACTGGGATCTCCTGGGCCTTCTTTCTCTGTCATCCATGGTTCCTCTCCTTTCTCCAACTGGGAAATCACACTAGGTTTAGAAAGCTGATACCTTGCTATGGAATGAGAAAAAAGGGTATGAACACTTAGGCTGAGGTCTAAGAACCACCCCGGGAATGCAGTTCCAGCCCTCTGGTGTTTAGAGTCTCCATAAACATAAAAGGGGACCACAGTCTGTCTTTCTTTTCTTGCTCTGCAAAGCCAAAGTGTTACCCCAGGAAGGAGATTCAGATACACTCTGACCTGACTTTCAAAGGAATGAGACATCTATCTCCAAGACAGAACCCAAGCCCAGACCCCAGGAATCCACAACATTTAATCATTTAGGAATAGGGGAGTTCCCATCGTGGCTCAGTGGTTAACGAATCTGACTAGCATCCATGAGGACGCAGGTTCAATCCCTGGCCTTGCTCAGTAGGTTAAGGATCTGGCGTTGCCATGAGCTGTGATGTAGGTCGCAGATGTGGCTCGGACCCTGTGTTGCTTTGGCTGTGGCACAGGCCAGCAGCTACAGCTCTGATTGGACCTCTAGTCTGGGAACCTCCATATGCCACAAGTGCGGCCCTAAAAAGCAAAATAATAATATTATTATTATTATTTAGGAATAATGACTCTGTAACGGGAAGCTTTCTGGCTGTATGGGGAGCCCGTCCTTACCCACGGAGACCAGGTTCCCATAGTTCTCCAGCATCACCTCCCGGTACAGGTGCCGGTGAGCAGGGGCCAGCTGCCCCCACTCCTCCTGGGTGAAGTCCACGGATACATCCCTGAAGGTCAACTGCTCCTAGAACACCACACACGTTCCTTTTAGTCAGAGGCCACCTCCATCAGGGTCCGAGGTGTTCTGACCATATTCTAAGTTCAGAGAAACTCCAAGCCAGTTTTACTGGGCGCCTCCTCTGGATCTGTTTGGCAGTTCTCTGGAAATTACTATACATAATTAAATCTATAGAAGGACGGATGGTCATACATGTCTCAGGAAAAAAAATTAAGCGGGATGAGGGGACAGAGAGGGCCACAGAGCAGGTGGGAGGATCCTTCACGTAAGGTGGTTGGGAAACGCCTCCCCAAAGGGGGATTTCTGATCAGAGACATGCACTGAGTGAGGAAGAGCCACGTGGAGATCTGAGGGACAAAGGACCTGAGGTGAGAGGGTCCTTGGCCTGTCTGAGGACGAGGAGAGAGGCCAGCGTGACTGGGGGTGGGCTGGTGAACGGAGAGTGGAAGGAGGTGAGATCGGGGGCTCGGGGAGGGGAGCGAGAGGCTTTTCTGTGGAGCTGAAATTCTGGGGCTCTGCTGGAGTTTAACGTCAGATGAACAAAACTGCCTGCTACTGGGGTCTGACGCCAACACTGAAGAGGTAAAAAGGTGGTGGCAGTGGTGGCACGGGGCATTGGTAGTTGGGTTAATCAGAAGTGAAGTCAATCAAATTAAAGGGTATCTCAGTCAGAGCTCAGTCATACCTCTAGGAAAAATTGGAATAATCAGGCCCTCACCTTAACCACCAGTCAGCGGTAAGGGCTTAGTTTTCTGGAAATAAATACAACAGACAAAACAAATGGACCCTACCTATCTATCTATCTCATATACACATAGGTTTTGCTTTTTGTTTTCTTCTTCTGATGGCTGCACCTGGGGCATGTGGAAGTTCCCGGGCCAGGGGTCAAACAGAAGCTGCAGCTGCAGCCACAGCCATGCAGGATCTGAGCTGCATCTGCGACCTACATCACATGCCGCACTCACGGTATGTGGAAGTTTCTGGGCCAGGGATGAAACTCACGCCACAACAGTGACCCTAGCCACTGCAGTGACAATGCTGGATCTTTTACCTGCTGCACCACAAGAGAACTCCAAGGTCACACTTTAAATATAAAAATCCAGATAGGTTAAAAGTCAACCAATCAAAAAAGCTATACCAGGCAAACAATAACTCAAAACACTTGAGGAGCTACATTAAATCAGATAGAGTGGGCTTAGGAAAAAGAATATTATGAGGCATAAAAGAAGAGACACTTCATAAATAAAGCAGAGTTTTAACAGATATAAAGGGAGATATAGATGAAAGCACAGTAATCAGAGAGTTAAACACTCCTCTCAGTAAATGATAGAACAAGTAGACAAAAATTCAGCCAGGATATAGATCTGAACAACCTACAAACCAACTTAACCTAACTGACATGTACTGAGCACCGTATCTAACAAACGCAGCACGTACATTCTTTTTTAAAGTAAACTATTTTGCGATTATAGATTTATTACATAAAAATTTTTATTATATATTTACATGCAATTGTAGGAAACAATGCAGAGACCCCGTGCATGCTCTCCTGGGGGAAAAACTGAGTTCTGACTGGTAAGGGGCACAAGGGGACATTCTGAGATGGTGGAAACGTTCTTCCGCCTTGATCTGGTTACAGGGTATATACATACGTCAAAATAGAACTACATATCCAGACAAAACAATTCAAAACATACACGCATCCCTATGTTCAAAGCAGCACTATTCACAATAGCCAAGGCATGGAAACAGCCTAGATATCCACTGACAGAGGAATGGATTAAGAAGATGTGGTACACATGCACAATGGAATACTACTCAGTGATAAAAAAGAATGAACTAATGCCACGTGTAGCAACATGGATACAAACAGAGATTCTCATATTAAGTGAAATAAGTCAGAAAGAGAAAGACAAATGCTATACGATATCACTGATATGTGGAATCTAAAACATGGCACAAATAAACCTATCTATAGAACAGAAAGAGACTCCCACATGGGGAACAGAGTTGTGCCTGCCAAGGGGGACGGGGAGGGAGTGGGATGGACTGGGAGTTTGGGGCCAGATGCAAACGATTACATTTAGAATAGATAAACAATGAAGTGCTACTGTGTAGCACAGGGAACTATATCCAAGCTCCTGTGATAGACCATGACGGAGGATAAAATGAGAAAAAGAATATATATAATACATATATGATAAGGTCACTTTGGTATACAGCAGAAATTAACACAAAATTGTAAGTCAATTATACTTTGAAAAAAATTTTTAAATAGAACTAAAAACTTTCTTAATTACATTTTCCTATATGTAAATTATACATCAATTTTAAGAAATTTAGTCTTTTCCCAGTGCTAAGAATCCCATCAGTTTCTGATAAATGTCAGGAGGTAAAAATTCCAAGTAAGTGGAATGTAGAGATAAGATAGCACTTCAAATAGTCAGACTATTATTACTTTTTCCATATTACTGGGAATAACCCTGGAATGCATGTCGATCCTGAAAGGTGTTAGCATCTGAGTTAGTGAGGAAACTGGAATTGTAACCAGCTGAAAAAAAAAAAAAATCACAGAGTGGGAGTTCCCATTGTGGTGCGGTGGAAATGAATCTGACTAGTACCCATGAGGATGAGGGTTCGACCCCTGGCCTCGCTCCGTGGGTTAAGGATTCGGCCTTGCCATAAGCTGTGGTGTAGGCCACAGCAGCTGGAATCCCATGTTGCTGTGGCTGTGGCGTAGGCCAGCAGCTGCAGCTCTGATTTGAGCCCTTAGCCTGGGAACTTCCATATGTTGCGGGTGTGGCCCTAAAAAGAAAAAAAAAAAATCGTGGAACAAGTAAATACCAGAGATAAGTTCAAATCCTGTGCCATCTGACGTCAGAACTCAAGTTCTCCTCACTTAAAACTCTCTCAGCATCTCCTTTTAACAATCTTCCTTTCCTGTTTGTTTATGGCTGCCCTTCTGCTTCACCTGTGCTCCTTCCAGGTGGGGAGGACACCACTTTCACCGCCCCTTGTTAACCACCCAGCCTGTCTAACCCGTGTGCGCCGTGGCCTGACCACTCCTCTTGAGCTCACTGCTCCTTTGGCTGCCGTCTGACCTCTGCTTCTGATACTATTCTAAGGGCCTCCTCATAAAGAACATTAGAACCTTCTTCTCACAAGGTTTGTTTTTGAGTATAAAAACTGTTGTAGTGCAGCAGAAATTAATCCGACTAGGAACTATAAGGTTGTGGGTTCGACCCCTGGCCTCGCTCGGTGGTTAAGGATCTGGTGTTGCTGTAAGCTGTGGTGTAGGTCGCAGACATGGCTCAGATCTGATGTTGCTGTAGCTGTGGTGGAGGCTGGTAGCTGCAGCTCTGATTTGACCCCTTGCCTGGGAATCTCCATATGCCCCAGGTGCAGCCCTGAAAAGCGAAAAACAAAAAACAAAAAACAAAAAACCTCACAAAAATTGAGGTTTTATCTCGATCCCAATGGCATCAGTTGGCTTTTAGAGGCCAGAATGACACCACTCAGTCTGCTTTCTCTACAGAAATTTGCACCATGTTAATCTAGGCTTTGGTTAGAAACAAATGCTTTTTATGAGTAGGGAAACTACCACCACTTCCACCCAGTTTTCTGTACAAGACTGACTTGCACGGAGCTCCCTGGGTTGAATCTGCTGGCCTGAACACACCCCAACTTAAAATGATAGCAAGCTATCATTTTAAAAACCAAGAAGCAGGTTAAGAAAGTGACAGAAAACTCCAACCCACCTGGGGTTCTGCTGTCGGGTCCCTGGGAGTGACTTCAACCTTTAAACTTTTTCCCTGGGTCTCGTTAGCATCCTGAGACAGCAGAGCTAAGGAAGGAAAAGAGCCAGAAAGTTTGCATCGTCCCCCCAATAGAAATACTGCCTGCAGACCTGCTGAATATGGCCCCCTCTCAGTACCATCACAAAGTGGGACATTTAGAGCAGCTCAGGAGCAGACTGGAGGCTCCTCAATGCCAAGGGTGTATGGCGCACTGCTCTGGACATTCATGCTTCCCAACAGCCAATGTTGGTCCCAGAGCACAAACCTAGGAGTTCCCCTTGTGGCTCTGGCTCAGCATGTTAAGAACCCAACATAGTCTCCGAGAGGATTAAGGAGACTTGCTCAGTCGGTTAAGGACCAGGTGTTGCCACGAGCTGCATCGTAGGTCACAAATGTGGCTTGGATCTGGTGTTGCCATGGCTTTGGCACAGGCGGGGCCGGCAGCTACAGCTCAGATTTGACCCCTAGCCTGGGAATTTCCATATGCTGTAGGGGCAGCCATAAAAAGAAAACAAAAACCAAACAAACAAAAACAAAAGCAAAAGCACAGATCTACCAGGCCACTCCTTTGTCCAAAGGTTCCTGACAAGAAAGAAAAATATAAACACTTCCCTCGGACTTCAAAGCACTCTAAAATCCTCCCGAGGCATAAACCTCCACAGCGCAAGTTCCCTCTAACCACCATCCTTCATCCGTGGGACTCACGCACGGACCACATTCTTTTTTTTTTGTCTTTTTAGGGCCACACCTGCAGCACAGGGAGGTTCCCAAGCTAGGGGTCGAATCGGAGCTGCAGCCACTGGCCTACACCAGAGCCACAGCAACACCAGATCCGATCCGTGTCTGCGACCTACACCACAGCTCATGGCAACGCTGGATCCTTAACCCACTGAGCGAGGCCAGGGATTGAACCTGCAACCTCATGGTTCTTAGCTGGATTCATTAACCACGGAGCCACAATGGGAACTCCTGGACCACATTCTTGCGCCTCAGTTAGGCTCGAATAGTTTCCATTCTCTGAACCACTCTTCCAGGTACCACTTTGTCTCTTCCCCAATTCTTCTATGACAAGCTTAGACATTTTCTAAGGCCCAATTCAATTCTACCTGCTTCGTGAAAAGCTCTCTGATAAGCACAGTGAGAAGAGCGTGTATACCATAGGATATTCTGCGGCTACTTTCAGTTCTTTCGCTCTGGATATGTGGCTATCTCCATCAGTTAATTATTAGCAGTAGAGGAGTTTCCTGGTGGCCTAGTGGGTTAAAGGATCCAGCATTGTCACTGCTGTGGCTTGGGTCACTGCTGTCTTGGGGGTTCCATCCCCAGCCAGGGAATTTTTGTATACTGCAGGTGCAGCCACAAAAAAAAAAAAAAAAAAAAAAATCGCAGCAGAGATCATTATTCATTTTTCCATCTGTCAAGATGCTTAGCAAAGTCCCTGCCTGACAGAACTAGAATACAATAAACAGAGGCTGAATCTGAAATGTTAAAGGTGTGAACTAAGAGACCGTTTGAGACATGGGATTTCCTCTGCCTCTGCCCTTCCATCTGTCCCGAACCAACCACTACATAATGTATATGCTTGGACATATTTCCCACTGAATGCACATAGTCCAAGGTAAAATTAGAGTAACCAAGCATGTCAGGCCTTCCTCTTGGCAGAAGATAAAAAGAAAGAAAAATATATTTCTTGGGGGCTAACATGACTGAAACATGTGAAGGAAAACCACTGGAGGACTTAAGGGGGTCGAATCCTCTGACCCCGAAGTCTATGAATCCCACTTGGGAGCCGCCGGGGGAATATCCCCCAATTCTGTCTTCCTGTCGAGTGTTTATCTGAGAACAGGAGATGGGAGTAGCATGGAACACATGCCTCAAGGATCCAGTGCTGAGAGCCCAACTTTCTTTTTTTTTTTTTTTTTTTGCCTTTTAAGGGCCGCACCTGCAGCATATGGAAGTTCCCAGGCTAGGGGTGGAATGGGAGCTACAGCTGCTGGCCTGCGCCACAGCCACAGCCACACGGAATCCGGGGGCCATGTCTGCGACCCACACCACAGCTCAGAGCAACGCCTGATCCTGGATGCACTGAGCGAGGCCTGGGATCAAACCCGCATCCTCGGGGATGTTAGTTAGATTCATTTCCACTGTGCCACAACGGGAACTCCCCCAGCACTTTCTCTCATCGCTGTCCCCTTCCCCAAGCCACAGAAAGAGCCCCAAGGACCTGCTTCCCTCCAGTTTTCTACCCAAGAGACCACCCCCACCAGGTACCTGTCTTTTCACATGCAAACCGAACTCCTCCTCCTCCCCCCTCCCTCCATCTGCCTCGCCTCACCTTCTCCTTCCAACATCTTAGTCACGTCCTCCCACAGGGGCGCCCCCTCTGTGGCCTTCTCTGGGTGGCACAGCTTTACCCAGGTGCTGGCTTCAGCGGGCAGGGTGATCAGGAGCTGCTGCAGCATGATGATGCCACCCTGACTGGCCTTGTCCGCTTCTGGCGAGGAAACTGCCAGAGCCTCTACTGAGATGCCTCAGTGCCTTCCTCCTCTGATCACAATCGCCTGCCCTCAGGACTTTGTGTCCCCGCTGCACCAGAACCTGGGGGCTCCGAGAGGCTGAAGTGGCTTTAGCAACTCTGAAAATCTGACTCTTCTCCTAAATTAAGTTCTGCTTCCTTGGCAGACAGCCGGATGAGCAGGTCTGAGTATATGCCTCTTCATACTCTTCTAGAAGACTGAAAGGCAGGAGAGGAGGGATCCAGAAAACCGATCATAGAGCTAGAACTCCAGAACTTGCAAGAATATACTTAAAACTGCAAAAGATCCAAAAACGAAGAGTTGGCATCAGTGTGGGAATAAGAATAATCAGCTTTGGGTGTGGCTCTAGTTTCCAGTTCCACACACACCTTCGCAGCCTGTGACACACAAACACCAAAGATACACGGCACAGACCCTGCCTCGACTTCTCTGCTTGTAAGCTGCATGCATCTTCTGGCTGGATACAGACCTGGGAGGTGAGAGAGAGAATGCTTAGAAATTACGCAGCCTGGGTTAGAATCCTGACACTTGCACTTAAAAGCTCTAAGACATGTCAACTCTCTGAGCTTCATTTCATCATCTAGAAAATGGGGATGATAAGTGTACTTCCCAGGGTTGTAACAATGCTGAGAATACAGGATCTTTACAGACGTTATTATAAACTGTCTGCTTCAATGCTCCAATCATAGTATTACATTACCTTTTAAAGTTATTTTTTAAAACAATTACAGATCTGAATGTAAAGTTCAAGTATCTTAACTGAAGGAATCACATAACTGTGTTTTCATGTGGGCAAAAAGCACTGTCAGACACATCACCACCCACGTGCATGCCCGGCAGCCCGGCAGGTCCTTTAATCTCTCTGTTAAGATGCATCCTGGTTTCAGAAATGCTAAAACTGGGGGAGCAGAGTATGTCTTCAAATAGAGGAGATATCAGACTTTGAGTGTAATGAGGACTATTGCAGAACTGTTTGTAACAGGAAAATATGGAAAACACCCAAATCCATCCTTTCTTCTAACCCCCTGAGAGCTGAGCAGGTGGCTCCACGGCGTTCTTGGGTCCACTGTACCTGGGTACCACTGTGCCCCGGCCCCACAAACAGCCCTAGTCCTGGCTCCGTGGTAAGGGAGCCGGCCTCACTTCTTGTTTGTGGGTCGGGATATTTTGCTTCTTTTTGTTTTCAGCTGTGACTGATGCAGAGAAAGGAGCTGCATCCTTTGGACAGGAACATGTGGAGAGTATCCTGCCCCTGATTATACAAAAAGTAAAATGCCTGGTTACCAAAGCGAGGAAACGTTCGCGTCTTACTTATGAAATGGTGAAAAACAGAGAAGCTTCACTCTGAGGACGCTTCACTCTTCTCGCTGTTCCCAGGCATGCCTCCCTCGGACTGCCAGACTGCAGACACAGACAGCGTAGCTTCCTACTCACCAGACCGGCCTTGGATGCTGTTAGGACCAGAAATGGGGGCGTGAGAGCGCCTGTCCTTGAGGCTTTCAGCTCCAGAGGTGTCTCTTTCAAGAAGGACAGGGGGTATCAGATTTTGTTCATTCCCCCCTTTTACAGACAGACCACAACCCCACTCAACACAACGATTCTTCAAAACACGCCCAACGTCCAGGCAGGTTTCCTTCGCAAGTCCAGAGGACCGTCAGCCTCTGGACTGGACCGGAGATCTTTTCCAAATTCCCGAGAGGCTGCCTAGGGCTGGTGCTGCGGCACCAGATCAACCCCAGCCCTCCCAGGCGTCCTTTCCCAGTCCCCAGGAGCGGAGCTATGAGGACCGCAGTGCGAGGGGTGCCCTGAACCGCCCTCTCGCAGATCCGAGGAAGGATACAGCTCGCCGGCTGCTGCTTTGATGCCGGCCCCACGGCAGCGCCCAGTCCACTGGCGTCCCGCCTCCTGGGCCGAAGCCCGAGGGCCCTGGCGCCTTCGCCCCCCCGCGACGCGCCCTCGCCGGGGGCCGCGCCACGGGTCGGCCTTGCCAGCCCTCGCCGGCCCGGGGATACGGAGGCCCCCAGCCGCCGCCGCGGCGCCGCCGCCTCCGCCTCCAGCACCAGCGCCCAGGGCGCCTTCCGGCGGACTCCGCACGCTCGGCCCCGGCTCCGCCCAGGGCTCCGCCCACGGGGCGTGGCCCAGGGCCCCGCCCTCTCCAGGGAGGCGGGCTCTCCCGAAAACCCGGAGTCCGGAACACAGACTGCGCGGAGCGCGCCCAGGTACCCGCCGCCGCGCCCGCCTCCGCATCCCCCAACCCGGGCTGCCATACTCCCTTACTGCGACCAAGGGACGAACCGCCTGCGTTACCTGAAAGGGGTCCTAAGAGACACGTGGCCCGCCCAGCTCTTCCGGTGGGGAAGCCCTTTCTCTATCATTCATTCCTTTGTTCAACAGCTGTCGTCCTTTTCTTTTGGCCACGCCCAGTCCCCAGGGCCAGAACGGACCCGCACCACAGCAGCGGCCAGAGCCACAGAGAGACAACTGCGGAATCCTTAACCCACTGAGCCAACAGGGAACTCCTCAACAACCAACTTCTGAGTACCTAGATCTGCCACACATTGTTATGGACTCTGAGGAGGTAGTAGTTATCAAAATGCAGTACTCGCTTTCTTGGATCTTAATTCTGGCAAAATTAAATAGATAATAATAACATGGAAAGGGAATGTTGCCAGACGTTCCAGTAAATAATGAATTGCCCACCGTCAAGCCATTAGCCACTGCAGCTGCAGCTGATGGTGTGCCTGAGGGGAAGCCAGGCTGGAGAAAAGTTCGCTGCATCCTGGCCCTAGATAGTAAAGACGCATAGCTAAGGGATAATTTCAGTGAGCCCAAACGCTTGCATCTTCGTATACATAGAAAAGCATTAAAATCATCAACTTGAGACGTCTGGGTTTTTGTGTGCGTTTAACCGTAATCTTCTTGTGTTTGATTACATGTTTTTCTTCAGCAAAAACTCCTATGTATCTTGGCTCTTCCATTACCTCTTCAGAGCTGTTGCTCAGAGCTATCGGAGGGGCTGTTTCCCAGGCTAGCCTCCTGAGTAAGGTCCCCAAATAAAACTTAACTGGCAACTTTTAGGTTGTGCACTTTTCTTCCGTCCACAATCAATAGAAAAATAGAAATACTACAGGAGGTCGTTAGAGCCATGCAGAAAAAGGAAGCAGCATGTGCAGAGGAGGATAGAGGATGACCGGGGCTCCTCTTTCTGGTAATAGCAATATTCATATCAGCCCACCTCAGGAAACAAAAATTAAATTAAAAATAAAGGAGCGGAGTTCCCGTCGTGGCGCAGTGGTTAACGAAGCCGACTAGGAACCATGAGGTTGCGGGTTCGGTCCCTGCCCTTGCTCAGTGGGTTAACGATCCGGCGTTGCCGTGAGCTGTGGTGTAGGTTGCAGACGCGGCTCGGATCCTGCGTTGCTGTGGCTCTGGCGTAGGCCGGTGGCTACAGCTCTGATTGGACCCCTAGCCTGGGAACCTCCGTATGCCGCGGGAGCGGCCCAAGAAATAGCAAAAAAAAGACAAAAATAAATAAATAAATAAATAAAGGTTCTCCCCCTGGTGGCTCAGCCGGTTAAGGATCTGGCGGCGTCCTCACTAGGGTGGCGTGGTTTCCATCCCCCGCATGCCAAGGGTGCAAAACAAAACACACACACACACACACACACAAAACCAAAGGAGGAGTCACCATTGTGGCTCAGCGGTAACGGACCTGACTGCTATTCATGAGGATTCAGGGTTGGCTCCCTGACCCTGCCCAATGGGTTGAGGATCCAGCACTGTTGTGAGCTGTGGTGTATGTAGGTCATGGGCCCGGCTCGGATCTGGCTGCTGTAGCTGTGGTGTAGGCAGGCAGGTGCAGTTCCAATTCCACCCCTAGCCTGGGAACACAGGCAGTAGATGCGGCCCTTAAAAAATATATACTGATAAGTAGAAAATGTATATTGTTAACTGGTAGACTTATATTCCTGAATACAAAAACCTATTATAAAGTTATAGTAATTAAGACAATGAAGTAGGTATTGGTGCAAAAATAGATAAACTGAAGAATGGAACAAAAGAATCCAAATTCAGGTATACATTTGGGCCATCACCTGATTAGGGGCAAAAGTGGAGGAAGAAGATCTTTTAAATAAATTGGTCTTGGGTCAATTGGATATTCATATCAATCCCTAGTTTACAACATAAATAAAAATCGGTCCAGATGGATTGCAAGTCTAAATGTGATAGATAAAACAATAAAAGAATTTTAGAAGTAGTAGAGTATTTTAACAACTTTGAAATGTTCATAGATTTACTACACAGAATAAAAAGTTAAAAACATAAAGGACAAAAATTGATAAATCAATACAGATTAAAAGTAAGGGCCAGATATTTCAGGTACTTTTAGCGAGAGTGTAAATTGGTAGAACTATTTCAGAAAAGTATTTGGCAGTGGTATTTACTAAAGCTGAACATTAGGATCCAGTGATTCCGTTCTTAGATATATAACCAAACGGATACATATATTCACCAAAAGACATATACTAGAATGTTCACAGCACATGTTTTATATTGACCCCAAACAGGAAACCACCAGCAGTGGAATGGGCAATAAATATTGCTATATCATACAACAGAGTGAGCACAGAAATGGAAATAAAGATTTCAGCCACATACAACAATATTGATGAGCCTCACAAATATAGTATTGAGCAAAAGAAGCCAGATACAAAGGCATATATGTGATTCTATTTAAATAATATGCAAAAACAGGTAAAATTAACTGACAGTGTTAGAAGTTACCTTTTAGAGGCTAGTGAACGAAAGGCAGAAGAGGGGTACTTCTGGAATGCTGTAAATTTTGTTTTGTTTTGTTTGCATATGGAAGTTCCCGGGCCAGGGATTGAATCCAAGCCGCATCTGTGACCTGAACTGCAATTGTAGCAAAGCCTGATCCTTTAACCAGCTGTGCCAGACCTGGGAACAAACCCGCACCTCTGCAGCAATCGGAGTCACTGCAGTCTAATTCTTAATCTACTGTGCCACAGTGGGCACTCTGGTGAATTTTGTTCTTAATCTATGAGCTGGTTACACCAGATGTGTTTAATTTTGAAGACTCATCAGGATATTTATCTTTATATATGCAGTTTTCTGTATGAATACACAAGTTAATAGAGTTGCTTAAAAATGCATGTTGTAACATTCAGGGTAGTGACTAAAAGAATAGAAGTCGAGTATCTACCTTCAAAGACGGGGAAAAGGAGGGGAAAAGGAGCAACAAAATATAAACAACCCCAAAGAGAGTAACTTTGAATATGGAACTATTGTTTACAGGGTAATTCAGGAATGTCCCTCTGATGTGATGCTATTTGACCAGAGGCCACAGAGGTCAAGAAGCGAGCCACACTGATATCTGGAGAAAAAGCATTTTAGCAGAAGCGAAGGCCTTGAGGTGGGAGCATGTGTGGACATATGCATGTAAGGAATGCTGTATTGAGGCAAATCATAACAAGAACGTAAGTCATATGGGCACTCTCTGGAGAATAAACTCTGGGGGATGCAAGTGTGCAATAATCCATGTGAAAGAAAACAGTGAACTAGGTGGTAGGAATAGAGGTGATAAGAAAAGATACACTTCGAAGATGGAGCTGACAGAATTTTCTGATGGATTAAATTACTGTTAAATGTTTAATCCATTTTCTGATGGATTAAATTACTGTCAAAGATGATTCCGATTGAGCAGTTAGATGTTCCTATTTACTGAGACAGGAAATACTGGAGGTAGAGCAGGTTCAGAAGTGGACTTGTTAAACTTGAGATGCCTGTTACCCATCCTAATACACACCCACGGGTCAAGTATGCATTTGGAACTAAGAATGTGAAGTGCTGAGTTTGGAGCCGGAAACATACATTTGGGTGTGTGGAGTTCCCTTCGTGGCTCAGCAGTTAACGATCCCGACTAGGATCCATGAGGATGCAGGTTCGATCCCTGGCTCCGCGCCACAGGCTAGGGATCTGGCGTTGCCATGAGTGGTGGTGAAGTTCGAAGACGCGGCTCGGATCTGGTGTTGCTATGGCTGTGGTGAAGGCTGGCAGCTGTACCTCGGATTCGACCCCTAGCCCGGGAACTTCCATATGCCGTGGGTACAGCCCTAAAAAGCAGAGAAAGAAAGAAAGAAAGAGAGAGAGAGAGAGATAGAGAGGGAGGGAGGGAGGGAGGGAAAGAAAGAAAGAGAAAGAAAGAAAGAAAGAAAGAGAGAAAGAAAGAGAGAAAGAAAGAAAGAAAGAGAGAAAGGAAAGAAAGAAAGAAAGAAAGAAAGAAAGAAAGAAAGAAAGAAAGAGAAAGAGAGAAAGAAAGAGAGAAAGGAAAGAAAGAAAGAAAGAAAGAAAGAAAGAAAGAAAGAAAGAAAGAAAGAAAGAAAGAAAGAAAGAAAGGAAGAAAAGAAAGAAAGAAAGAAAGAAAAAGAAAGAAAGGAAAGAAGGAAAAAATTTGGCTGTGCTATGGATGGTCTGAATGTGTGTGTCCCCTCCCAATTCACGTATTGAAATCCTCAAACCCAATTAATAGAGTTAAGAACTGGGGCATTTGGGAGGTGCTTAGGTCAGGAGGGCGGAACCTCAGATTAGATTGAAAAAAAGACCCACAGGAGTTCCCACCATGGCACAGTGGGCTAACAACCCCACATTGCTGAAGCTGTGACTTAGGTTACAACTGCAGCTCAAATTTGATCCCTGGCCTGGGAACTTCTGAAGAAGGAACAGAGGGCTCCCTAGGTCCTTGCACTGTGTGAAGACACAAGGAGAAGTCAGCAGTCTGCAACCCAGAAGAGGTCTTTCACCAGAAGTGACCATGCTGGTCTCCTGATCTTGGACTTTCAGCCTCCAAAACAACTGTGAGCAATGAATTTCTGTTGTTTATAAGCCACCCATTCTATGATGGTTTTATTATAGCAAACAGAACAGACTAAGACAGGGTGTTAGCAACAGAGGGAGAGGGAGAGAGTTTCTTTCCTGGTGTCTCTCTCTTTTCTTTTTTTTTTTTTTTTTTCTTTTAAGGACCAAACATATGACACATGGAAGTTTCCAGGCTAGGGGCTGAATCAGAGCTGCAGCTACAGCCACAGCCAACACCAGATCCAGGCCATGTCTGTGACCCACACTGCAGCTCGTGGCGATGCCAGATCCTTAACCCACTGAACAAGGCCAGGGATCAAACCCACATCCTCACGGATACTAGACGGATTTGTTTCCACTTCACGACAATGGGAATGCCCTCTGGTGTCTCTTCTGAGAAGGGCACCAGTTCCTTCATTAAGGTCCCACTCTGGTGACTTCATCTAACCCAACCATCTCCCCAAAGCCCCTTCTCCAAATACCATCACATACATATGCCTCAACATACATATTTTTAAGAGAAACTTTTAGAAAAATGAAGATAAGGCTTACCTGTGTTTTGAAATCAATTACATATATTTTCATAAACATATGTCTCATTGGAGAAATTAAAGACACATGAATGTCACAGCCCAGTTCCCATCCCAGTTTAATCCATCCAGCATTTCAACTGCTTAACCAGGCCACGTTGGACTTATCATTTATCCCCTCAGATCTTCAAAGTCTTTATTTATAAAATGTGGGGGAAATAATAGTACCCATTTCATAGAGATGATGTAGTTTAAATAAGGTCATCTAGGCAGATGTACAGAGCATATCTGGCACCATCAGTTGAAAGAGGATGATAAACAATGAGGGGTATTCAGATAATTGACTAGAAATTTGGAAAGTAGGAGTTCCTTTTGTGGCTCACCAGGTTAAGAACCCACGTAGTATCCATGAGCATGCAGGTTCCATCCCTGTCCTTGCTCAGTGGGTTAAAGACCTGGCATTACTGTGAGCTGCAGGGCAGGTGGCTTGGATCCCGTGTTGCTGTGGCTGTGGTGTACACCAGCAGCTGTCGCTCCAATTCAACTCCAATCTGGGAACTTCCATATACCACACGTGCAACCCTAAAAAAGACAAAAACAAAGAAAGAAAGAAATTTGGAATGTAGAAAATTTTGGATCCTCAATTGCATAAGTTGTAAAAACACAAACTCAAAATATAGAAAATAATTTTTTCAGTGACAACATGAACAAAAGCCATAAAAATAAATTCTCTGTGGAGGGATGAGGTAAACGGGATTGGAGGACGGTTGAAGGGGTAGAGCCTGGCTTTCCTTGTGAGAGGGACTGCTGATGCCACCGCTCAGTCCCCGTTTTGCCCCTGTTTCTACTGCCTCTGGTATCCCTGATACCAGGGCAACTTGTCCTTCTCCAGAAAATAAACTCTATAGTCTCCTTCGGGATGAAGGAAAGTGATAATGTAAAGTCATGTTTACAAAATAAACTCATGTAGATGACCAGCCCTACTTAACTGCATTTTAAACAAATTAACTTCAAAATACCCTTTTTTTTTTCCTTAAAAGTGTGTCAGTTATGATTCACAGTTCTTACAGGCTTATAAATTCTGACCCATTTGCAAAGAAAAAAGGAAAACAAAAAAGACTTCCTCACTTATAAAATCTAAGTGAGATAGTAGAATTGCTCTTCTCTATTGTCATCATAGATACATCATTCAATTCAGTTCAAATCAAAACAATTCCACAAACATTTATTGAGTCCCTGCTGTGTGCCAGGCACTATTCCAGGCACTTGTGATACACCAGGGAACAAGAGGCCCCTGCTCTCATGGAGCTCACACACTAATAAGGGGAAACAACAGCAAATAATAAGCATAATAAATATGCAAAGTATCTAGGATGTTAGGTGATATGTCATGTGGACAAAGAAAGAATAGAATGACTTAGGGAGGTTGGGAATATTGAAGATAGCGAGTAAGGGACAGGTTGCAACATTGAGTAGTGTGGTCAGAATAGGCTTCGTGTGAAAAGACAACATTCAAGGAAAGATGAGACGGGAAGGGTAGGATGTCTGATGGAACAGCTAGTGTAAAGGGCTGATGGCAGAACAGGCTGGAATTCAGAAGGGAGATCTGGGCTGGAGACATGAATTTGATGGCATCCTAAGCCAAAAGATTCTGAGATCACTGAGTCACAGATGGTCAGCAGAGAAAGGTGGTGGTCATGCCTTTCACTAAAAGAAGCGACCAGAGAAACCCATATTCTTGGGAAATCTATGACCACAGAAACGTCTAAGACTATAGATAAGGAATAGTGCGTATCCCCACTCTTTCTGCCCATCCAAGTCACACAGGACTTAAGAATTAGAAGCCAGTTTTTTTTTTTTTTAAGTCAATATACTAACAGAAAATATCTAGAGATAATGGGATATATTCTGGCTTAATAGCTTTAACTTTTTTTTTTTTTTCCTCTCTCTGTGGTATGTGGAAATTCCCAGGCCAGGGATGGAACCTGTGCCACAGTAGCGACCTGAGCCGCTGCAGTGACAAGACTGGATCCTTAACCCACCACACCACTCCAACAGCTTTCCTTTTTTTTTTCTTTTTTTAGGGCTGAACATTCTGCAGGTGGAAGTTCCCAGCCTAGGGGTTGGGTCAGAGCTGCAGCTGCCAGCCACAGCAATACCACAGCCACAGCAATACCAGATCCAAGCTTTGTCTGCAACCTACACCACAGCTTATGGCCATGCCAGATCCTTAACCCACTGATTGAGGCCAGGGATCAAACCTGCGTCCTCATGGATACTAGTTGGGTTTGTTACTGCTGAGCTGTGACGGGAACTCCCCAACAGCTTGCCTTTTGACAGTTCGCAGAATGCTCAGGCAGTTGAATTGTTTGTTCTGCCATTTAACAGTAAGAAGTTGAACCTGATCAATTTCCAGTTATGTTTGGAAGGATGTAGTATTTATAAACAAGAAACACTGTGAGTCAATTCCTCTACTTCCTCTCTCATAGTTCCTTGCCTAAATTTGGCCTCTGTTGTCACCTTCTCCCTGGCCCTCTTTGATAGGCCTCTAAATGAGTTTCTCTGGGGGCTCTCACAAAGACCCTCTCACTCAATAGAAAGCACGTTTTAAAATCTAATATTGTATACTTGGCAATGGAAAGTGAAAAACAATTAAAATGGCGGCTGTAAATGTTAATATACCTATGTTTAAAAAAATCAATATACCCTAAGGAATTATGGCCTCATTTTCTTTGGTATAACAATGGCACTGCAGTTAAATCTTAAAAGACTGGTGGTTCTTTTAGAGATACATCCCAAAGCACCTGTGGATGAACAAAAAAAGGATCATTATGAACTGAACCTTACATAAATATCTCCATAAATAATTCCTAGTCTTTGATAACAGCATTACAATTTTTATTTTAAAAAACTTTTTGCGGAGTTCCCGTCGTGGCGCAGTGGTTAACGAATCTGACTAGGAACTATGAGGTTGCGGGTTCGATCCCTGGCCTTGCTCAGTGGGTTAACGATCCGGCGTTGCCGTGAGCTGTGGTGTAGGTCGCAGACGCGGCTCGGATCCCGCGTTGCTGTGGCTCTGGCGTAGGCTGAGCTACAGCTCGGATTAGACCCCTAGCCTCAGAACCTCCATACGCCGTGGGAACAGCCCAAGAAATGGCAAAGAGACCAAAAAAAACAAAAAACAAAAAACAAAAAAAAACAAAGAACTTTTTGCAACAAAATACCACAGGGAAGAAAAAGAAAATAAGACTTTGGGCACAGATATAAACAAACACACAAATTTGACATTAAAGAACAGTCTATTGCCAGTATTAATCATTTTATATACTCTCTAGCAGGAGTGGCAAACTATAGCCCTTGAGCTAAATGCAACCCAACACTCGTCTTTTAATTCTTACTTTATTTTTGGCCACACTTGCAGCATGAGGAACTTCCTGGGCCAGGGATCAAACCTGAGCCTCAGCAGGGACCTGAGCCATTGCAGTGACAACACTGAATCCTTAACCTGCTGTGCCATAAGGGAACTCCCAACATTTTTACACTTGATCTTAGCCAAAAGGCTGAGAAGCAATTCCCAACACTTTTAAAATAAAGTTTATTGGAACACAGATAAGCCCATTCATGTTGGTGGTTCTCACCTAGAAATTATCTTGCCCCCCAGGGAACACTGAACAATGTCTGGGGAAATTTTTGGTTGTCAAAATGGGTGGTGGTGGGGACTACTGGTATCTAGTGGCCATGCTGCTCAACACCCTACAATACACAGACAGCTCCCCACATCTGGCCTCCAATATCAGCAGTGCCAAGTTTGAGATACCCTGGTTTATATATTGTCTCTGGATGCTTTTGCACTAAAATGGTACTGACAGAGGTCATACGACCTACAATGCCTAACATGTTTACTATCTGGTCCTTCACAGAAAAAAGTCTTCCAATTCCTCTCCATAGAAAATCATAAAATACAAATAAGTATCTCAAATATAGCAGGTTATCCACCAAGTCTAGAAAACTCCCTTTAACATTATTTCTTCTAGAAATGAGACAACTGACATTTTTATTTATACCTCTTCTAGCACACAAAGGGCTACAGTAAGAGGTATATTTTATTCCAATTCATTAAAAAGTCACTTAAAACACTGAGTCTTGGAGTTCATGCTGTGATGCAATGGGTTAAAAATCCATCTGCAGTGGCTCAGTTGGATGTGGAGGTGAGTGTTCAATCCCCAGCCTGGTACAATGGGTTGAAGGATCTAACCCACTGCCACAGCTGAGCCATGGGTTGCAGCTGTGGCTTGGGTTCAATCCCTGGCCTGGGAACTTCCACATGCCATGGGTGCAGCCATTCAAAAAAAAAAAAAAAAAAAAAAAGAGAGAGAGAGAGCAGTGACTCTCAAAGCCAGTAATAGATCACTGAGCTGCCATAATGATTTCCCTGGCCCACAGCAAAATGAGAAAAATAAAGACAAAATTGGGAGATCTTCATAAAGCTAATTTAATTCATTGCAAAGGGCTGTTCTCTATGATTATAACCTTCCTATATTTTTAAATATTAAAATGCCCTCTATTTTCTGAAGCAATGCTGATTGAGAGGTAGTTTTTTTTTAATATGGTAAAATTAATAGTTGTAACATTGGATCAAACCATTAAAAAAATGATTGGTTCTTGGCATCCAAAAGTCAGAAAACCATGGATTTAGAGGCTTTTTCTCTGATTGGGGAACTCTCTGATACTGAACATATTTCACATACCATTGCTGAAGGTAGTTCTTAAATGTGTTTTGCAATGTCGAATAAGTGATGAACTACAACTGAAGGCTTTTCCACATTCATTACAATCATATGGTTTTTCTCCAGTATGAATTCTCTGATGTTTAGCAAAGGATGAATCATGCCTGAAAGCTTTCCCACAATGACTGCATTCATAAGGTTTCACTCCGGTATGGACTCTCTGATGGATAGAAAGATGTATTCTCTGGCTAAAGGCTTTCCCACATTCCTTACACTTATATGGTCTTTCCCCAGTATGAGTTCTCTGATGTTGAGTTAGGTATGTGCTGTGGCTGAAGGTTTTACTGCATACATTACAAACATAGGGTTTCACACCCGTGTGAATAATCTCATGTTGCCTAAGGTGTCTAATTTGGAAAAATGCTTTTCCACAGCCTTTGCATGTAAAAGGTTTCTCTCTGACATGAGTTCTCAAATGCTGAATCAGCCCAATGCTCTGGCTGAATGCCTTCTCACATATACCACACTCATAGGGCTTCTCCCCAGTATGAATTCGAACATGTTGAGTAAGAGATGATGGGTGTCTGAAGGTTTTCCCACATTCCTTACATTCATAGGGTTTCTCGCCAGTATGGATTCTCTGATGTGGAATAAGGGATGAACTTTGGCTAAAGGCTTTTCCACATTCTTTACATCTGAAAGGTTTCTCTCCAGTATGAATTCGCATGTGTTCTGTAAGATGAATGAACTGTTTGAAGATTTTTTCACAAATATTACATTCAAAGGTCTTCATTCTTGTACAACCTCTTGAATGATTAATCAAATCTAAATTGTATCTACTTTTCTTTCCAGATACATCATATTTATGGTGTCTTTTTCTTGGAGGACCTACTGGTCCTGGAATAACTTTTGAGTTCATATTGCCACTTTTCTCAAATCTATTAGATTCTTGGCCTCTTTCCTGAGTGGGTGTTTTCTTGTGGATCAAGAGCATTTGCCCCTCACTCATTCCTTGTTTCTCCTGGTGGTTTTCTAACTTGTGACACTGGGAGACTCTTCCCAAAGTGGACGTCAAGGTGCTTCCTCTAGTGGACTTTTCCATCATCAGGCAATGGTGTAATTCTTTCCATGAAAGTTCATTTTTTAAGGCTGACTCTTTGGTTTCTGTTTCACCCTTCAAGTCTGAAAGAAATTAAAAGATATAAATGACCCATATTCAACGCAATTTTTTTTCTTTTGATGTGTCTTTTGTCTTTTTAGGGCCACACCCATGGCATATGGAGGTTCCCAGGCTAGAGGTCGAATCAGAGCTGTCGCTGCCAGCCACAGCAACACCAGATCAAAGCTACATCTGTGACTTAGACCACAGCTCACGGCAACGCCAGATCCTTAACCCACTGAGCGAGGCCAGGGATGGATTCATTTCCTCTGCACCACGAAGGGAACTCCTCAACACACTATAAGAAATAAATGGCCACAGTGAGAACAGGAGGGGAAAAAATAACATACTAAGTACAGGAGGGTTGGACTGTCTTTAAGTAGGATCCTGCTGCCTAGAGAGCTGGTAAGAAGGTAATGAAGTGGTCTAAGCAAAGATGCGGTTAACAGTGTATGTGATAACTTTAAAAGTTGGGAGTTCATCCACATGAACTCTAAGAGGAAATGGGCTAAGAAAAGAGTGTCATTGTAAGGGCAAATATCAAGAGATAAGATAGGAAGATAAAGAGTCTAACACCATATCATCTCAAGCCCATTTTTCCATGAGAAAATTTTATTTACCTAAAAAAATTAAGTGTCTTAACTTTGTCCATGTTAAAAGAAAACATTAAATATAGACATGCGTTCACTAAAAAAGGATGGCCTTTCTCAATCTCATCCCCCTTTCCTTTAGTCTCTTAGGATTCTGGAATGTATCTTCCAGCTATTTCTCAATAACATATACATGAGAATTGTGCATTTGTGTATACATGGTCATGAATATATATTTGTAGCAAAAAAAGGGATCATGGAACACATACAGTTCTGAATGTTTTTTGTTTTTTTTTAAACTCAACTATATCTTATGGACCCCCTTCCATGTCTGTAAATTTAGATTTATCTCATTCTTTTTTTTTTTCTTCTTTTGTCTTTTAAGGGCTGCACCCTTGGCATATGGAGGTTCCCAGGCTAGGAGTCAAATTGGAGCTGTAGCCGCCAGCCTAAGACAGAGCCACAGGAACACAGGATCCGAGCAGAGTCTGTGACCTACACCACAGCTTATGGCAATGCCGGATCCTTAACCCACTGAGGGAGGCCAGGGATTGAACCCGTATCCCCATGGATGCTAGTCAGGTTCGTTAACTGCTGAGCCACGATGGGAACTCCTTATCTCAATCTTTTTAACAATTGTACTGCATTCCACTTACAGAAATATTCACTTGACTTTTCTCTATGAAAAATATTTAGTTTGGTTGCCAATTTTCCACTTTATCATTGTATATAAAATTGTATGCATTCCAGTCAATGTTTCATAGAAACCCTGGGTTGTGGGTATGTGTGCTATCAGTGAAAATGGGTACCTTTCCCTGCAATCTCATTGGATTTTTAACAATCTTTATAATTTTTGCCTATGTAAGAGATGAAAATGGTTTCTCAACTGGTGACAAAATATTAACTATAGTGTAAAATTTGAAAAGACAAATATATATTCTATCCATAGTATACATGACACAGCATTTTTCGGTGAGGGAGTGTTCTAGATTTTTACTGTCTATTCCTATCCAACCATTCTGGACCCTGTCATCCTAAGGCCCCAGCATTTCCTGTTCACAGCAAAATCTTACTCCCCAGGATGGCTAACTTCATTTCAGTAATAGCACATATTAAGTACTTAGTAATAGCTGGATAAATTTTGGCGTGGATGCCAAATCAGCAGAGGGAGTTCCCGTCATGACTCAGTGGTTAATGAATCCGACTAGGAACCATGAGGTTGCAGGTTCGATCCCTGGCCTCACTCAGTGGGTTAAGGATCCGGTGTTGCTGTGAGCTGTGGTGTAGGTCACAGATGCAGCTTGGATTCCGAGTTGCCGTGGCTGTGGTGTAGGCTGGCGGCTACAGCTCCAATCAGACCCCTAGCCCGGGAACCTACATATGCCGAGCATGCAGCCCTAGAAAAGATAAAAAGCCAAAAACAAAAACAAAACAAAACAAAAACAACCCCAAAAAACAAAATAAGCAGAGATGTTTGTATTACTATTATTATTATTATATCTTTGGTCCTTTTAGGACTGCACCTGCTGCATATGGTGGTTCCCAGGCTAGGGGGTGAATCAGAGCCATAGCTGCTGGCCTATACCACAGCCACAGCAACACCAGATCCTTAACCCATGGAGCAAGGCCAGGGATCGAATCCGCAACCTCATGGTTCCTAGTCAGATTCGTTTCCCCTGCACCACAACGGTAACTCCTGGATTATTTACTACAGGAAATAAAGTCATTCAACTTTTCTTTTTAGGATTAAAAACAAGATAAATGTGATATTCCAAGTGGTCAAATCTGGGAATAACATTCAAAATGTGTCAGAAAAAGAAAATAAGACATCAAAAAAATCCAACTAGAAATTATAGCAATTGCCACGAGATGACAGGAACCTGGCTTAGCAATGCCCCAACAGAGATGAAGAGAAGAAGTGGACCTAGCAGGTAATATCAAAGAGGAAATTATAGGGAATGAAGCAAAAACAGAGCAGAAAGCACAATGCAGTCGTACTGGTACCCGGATTTCTAGTCTTAAAGTCTGATAGAACAGGGGGAGTCAGGATGAGAACTTTTTTGGGAGAGAGACAGAGATGTGCTGGGCTTGAAGTCACAACAGTGTGTCGATGTAGAGACGTCCCAAACACCGGGGATATGTGGGAATAGAGTTCATACGAACTACAAGACAAAACTGAAAATATGCAGAATACAAGGGTCGAAGGGGTCATGTAAACCATCACAGTTCACTTGTGAGAGTTTGTGCAGAGATACAACAGGAGTGGAAATGACTGAGGTTTCTCAGGGATCGTGGCGGGGAAGGCTGGCTGTTCACTGAAATCTCTTCTCCCTACTTTCGGACACACAGCTGTACTCTAGTTCCCCCATCCTCCTTGAATTTAATTGGGTGAAGTAATGAGGGTCTCCCCCATGAAGCGAATGAGGGAGACTCCAAAATGAACTCCTCTGTGCTCTCCTGTCGCTGGCCAAACGCAGATGATGAGGCCGCCTTTGAGAATGACGGAATGCCATGTGAAAGAATCTCCGTCCCTGAATTGCCAGTGGAAGAGAAGTGTCCACCAAACTAAACGATTCCCCCAAATCAATATATGAGCAGGAAGAGTTCCTGCTGCTGTGTGGGGGATTAAGAATCTGACCAGAGGAGTTCCCGTTGTGGCTCAGCAGGTTAAGAACCTGACATAGTTTCCATGAGGATGTGGGTTTGATTCCTGGACTCACTCAGTGGGTTAAGAATCTGACTGCAGTGGCTCAGTTGCTGTAGAGATGCAGGTTCGATCCCTGGCCCGGTGCAGTGGGTTAAAGGACCTGGCATTGCCACTCGAATTCAGTCCCTGGCCTGGGAACTTCCACATATGCTTCAGATGCAGCAATTAAAAAAAAAAAAAAAAAAAAAAAAAAAAAAAAAAAGAGCAAGGGAGTTCTGCTGTGGTGCAATGGGAGGAGCAGTGTCTTGGGAGTGCTGGGACACAGGTTTGATCCCCGGCCTAGCACAGTGGGTTAAGGATCCATTGTTGCCCCAGCTGCAGATTAGGTCGAGAATGCAGCTCAGGTCTGATCCCTGGCCAGGGAACTCCATATGCCTCAGGGGCGGCCAAAAAAAAAAAGAAAAAAAGTGAGCAAGAAAGTCTTATTCTGTTTAAGCCAAACTTTAGAGTCTATTTGCTACAGTAGCTTAAAAGTCATAAATGATATATCTGCATTAAAAAGGAGACTGATGAGAAAGACTGAAAAGCAATGAGAGACAGTGGAGACAAAAATTACTGAACTAGCTGGTAGAGGAAACGATACCAAGAAGGAAATGACGTCCCCAGAACCTAATGCTGCCCTGTGATACAGCACCGTAAGAACACAAACTGTGGGAGTTCCCATCATGGCTCAGGGGAAATAAATCTGACTATATCCATGAGCACGCAGGTTCAATCCCTGGCCTTGTTCAGTGGATTAAGGATCTGGCATTGCTGTGAACTGTGGTGTAGGTCGCAGATATGGTTCAGATCTGGCATTGCTATGGCGTAGGAAACCTCCATATGCCGCAAGTGCGGCCACAAAAAGACCATTAAAAAAAAAACAAAAACCCACAAATTGTATACTCAGAATGACTAGAATTCAAATACTGGTTCCACCAAGTAGCAGCTGATGTACACATTTCTTAACCTAAGAGTCTTCTTTTCCTCATTTGTAAGATGGTATTAAAGTAAGCACAGGACTCACAGAAGCCAGCTTGGAATACAGCTGTCATTATACTGTTCTTCTTACCACTGGATTTGGTAAGAAGGAATTCTGTGGTGATTTCTCAAAGAGTTATAAATTATCTGAAATAAAAAGTTAAATTAGACAACTTAAAAAAAGAATCAGAATTGAAACTATGATTATAAGAAAAAGGAAAAAAAATTTAATGGAGTCATCAGAGAGAGGGAACGCCATGATAAAATGACACGAGAACCCAGTGAAGGGGGTCATTTTTGATGAGGAGCGATCCGTGAATACCTGAATGTCCAGGAGAAGAAACTATCATCAGGGCAAGGTCTCGAGTGCTGGAGAAAGCAAGGAAACCGTGGAAGTCAGGGCAGGAGAAATGGTGAAGCCAGCTAACCCTGATGAGAAAGGTATCTCTGTCTCTCTCTCTTTTTTTTTCCCATCTTTTTAGGGCCACACCCGAGGCATATGCAAGTTCCCAGCATAGGGGCGGAATCGGAGCTACAGCTGCCAGCCTACGTCACAGCCACAGCAACGTGGGATCCAAGCCACGTCTGCGACTTACACCACAGCCCACGGCAATGCCAGATTCTCGACCCACTGAGTGAAGCCAGGGATCAAATCCGCATCTCCATGGATACTCGTCAGATTTGTTCCCGCTGCACCACAACGGGAACTCCCAAGAAAGGTGTCCCCTCCTCCGACTCCAGAGAAACTGAGAAGAGGCAGCTGCAGGAATGGGAGACAGAGTGGTAATCAGGTTTCCCGTGGGTCTCACCATGTGGCTGCAGCCTTCCCCACGGTGGAGAAGCCTTTAAGCAGACCTCTCGGGACATGACAAAGGCCCCATCTGCCTTGCTCTTACCTGGACTTGGACCTCCCGAAACCTCTCTCTCCATCAGCCACGGTTCTTCTCCTTTCTCCAACTGTGAAATCACACCAGGCTTGGAAAGCTGGTATCCTGCTCACGAGGAAGAAAAAACCGCATGTGCTGAGCTCAAAGGGCATCACAAGAACGTAAAGAAAGGTCTTTGTTATTCAGGCCTTCTGAAGGGTGGAGTAGAAAGACCAGGGCAGAAAAGAAGACACCAATCTTAACTTGCTGTTCAGAATGAACTAGAGATCTCTAACACAGAACCACAAGCCCAAGCACAGCACTTTACTTAGAAATACAGATTTTTATTCCAATAGGCAGATGCTAGTTACAAGGGGAGCCCATCCTTACCCACGGAGACCAGGTTCCCGTAGTTCTCCAGCATCACCTCCCGGTACAGGTGCCGGTGAGCAGGGGCCAGCTGCCCCCACTCCTCCTGGGTGAAGTCCACGGATACGTCCCTGAAGGTCAACTGCTCCTAGAACACCACACACATTCCTTTTAGTCAGAGTTAGGAAGCTTCTGGAACCTTGTCCAGATGCTAAGAGAGACTCTAGCCAAGTTTTCCTGGACACCCTCTTGAAAACTGTGGCTGATTCTCTGCTGGAAGTTACAAAGCAATGCAGGGAGTGTGTGAGCTGTCTGTTAAAACTCATGATTTGGGAGTTCCAGTCGTGGCGCTGTGGAAACAAATCCAACTAGGAACCATGAGGTTACAGGTTCGACTCCTGGTCCAGCTCAGTGGGTTAAGGAGCCGGCTTTGCCATGAGCTGTGGTGTAGGTCACAGAGGCGGCTTGGATCTGGTGTTGCTGTGATGTAGGCCAGCAATTGTAGCTCCAATTGGACTCCTATCCTGGGAACCTCCATATGCCACAGGTGCAGCCCTAAAAAGAGAAAAAGCCAAAAAAAAAAAAAAAAAAAAAGCCAAATAAATAAATAAATAAAATAAAACTCATGATTTGGCTAAAGGCAAAACACTCAAGAAATATGTTAAAGAAGGACTGAGAACAGTATACAGTAGTTTAGATCAAGGACAACAGTAATCAGGAATAGTTGAGAAAAAGGAGCTAAGGTCCTAAGATTTTTATTCTTATTTTATTAAGACAGGGACCCTGGTTGGGCTGAAAGAACTGCTTAAAATGAGATCATTTCAGCATAGAAAAGCCTCTTGGCTGGGTATTTCTGTTAGTAAGCAAAGTATGCAAGAATGGCACATTTTTAGAGGCATGAATTCCACGTAGCAAGGAAGAGCCCTTGACCAAAGATATATTGTATTGTGAGGTATGAGAGCCTCTTAAGAAGGGTCTGATATGACTCTACACAAATTAAATAACCATTTGATAGCTATTTTAAAAAAAATATTACCAAATGCAAAGAGAACCCAGAAACCAGAAGGCTGAGATACTAACAAATTCCTTAAGTATGGAGACTATTTTAATGGTTTTTATATACTGTAAATAATTGTGGGAGTTCCTGTGGTGGCTCAGCAGAAACAAACCTGTACCCATGAAGATGCAGGTTCGATTCCTGGCCCTGGTCAGTTGGTTAAGGATCCAGCATTGCCTCAAGCTGAGGTGTAGGTTATAGACTCAGCTCGGATCTGTTGTTGCTTGGCTGTGGTGTAGGCTGACAGCTGCAGCTCCAATTTGACCCCTAGCCTGGGAACTTCCATATGCCACAACTACGGCCCTAAAAAAACCCAAAAGCAATTCTGAATGCATTTCAGACCTATTAGGCTGACACCAGCACCCACATTTAACCAATGAGAAAACTGAATTTGAGGAGCCTTGTACTGTGATTTTGGCAGTTAAGATCACAGTACTCTAAAACTCTTCTAAGGATCCATTCTTGTCACTGCTGTGGCTTGGGTTGCTGCTGGGGCACGGGTTTGATCCCTGGCCTGGGAACTTCTGCATGCCATGGGTAAGGGCAAAAAAGAAAAAAACCAAAACACCACCACCCACAAAAACCTCTCTGTTCTCAGAGTTCCCTTGTGGTGCAGCAGGTTAGGGATCTGGCATTGTCACTGCAGCAGCTTGGTCACTGCTGTCTGTGCCTTGGGTTCAATCCCTGGCCCAAGGAATTCCGTATGTCATGGGTGTGGCAAAACAACAACAACAACAACAAAAACAAACAAACACAAAACCAACCATACAAAAAACAAAACCAACCAAACAAACAAACAAACCCGTTTCCATTCTCTAATACCTCTCCTATATCTCCGTCTATATAGGTTTTCTCTGGTTATTCTATAAAATTTCTTGAGTCTTCCTCTGCTTCTGGGGTTTGGTTGTGCAGAGCTTTGCCTGCTGCCAGTGCCACTGGTTTTCCGAGGAGCTCATCTATGATACACAGACTCCTAAAGTACTCTTGGAAGTTCTTCCTCTTCTCCTCAGCCTACATAGCTTGCACTCTTTGTGACTCGTCATAGCTTCTCTACTCATTTCTCTTTTCATCTACAATTCTGCTCCAGGATGTGACCAAAAATCCTCTCTTAAAGGTGACTAATGAAGTGTGTACATCTCCAAGAATATCAGAACCCTACTCAGTTCATTTTAAAATGTTGCTTAGGAGTTCCCGCTGTGGTGCAGGGGGTTAGCGATCCAGCTTGTCTCTGTGGAGGGGCTGGTTCAAATCCCAGCCTGGCATTTGGGTTAAGGATTTGGCATTGCTGCAGCTGTGGCATAGGTTGCAGCTGCAGCTCAGCTTTAATCCCTGGCCTGGGAACTTCCATATGCCACAGATGTAGCTGAAAAAGAAAAAAAAAATAATAAAATAAAATAAAATGTTGCTTAAAATGTTTTACAATGTCTGTCTTTCCCTTGGATGATACTTTGTGAGGTTTAAGGGCAAGAATTACATTATATACTTTTCACCCCTACACACACACACACACACACACACACACACACGCAACATGACTTTTAAATTTGTTGTATAAATGGCTAGAGGTTTGCTAGAAATAAGAAGCTTCCTGAGGACGGATACTACTGGTGGGGCAATTACCTGTGAAATCAATCCATGCAGCCTAGTTTCCAACTGGCTGAGAAAATTCAATCTCAGAAAATCAAAGTTTAGGGCTCTTAAAATCTGAGAAACAGGGAGTTCCTGTTGTGGCTCAGCAGGTTACAAACCCAACTAGTATCCATGAAGACACGGCTTTGATCCCTGGCCTTACTCAATAGGTGAAGAACCCAGCATTGTCATGAGCTGCAGCATAGGTCGCAGGGCTCGGACCCTGCGTTGCTGTGGCTGTGGTGTACCTACAGCTCCCATTCAACCCCTAGTTTGGGAACTTCCATATGCCGCAGGTGTGGACCTGAAAGCAAAAAATCTGAGAAACAAGTTCAAGAAAGTGACAGGAAACTCCAACTCACCTGGGATTCTTCTGCCAGGGACCCAGATGTTGCTTCTTCCTCAAAGCTTTCTCCCTGGGTCTCATCAGCACCCCGAGATAGCAGAGCTGGGAAAGGAAAAGAGTGACGTGGTTTGCACCTCCCCAAATCCCCCAAATAGAACACCTGCCCGCAGACTTGCTGCATGTGGCCCCCCTCTCAGCACATGCAAAGAGGGACACTTAGAGCAACTCAAGAGCAGACTACAGCCTCCTAGTGCAGAGGATCTGCAGTGCGTTGCCTGCGGGGTTAATGCATTCCCAATGGCTAATGCTGGTCCAAAAATACAGACCTACAGGCTTTTCCTTTGTTCAAAAACCCTCAAAGGTTTCCCACTTCCAAGAAAGAAAAATCCAAATAAATAAATTTAAAAAAAGAAAAGAAAAACCAAGCACTTTATCGCAGATTTCAAGATTCCCCACAACCAGACCAAAGCTGCTGCTCCAAGTATCAGCTGCCTCTGAACACCAGCCTTCATTCACTGGACACAGTGCCCACATAATCCTCTTCACTCTCTGAACCCGGACAGCACCCACCTCAATACCGTCCCCCCAAGTCCTACTCCATGAAAAACTGAGGTATCCTTCTAGAGCAGTTCAAGCGAAGTGGTTTCGGATCCCTTAATGAGAAGAAAGCTTCCTCTCCCCTGGTCCCTCTACTGTGATATCTCAGGCTGCTCCTATTACACTTGTTTTTATAATTATCTCCTGCAATTGAGTATAGATAAGTATCTGCAGAGAAACTGGATCTGGTTCATTTTTTCCTATCTGCTACTTAAGCATAACACTCTGTCAGGCTGTGAGAATTCAAGAAATACTGGAAGAACCTAATGTATGAAAAACATGAAATAGCGACTAAGGCACATGAATCATTGTCCTTGTATTTTCCCCCCTAACTTTTTTTTGTTTTTTTCCTTTTCTTTTTGCCGTTTCTTGGGCCGCTCCCACGGCATATGGAGATTCCCAGGCTAGGGGTCCAATCGGAGCTGTAGCCGCCGGCCTACACCAGAGACACAGCAATGCGGGATCTGAGCCGCGTCTTTGACCTACACCACAGCTCACAGCAACACCGGATCCTTAACCCACTGAGCAAGGTCAGAGATCGAACCCGAAACCTCATGGTTCCTAGTCGGATTTGTTAACCACTGCGCCACGACGGGAACTCCAACCCCCTAACTTTTTACCATGAATACTGAACACCCATATATCTACCACATACATTCAATGATCCCTAACATTTTCCATATTTCCTTCATCTATATTTTTTTCTGAATCATTTCAAAAGTTGCAGGTATCATGACACATCCTCCCTAAATACTTCGAAGAATCTTCTCCTGCATAACCACAATACCAGTGATCACACTTCAGAGAGTTAACAATAATTCTATAGGCTCATCTAAATACTCAGTTCATACTCAGATTTCAACTGTTCCCAAACTGTCCTTCATTCTGGATTTTCTCCAAACCAGGAGCCAATCCAGGCTCAAACATTTAAAGTCTGAAAGTCTCTCTAGCTACTACTTCCCTTTTTTTGGCTGAGCCTGAGGCATGTGGAAGTTCCCAGGCCAGGGACTGAACCCACGTCACAGCAGCAACCCAAGCTGCTGCAGTGACCACACTGGATCCTGAACAGCTGAGCCACACCCAAACTGCAGTACCTCCCTCCTTTCACGACACTGGCTTTAAGAGGCAAGCACCCCCTCACCATATCCTCAAGGGGGGGGTTTCTCTTACTTCTCCATCCCCTATCTTTTCCTCAAGCCAGAAGTTCAGCCTTTAAGCTTAATTTGAATCAGGTCAAACATTTTAGGCAGGGATACTTCATGGGTGATACCATGTATATTACATGGCCCAGAATACACACAACGTCAGGTTATCCCATCACTGGGACCCTTTGTTAAGACAGTGACCACCAGATCTTGCCGTTGAAAAAGTATGTCCTTTCCCTGGCCTTTAGCACGTGATCTGTGGGGTGACACTTTGACACCGTGTGGATATCCTGCTCACGATCACCTTTCCAATTCTTCCATTTATAGTAAAATATTCCATTAGCCCTTCTACATTTATTATTGCAGGTATTTTCTGAAAAGGATCTAAAAAGTAAGGTAAGGGAGTTCCTGCCGTGGCGCAGTGGAAACGAATCTGAGTAGGAACCATGAGGTTTCGGGTTCGATCCCTGGCCTCGGTCAGTGGGTTAAGGATCTGGCGTTGCCGTGAGCTGTGGTGTAGGTTGCAGGCACGGCTTGTATCTGGTGTTGCTGTGGCTGTGGTGTAGGCCAGCGGCAACAGCTCTGATTAGATCCCTCGCCTGGGAAGCTCCACATGCTGCAGGTGTGGCCCTCAAAAAGACAAAAATAAAAAAAAATAAAAAAAATAAAAAATAAGCAATGTGAATACATCCTCTGTTCCCATAATAATCATTTTCAGAGTAATAAATCAGTGTTATTTGTCACTTCCAATGTTAGGAGATGAGTTTTCTCCCCCTTCTTTCTCTATTTTATTTTACTTATTTATTTTTGTCTTTTTAGGGCTGCACCCGTTGCATATGGAAGCTCCCAGGCTAGGGGTCAAATCAGAGCTGTAGCTGCCAGCCTACACCACAGCCACAGCAACGCCGGATCCTTAACCCACCAAGCGAGGCCAGGGATTAAACCTGCATCCTCATGAATGCCAGTCAGATTCCTTTCCACTGAGCCACGATGGGAACTCCCCTTATTTCTTTAAGTGTCATCACAAACTTGTGGCATTTTATTTATTCAAGGTTTTACAATCAATCTGGACATTTAAACTGTCCCCAGTTTGACCCGGGCTGTTGCATCCTTCTGGTACACTGTCCATTAGCCTTTGAGCTCTTCCTTGCTATTTTAGCACAAGACACTCTAGTCTCACCTGGTACTTTCCCTGCTGCTTCCGACTTTTGACCTACCCACCAAGTACTTAGGTCATTCATTTGACACATTTCCTCACTGCAAAGTAAGGACAATCAGGCCAGTCCTCCCAGGCTCACGCACACTCATGGGGAAGATGAAAAGAAATAACATAAACAGTCACGACTCTGAAATATTGGTTTCAGGATGAACTAACCCCTACCACTATGGAAAAGCCCACACTAGGAGCAATAATCAAAGAACTACAGAGACCCTTGACCCAACTGTCTCCCCAAGAAATGCTTCTGCTCAGGTGTCCACTTTCCTTCCCAACCTCGAGGATGTTCCTTTTTCTCCCTCCCACCCACCGTCTATTCTCACCTTCTCCTTCCGACATCTCAGGCACGTCCTCCCACAGGGGCGCGCCCTCCGGGGCCTTCTCTGGATGGTGCAACTTCACCCAGGAGCTGGTCTCGGCGGGCAAGGAAATCAGGAGCCGCTGGAGCATGACGACTTCGGGGCTCCTTTCCGGGGATCTCTGGCTCAACCCACAAGGCAGAGAGTCCTGACTGGGCTTGTCCACTTTTGATGAGGAAACTGACAGAAATTCCGAAGGGAGGCTTCCCAGTTGCACGGTTCCACTCCCGGGAACCCGGCAGATACACGCGCCCAAATCCAGAGTCTGCACCTTTCACTCTCTAGGCTCTCAAGGCACACCTGCCATCCTTGCGCTCCAACTGTCTCCTCAGCAAGCAGCTAGAGGCTCCAGGTGCTTGTTCTAAATCGCCACCTCTACAGTCCCCTGGCCATACTGGGCAGAAAACATCAGAGTCAGCAAAAGGATCCAGAAGGTTCTATCGCATGGTCAGAAATCTAGAACTTGCACCACTGAAATTTTTTTACAAAAGATAATATGGAGACCGTGGATACAGAGAGCCCACATGGTCCGGAACACTGCGCTGTGTCCTAAGGTATAAAGAGAGAAATAAAAGTGGTTCTTTGTTTTAGTAAAAGACTAGGTTATTTTAAACCTCAGACTGAGATTGTTAAGTCTGAGATTGGGAATCAAAGATTGGGAATCAAAAAGAATCTGGATTTGAATCCCAGCTCCTTCACTTGTTGGCTGTGCCAAATCACCTAACCTCTCGAATCCGTTTCCTCCTCCCTAAACGCAAAGGAGAAGCCTTTCTCCAGGGCTGGCCCGGCCCTGCCCAGCCTTCGCAGCCTTTGTTTGAGCCCAACTCGGGGCCACACCGCGCGCCACGGGTGACAGCGTGCGGGATGGAAGTGGTCGCTTCCCGGCTTGTCCCCGCTCCAGACCCCGGGCAGCCCCTGCTCACCCCTCGCGCCAGCTCGGACAGCAAGGGCGACCCCTCCCGCCGCTGCGAGCCGGGCTCCGCGGAGCCCGGAGACGCCCCTTGTCACGCAGTTTGGGCCCGTGCGCAGGCGCGGAAGCACCCTCCGCGCGCCGTTCCCGGCATCCTCCGGGGCACCCCGCCCACTCGCCAGCACCTGCCGGGGTACCCGCCGGGCCGGTGCGTCCCTCTCGGCTTGCCTGCCGCCTGGGACCCGGACGCAGGGTGAGGCTCCTGCGGAAGGAGACGGAGCCTGTGTTCTCGTCCTGGTGGGGCTGCTCGGTAGAACCAGCTCTCTTCTTCCAGGAACGGAGGTGTGGCTGCGTCCTTGGAGAGACTTAACTCTTTGTATCTCTTTTTTTGTCGAAACAACCTTGGTGTAAAAGACTCCATATCACTTTGACTTAATATGCATGTGGAAAAGTGGAATGGAACCCAGAGTTTCATTGAAAGACTGCCACAGTCAGTTCGTTTTTCTAGTATTCTGCAAGTTCTTATGTTAATTGGTTTTCTTAGATTTCTGAAATACCGCAAAATAGTTATTACTTGTAATCTCACCAGAGTAACCATCGCTAACATCTGGTACACAGACTTACCTACACACACAAACACACCCACACACCCATTTTTGGCTTTTTCGTGGATTTTTATGTATTTTCTGCAGAAATGATTATACCGTAATGCTGTTCATCTTGAACATATATAGCCTACAAAAAATAACTTAGGAAATAGAATAAAACTGTGTGATTGCTAGCTGTTGTGAACTGAATGCTGCTTGTATCTCCCCACCCAAACCCCCAAATTTATATTTTGAAGCCCTAACCCCTAATGTAGCTGTGTTTGGAGAAAGAAAGTACAGAGCTTCTGGGCTTATGATGGAGTTACAGCTGGATAAGCCCACAGGAAATTGAAAATATCATATGTTAAAAATGCACTTAAGGAGTTCCGTTGTAGCTCAGGGGTAATGAACCCGACTAGTGTCCAGGAGAATTCGGTTTCGCTCCCTGGCCTCCCTTAGTAGGGTAAGGATCCTGCGTTGCTGTGAGGTATAGTGTAGGCCAGTGGCTACAGCTCTGATTCAACCCCTAGCCTGGGAACTTCCATATGCTTCAAGTTCAGACCTAAAAAGATAAAAAAAAAAAAATGCATTTAATGCACCTAACTTAGCAAAAATCATAACTTAGCCTAGCCTACCTTAAATATAGGCTTACATTACCTTGTAGTTGGGCAAAATCACCTAACACAAAGCCCATTTTATAATAGTGTTGAATATCTCATTTAAGTTACTGGATAGTGTACTGAAAATGAAAATGATGGTTGTAAGTGGATCAGTTATTTCCCTTGTGATCATGGCTGAATGGAAGCTGAGGCTCGCTGCCACTGCTCAGCATCATGAGAGAGGAGTATATTGAATATTACTAGTCCAGGAAAAGATAAAAATTCAAGATAGGGTTTCTACTGAAAATATATCACTTTCACACCATCCTAAAGTTGAAAAATTGTAAGTTGGGGACTATGCATAAATAAGATTAAATGAGGTCAGGAGTTCCTGTTGTGGCTCAGCATTTATGAACCTGACTAGTATCCATTGGGATGAGGGTTCGATCCCTGGCCCCACTCAGTGGGTTAAGTATCCAGCATTGTCATGAGCTGTGGTGTAGTTTGCAGACTCTGCTTGGATCTGGTGTTGCAGTGGTTGTGGCATAGGCCAGCAGCTGTAGCTCCGATTCAACCCCTAGCTTGGGAACTTCCATATGCCACAGGTGTGGCCCTTTAAAAAAAAAAAAAAAAGATTAAATGAGGTCTCATATGGGTGGGGCCCTGATCCCATAGGATTAGTGTCCTTTTAAGAGACACCAAGTCCCCCTGTGTCACAGCAGATTAAAGATCTGGCATTGCTGCAGCTGTGGTGCAGGTCACAACTATGGTGCAGTTTCAATTCCTGGCTCAGAACTGCCACATGCTGTGAGTGCAACAACAACAATAAAAAAAAGAAGAAGAAGAAGGAGAAGAAGGAGAAGAAGGAGAAGAAGGAGAAGAAGGAGAAGAAGGAGAAGGAGAAGGAGAAGGAGAAGGAGGAGAAGGAGAAGGAGAAGGAGAAGGAGAAGAAGAAGAAGAAGAAGAAGAAGAAGAAGAAGAAGAAGAAGAAGAAGATGATGAGAAACCAGAGGGCTCAACTTTTTCTGAAGGCAGGTGCTGAAGAAAGGTCATATAAGGATTTAGTGAGAGATCACCATGTACAAGCCAGGAAGGGGGCCCTCATAAAAAACTGACACTGCCAGAGTTTGCCTGGGACGTCTAGCCTTCAGAACCGTGAGAAAATAAGTTTCTGTTAAGTCACCAGTTGGTTTGACACCACTAGGTGGCATGATTCTGAGGTTTGTATTGTGCAATTTCCCAAAGTATCTTTAAGATTAAGCTCCAGTTGCCTACAAAGATAACTATGTTAATATAATAGGAATAGAATTCCAGTGAGTTCATTCAGTTTATAAACCATCTTGCCACGCTGCTGAAATAATCCAGAAGTGTGTTGAAAGTCCTTTCTTCTCATAGAAACAACCTTCACTAACACATGAGAGTAAACAGAGGGTTATTCCTTCTCTTGTCCTTTCTGGAACAATCCTCCAGGTTCTGTTGGTTTTTCTAGGGGTTGGGCACTCAAAGTTAAAGCCCCTTCTCCATCCTGGGAGAGTGGAGCAGAATGAAGCCGTCTTCTTACTTTCCGTAAACGCCCACAAAATTCATAAACCAGACTGTACAGATTTATATTTTATGTGAGAGTCAGGGAAATTCAGAATTACAATTGTAATTAACTTGAACTCTCTTAAAAAGAAAGTACTTGAGGAATCCCTTGTGCTGCAGCAGGTTAAGTACCCTCATTGTCACTGCAGTGGCTTGGTGTTGTTGCTGTGGCACAGGTTCAATCCCTGGTCAGGAACATGCTGCAGGCATGGCAAAAAAAAAAAGAGAAAAAAGAGAGTTCTTTATATTTGGGGATTCATAAGGACCGTAGTCACAACCCTCATGCTGCAGGTACCTTTTTCCTTTTTTCTTTTCTTTTCTTTTCTTTTTTTTTTCTTCTTGCTTTTTTGGCCGCCCCTCAGCATACGGAGTTCCTGGGCCAGGGGTTAGATCTGAGCCACAGTTGCAACCTAAGCCACACCTGCAGCAACGTTAGATCCTTAACCCACAGTGCTGAGCCAGAAATCAAACACGCGTCCCAGCGCTCCCAAGACACTGCTGATCCCACAAAGAGCCACAGCAAGAACTCCAGGGGCTCTTTTCCTTGAGGCTCTCAGTCCATAACTCCCTTCCCTGGGAAAACTACATTCCCTCCCCCAAAGAAAGGCCCTGTCCCCTGGCCTTTCTGCCTCTTTGGTCCATGTCTTGTGGTCTTAAGTTCTAGTTAAAAGGAGCAGATGGAACACATATATTTAGCTTCACTCCCTCACAAAATCCCATGGTAACTGCAGAAAAAGATATTTTAAACCAAAGACATAAACCCACAGGGACACATTGAATAGAGAGGGGAAGAACAACAAAATTTTGGCAACTGGACAACAGATGATGAGTGTTGACAGCCTTATGAGTTCTGAAAAGGCTGAAACCTAAATGAGCAGTGGGGAAAGCCAAGAAGCAATCTGATTTACATTACAGAATGACCAAAAGCAAAGAATTTGGTTCCCTGGGGTACCTCTGAAAATGGGGAATGAATGCAATGCTAAAAATAGAATATTGGTTGCAAATCTGTTGACAAAGCAGATTCCCAGCATCCCTATACTACTCCATGGTCAGGTGACTGTCCTTTTACCTCGCTGCAGGAGACTGGAGGAGTGGTGCAAGAGGAAGGTAAAACAGAAGGGTCTCTGAGCTGAAGAACACCAGGCACAGTTGAGGGCAGGGTACCACTCTGGAAATGGAGGGGGGGCGGGGGCAAGGACACATGAAATTTTACACACTGAACTTCAGACTCCCAACCTTATTCCCAGAATGTTTCTACTCAGGTCTATACTCTCTGAGAAGTAAATCTGAAAAAAACCTCTTCAGTGATTCCAGTTGGCCTAAGAGAAAAGACTTAAGGATACTGACATTAAGGGTTCTCCAAGGATATGGTCCAGGTAGACCACTACCCGGTTCATCATGGGCAGCTCTGATCCATGGCACCTAGGGTCTCATGGTCTGGGATTCAATTCCCACCAAGGCTAGATGGGGAAATAGTTACTTAACAAAGAAGGCATAGCTTCAAAAACCATAAATAACTCCTTGGTGACTCTTTAATTGGGGCTTGTAAGAGTGTCCATACAGCACCTTTGTGTGTCTTTTTAGGACCACACCCATGACATGTGGACGTTCCCAGGCTAGGGGTCGAATCAGAGCTGCAGCTGCCAGCCTACACCACAACCCCAGCAAAGCAGGATCCAAGCCACATCTGTGACCTACACCATAGCTCATAGCAATGCAGGATCCTTGACCCACTGAGTGAGGCCTGGGATTGAACCTTCATCCTCATGGATACTAGCTGGGTTCACTACTGCTGAACCACGATGGGAACTCCCATACAAGTATCTTGATCTGCTACTGATTTACTGAATCATAAGGGCAGAGAGAAGAGGTGCCTGTAGCCTGACCAAGAAACATCTGTCATTCCGGGCTCCACTTGAAGTAGGTAGCTCTTCAGGTCACCTCCAAAATTTGTTGGGTCAACACACCCAATTATGGTATACGTGATTCATAAATCCAAAGAGATTCAGCAAGTACTGTATTTCTTTTATAATATAGAGGGTAGAAAATCCAGCAACTTATTCCTTCCTTTAAAAGGGTCAGTCCAGGAGTTCCCATTGTGGCTCAGTGGGTTACAAACCTGACTGGTATCCATGAGGACGCAGGTTCCATCCCTGGCCTCGCTCAGTGGGTTAAGGATCCAGTGTTGCTATGCACTGTGGTGTAGATCTCTTTTTTCCACAGTATATAAAGGAATTTTTATCATCTCAGGTTTTAGAATTGGCCAATTTAATCTTCAGCTTTGTTTATTAAAAACATACCCAGGTGCTGGATCCAGGACATTAAATCTAAAATCTATCATAGGTGCATCCATATCAATAAATATCACCCTAGCTTGAGTCATGTCTAACTCTTCTTAATCAAATACTCAATATTTTCATATAAATTCCTCATATTTTTGCCAATGACTGTATAAGCCTCTTCCTCTTATTATTTTCTCCCTGCTGTGATATGCTATACCCAAAATAAACAATGAGATGTTCTTGCCAAAATATATATATATATATTGTCTTTTTAGGGCTGCACCTGCAGGATATGGAGGATCCCATGCTAGGGGTCAAATCGGGGCTACAGCTGCTTTCCTACGCCGCAGCCACAGCAACGCGGAATTCCAGCTGTATCTGCGAACTACACCACAGCTCACGGCAACGCTGGCTGGATCCTTAACGCACTGAGTAAGGTCAGGGATCGAACCTGCATCCTCATGGATGCTGGTCAGATTCGTTTCCACTGAGCCACGATGGCAACTCCTCTTGCCAAACTATTTAATCTGAATCTGGACCTACCTTCCAGTTTTCAGATAGATGAAAAACATAGAACTTTCTACCAATTGGTTTAAGCCCTTCAAAAAGTCAGTCATGAAAAAGAGGCACTATTTCAAACTAAAAGAAAGCAAATAGATAATAACCAAATGCAATGCATAAACCTAGACTGGATCTTGTTTTTTTTTTTTGTTTGTTTGTTTTGTTTTGTTTCATTTTTTTTAAGGAACAAAATACATTCTTGGGATAACAGGCAAAAATTAAAAATTAGGTGATATCGAATTGATATTAATTTTCATTGGTATGAAAACAGTGTTGTGGTTATAAAGGAGAATATATTCATTTCAGGTGTATGCTCAAATATTTAGGAGTGAAGCATCACTATGTCTGCAATATACTCTCAAATGATATAGTGAAAAATATTTTCAACATTCAGTTTGTGAGGTTCCTCTACGCAGTTTCCTATAACTGCAGTTTGATCATTTCTATTGCTGTTTAGGATTATACTGTATGAATATACTAAAATTTATTTATCCATTTTCTGCTGATGGACATTTGGATTGTCTCTCGCTTGGAGATGTCATGAATAATGATGAACATTCCTGTGCTTGTTGCTTAATGCTCCTGTACAGGCATTTCTGTCTGGTGTATACCAGGGTTAGTACTACTGAGTTACAGGTATATCTGTGCAGAAAACTTATAGAGAATGCTAAACTATTCTCCAAAGTAGTTGTATCAAATTTATTCTCCCACCAGTTGTACATGAGAGGTCCCATTGTTTCTTCACATACTTGCCAACACTTGGATTCTATCTTTTTTTTTTTTTTTTTTTTTTTTTTTAAGGGCTGCATATTAAAGTTCCCAGGCTAGGGGTTGAATCGGAGCTGCGGCTGCTGGCCACAACTACAGCCACAACAATGCCAGATCCCAGCATCATCTGTGACCTACACTGCAGCTTGTAGCAATACCCGATCCTCAATCCACTGAGCAAGGCCAGGGATTGAGCCCTCACCCAGATGGATACTAGTTGGGTTCTTAACCCGCTGAGCCACAAGGGGAACTCTGGATTATCTTTCTAAATTTTAATTATTCTGGTAGGTGTTTAGTGATATTTCACTGTGTTTTTATTTGAATTTCCCCAATTACTAATGAGATTAGGCATCTCTACGTATATTTGTTAGTCATTTGTGTATCCTCTCGAAGTGCCTAGTCAGGTCTCCATTGGCTGTTTTTCTATTAAGTTGCCTGACTTTCTCTTTTTGCAGTTCATATACATTCTGGATACAAGCCCTTTATTGTGTGTTTCAAATATCTTCTCTTACTCTGTGGTAAGCCCTTTCACTCTGTTAATGGAATCTTTCAATAAATGGCTCTTAATTTTGATCTAATCACCTTTATCAATCTTTCTCTTTATGTTAGTGCTTTTAACTCGCATTTCAGCTTTCCCGTCCACCACAGTCATGAAGGGATTCTCTCACATTATCTTTTAGGAGACTTAAAATGTTGCATTTCATTTAGATTTGCAATCCATGTGGAATTAATCTTTGTTATGGTGTGAGGTAGGGGGTCAATTTTACCTTTTTCTATATGTACAGTTAATGTCCCAGCATTCTTTACTAAAATATTCTCTTTAATTCTCGGCTCTGTATTACCACTTTCATCAATGTGTGGGGCTGTTTCTGGGCTCTGCATTCTATTCCATCGGCCTATGTCTATCTGGCACCAATTCCACACTGTCTTAATTACTCTAGTTCATAATGAATGTTAAAATCTGGTAGTATAGTCCTTTCAAATTTATTCTTTCTTTTCTAAGATCATGGCTGGTCTAGATCCTGTGCATTTCCATGTAAATTTTAGAATCAGCCTGCTAGTTTCCAAAAAAGAAAGCCTGCTAGAGACTTTTTTTAATGCACTGATGTGAGTTGTCTTTTTCTTCCTGAAGTTCTATCAATTTTTGTTTTATTTGTTTTGAGGCTTTAAAAAATGCATACTGGTTTAGAATTATTATATATTCCTTGTGAATTAAACCTTTTATTATTACATAGAAATGCTTTCTGTTTCTAATAATGCTTTCCGTCTTAAAGACTATTTTGTGAATACAGTGATCTGTGCTTTCTTTTTTTTTAGAGTCACACCTGTGGCATACAGAAGTTCCCAAGCTAGGGGTCGAATTGGAGCTGTAGCTGCTGGTCTACACCACAGCTACAGCAAACATGGGATCCGTGAGCCACGTCTGCAACCTACACCACAGCTCGTGGCAATGCCAGATCCTTAATCCAATAAGTGAGGCCAGGGATTGAACCCAAGTCCTCATGGATACTAGTCAGGTTCCTTACCTCTGAGCCACAATGGGAACTCCCCTGCTTATTTTTGATTAGTAGTTGACTGACCTTTCTTTTTCCTTTTTTTTTTTTTTTTTTGTCTTTTTAGGCCCACATCCTCGGCATATGGAGGTTCCCAGGCTAGCAGTGGAATCAGAGCTGTAGCTGCTGGCCTACGCCACAGTCACAGCAATGTGGGATCCAAGCTACATCTGCCACCTACACCACAGCTCATTGGAATGCTGGATCCTTAACCCACTGTGCGAGGCCAGGGATCGAACCTGTGTCCTCATCGATACTAGTCAGATTTGTTTCTGCTGAGCCATGAGAGGAACTCCTCCATTTTTTATTTTTTATTTTATTTTATTTTTATTTTATTTTATTTTATTTTCTAGGGCCACTCTTGTGGCATATGGAGGTTCCCAGACTAGGGGTCTAATCAGAGCTGTTGCTGCTGGCCTACACCAGAGCCACAGCAACTCGGGATCCAAGCCATGTCTGTGGCCTACACCACAGCTCATGGCAACGCCAGATCCTTAATCCACTGAGCAAGGCCAGGGATCAAACCTGCAACCTCATGGTTCCTAGTTGGATTCGTTAACCACTGCGCCACGACAGGAACTCCATCCATTTTTTTAATTTTAAACATTTTCCTGTCCTTATGCTTCAGGCAAGATTCAAAGAGACCTCACCACAGGAACTTCTACAGGATACACTTCAAATGAAGGAAAGTGATCTTAGAAGAAAGGTCTAAAGATGGATTTTAAAAATCCAATCTGGCAATATTTTATTCCATTTATATTTATTGTATTTTTATGTATTTAGATTTGTTTCAAACATACTACTTATTAATCCTATTTGCTCCACTTCTCTATGCTTATTTTTTATTCTAACCTAGGTTTATTTTCCCCTGGGGGAAGATGATTGATATTTTTGCTTATTTGCATTTTCTTATTCCAAGATTCTTCTCTTCATTGGTTTGTAATTTACACACTCTATTTCTATTCTTAAGAGTAGAGTATATTTTTTTATTTTTAGGGCTACACTTACAGCATATGGAAGTCCCCAGGCTAGGGGTAGAATCAGAGCTGCATCTGCTGGGCTATGCCACAGCAACGCCAGATCTGAGCTGCATCTGTGACCTACACCAAAGGTTGAAGCAATGCCACATCCTTAATCCACTGAGCTACGCTAGGGATCGAACCCCCATCCTCATGGATACTAATCAGGTTCTTAACCTGCTGAGCCACAACAGTAACTCCAAGGGTAGAATATTCTTAAAATTGAGTTAATAGAGCCTCTTTCTCTACTTTTTCAACTCCTTAAATTGACATCACATCATAATCTGGCTTCTGGACACATCACTCCACTAAATCTGCTTTTACAGAAGTTTCCAAATGTTGAATTCAACAGTCTTTTTATCAATTCATATCTCACTGTATTTCTCTGCTAATTTGACATTTGTGACCATAACTCCTTCTTGATATTCTAGTCCCTAGAGTTGTTGTTGTTTTTTTTTTTTTTTTGGCCATGCCTACAGCATGCAGATGTTCCCAGGCCAGGGATCAAACCTGCACCACAGCAGTGACTTGAGCCACAGCCATGACAACACCAGATCCTTAACCCACTGAGCCACCAGGGAACTCTCCACTATAGTTTTTTGACATTTGCATTTTGCATTAGAGTTTTTGTTTGTTTTCTTTTGCTTTTCATATCTGACCATTCCACCTCCTCTCCTTCTAGGGACTTTCCCCCTTAGCACCTATTAAAAATAAGAATTTTCTCCAAGGGTCTATCTCTAGCCCACTGTTTTTATTTTGAAAATCTACCCTATGTGATCCAATCCATGGTATCAACTACCACCTCCATGAGGCTACTCCCAAATTCATTTCTCTATGCTGGCCTCTTCCTTGAACCTCAGACTCTTTTTTTTTTTTTTTTTTTTTTGTCTTTTTTGCTATTTCTTGGGCCGCTCCCGCGGCATATGGAGGTTCCCAGGCTAGGGGTCCAATCGGAGCTGTAGCCACCGGCCTACGCCAAAGCCACAGCAATGCGGGATCTGAGCCGCGTCTGCAACCTATACCACAGCTCACGGCAACGCCGGATCATTAACCCACTGAGCAAGGGCAGGGACCGAACCCACAACCTCATGGTTCCTAGTCGGATTCGTTAACCACTGCGCCATGACAGGAACTCCTGAAATTCAGACTCTTAAATCAAATCCTAGTTGGTCAAACAGACCTGGATATATCACAGACATTGCAAATCTGACTTGCCTAAAACCAAACTCTTAATTAGCCACATCTCCCCTCTAAGATAGGAACGCCAGTTTCTTCTATACACTCTCTCATGCACAAGCCAAAACAAGAGAGGTTTCTTTGACTCCTCCCTTTCTCCCATCCCACATCTCATCCATTACTTAGAATTCCAAACTCTAACTCCTACAATATTTCTTCTGATTGTTTTTCCCAATGGTATTCTATGGTTATTAGATATTTCAGAAAAATAGATTCAACAGAAAAACAAGTATTGAAAGAAAAAGAAAAACAGGCGTTGGTAAATGCTATAAAACTACGAAAAAAAGTATTTCCTCAAGGGAATGAGATGACAAGCCACAGACTAGGAGAACGTGTTTGCAAAAGACACGTGACAAAGGACTGTTATCCAAAATACACAAAGAACTCTTAAAACTCAAAAGTAAGAAAATTCGATTTCTAAAACAGGCAAAAGACCTAAATAGACACTTCACCAAAAAAGGTGTACAGATGGCAAACATACGAAAAGATTTTCAACAGTATGTATTAGGTAAGAGCAAATAAGACAACAAGATACCACTACACACCTATCAGAATGGCCTAAATCCACTCAATATCAGCAAGGATATGGAGCAACAGGAACTCTCATTCATTGCTAGCAGGAATGCAAAATGGTTCAGCCACTTTGGAAGACAGCTGGTAACTTGTTATAAAATTAAATATACTCTTATCTTATGATCCAGTGATCATGCTCCTTGCTATTTATTCAAATGAATTGGAAACTTACGGCTACACAAAAACCTGCACACAGATGTTTACAGCAACTTTAAGTTGCCAAAATTTGGAAGCAACCAAGATGTCCTTTAGTATGTGACTGAATAAAGTGTGGTTTATTCAGCACTAAGAAGGAAAAGAAATAAGCTATCGAGCCGTGGAAGGACATGGAGGAACGTTAGATACACAGCACTAACTGAAAGACGCCAGTCTGAAAAGGCTACATACTGCCTGATTCCAACTATGTAACGTTCTGGAAAAGGTAAAACTATAGAGACAGTAACAACAATGAAGAAAATCCGTGGTTTCCAGGAGTTATGGAGGAGGAGGATGAATAGGCAGAGTACAGGGGATTTTCAGGCCAGTGAAACTATTCTGTATGACATTATAATGGTGGATACATATCATTATAATTTGTCAAGACCCACAGAATATATAGCACCAAGAATGACCTCAAATGTCCACTACGGATTTGGGATGATAATGCTGAGTCAGTGCAGGTTCACTGACTCTAACAGACGTGCCACTCTGCAGGGTGTCCAAAGTGAAGGAGGCTGGTGGGGGACAGAGGGTCTATGGGGACGCTGTCCTTTCTGCTCAGTTGTGTTGAAAACCCTCTACAAACTAAAGTCGACTCATTTTTTAACAAGTCTTTACCAAAGGACTTTTTGGAGCCATTACTATTTGGATAGTCTGGAGGTACCAGAGGTGATACAAGATGCAGTCTTTCCAAACTTATTTTAGCGTTGTTGTGCCTCGCCTGTCAGGGTCTCACGGGCCTCCTAAGCAGTTCGGGAACTGCCGCTCCAAGGGACTCCAGCCCTCCCACCCCTACTCTCTTGCCCCTCTCTGGTCCCTAGATCTGGTTTTGTTCCCTCAAGTGTGTTCTCAGCGATGGGAGAGGAAGCTGCCTGAAACTCCAATCTGACCACACCCTCCACCGTTTACAGCACGTCAGGCTAAAGTCCTTCCTAGGCAGAAGGAAGCCCCCCATGATCTGGCCTGACCCCACCTCAGTTTCACCTCTTACCACGCCCTGACTCACATCCGACCTAAGAAACAGCTTGTGCTTTCCAGGAATGTTCCATGCTCTTGTAGGGTTCTATCTCTCTGTACACACGGTACTATCTGCCTGGAACACTCCTCCTTCCCACACCTCACTGGCTGGGTACCACCTATCTCACCTTTAGATCATGGGGGGCTTCCTTTACCCTAGGAAGGAGTTTAGCCTCAAGTGTTGTTAAGTACTCAAGTGCCCTCTGTCCTTGGGAAGGTCTTCTCAACCTTCCTACCTCCCATAAAGAAATCCTAAGTCTGCTGCCCCATGATTCACCCGGCATCTTAAAAGCAGGGAGTATGCCAGATTCATTTTTTCTTATCTCTTCTTCCCAAATTCTAAAAGCTGACAGGCCCTAAGGTTCAGTCCTCTTCTCTTCATGCTTTCTCCTGAAGGAACTTCACCCAGTCTCATGGCTTTATATACAGCCCACACCCTAATGACGCCCAAACCGATACCTCTACCAAATGATTTCCAATGCACACACTTACCTTTGCTCTGCTCTTTCCAGATCTCCACATGCCTGGCTCCTTATGCGGGTCTCAGTTCAAATGTAAACTCCTGATTGCTCCAGCCAATGGTCCCATACCCACCCTCTCCCCTAAACTTGTCTTACCTTGTATCATTACTATCTGAAATGAAATAGCTTTTCTACTTGCGTATTGTCTGTTCTTCTAACACACTGTCCCATGAGACGGGGGAGTTTTGACTGAATGCTTTATCCAGAGTCTATGATAGCGCTTGGCCCACTGTAAGCACTTATTAAACATTTGTTGAATGAATTACTGCCGAACACAGGTCTGGCACACAATACTTGGTAACGTTTGAGTGCAAAGTGCCCAATACTGTGCTAAATGCACCCTAGGCATTGCTTCATTTTACCTTAAGTATTACTGTGAGCCCCATTTAAGACTTAGACACTGGAGTTTAGTAGCTTGACCAGGTCACAGAGTAAAAAGGGACCTGAATACTGGCAGCCTGGTCCAGAGCTGGCTTTCTTAGCCACCATGCTATCCTCTCACTCACATCTGCAAGGATTCAAAAGGAGACTCAAAGGTGGGGTGGTGGAGGGAGGCCCTCAGCTTTTCTATCTAGTGGGGAGAAGTACTTCTAGTTCCGATATTCTGGGATTCTGGCAGGTACAGTTATCCAGAGTTCCCTGGCTCACAACTCCAGACACCACTGGAGAAAGCTCCCCTTCCTGATGGCCTGAGCCTGGGCCTGGCCCTTGGGTAGGCTCCATATGAAGTTTTTTAAAACACGGAAAGTGAGGAAGTTCCCCTCGTGGCTCAGCGGTGAACAATCCTGACTAGGATCCAGGAGGACGCAGGTTCGATCTCCGGCCTTGCCCAGTGGGTTAGGGATCCTGCGTTGTTGTGAGCTATGGTGTAGTTCACAGATGAGGCTCGGATCTCATGTTGCTGTGGCTGTGGTGTAGGCCAGCAGCTGTAGCTCTGATTAGACCCTTAGCCTGGGGATCTAATCTTCCACATGCCGCGGGTGCGGCCCTAGAAAGCAAAAATAAAGTAAAATATGGAAAGTGAGGGCACTGCCTTTGGGGGTGTAACTCACCCTCCTCCCAGTGACACACAGAGAGAGCAAGCGAGCGTTCCTTCCCTGCAATATTTATTAAGGAATTTACACATACACAGGAGAAAGGCAACCAGGAGTTGTGGTTCCCATAGATGAAGTCTTTTAAGCAGAGTTTTCTTGTTTTAATTTTCAAGTAGGATGAACAGTGACTGAGAGGAAAGCTGCCCAGGTGCTCTGCCTCATACTCGTGGAACAGGTGGGGACACAGAGCAGCCTGGATACACAGGCATGAAAGAGCGATTGGCAGACTGCAGAGGGGAAAGGAGAAAGGGAGCCACCAATGAGATTGTAAAACTGGCAACAGTTTTAGGCTGTGGATAGATTAACTCCTCTCTGTTGTAAACCTAAAGCTAAAGCAAAAACAAAAACAAAAATACCCAGAGCAGATGGGGAGAGAGTGGAGGCAGAATCCACACATACACACACAAGCAGTACACACGTGAAGCTCTGCTTTCCCACTGGAGGGGCCGGTCCTTCAGCCACAAAGCCAGATCCTCCCAAAGGCAGGATAGAGGCAGGGAGACGGGTGTGTGTTGTGTGTGGGACCTTTGAGTCTTTGGTGCTAATAAAGGCCGACTGAAGCAGCAGGTCCTGAAGCCTCAGACCCAGAGAGCAATTCAGGGCAAAGCAGAGCCATAGTTTTGCTCATCCTCTTAGGAGGAGTTTTGCCTCGCCCCAGGGCTAGGGCTAACCTGATCTAAGACCCAAGGAGTATTTAATTTGATGGCAGCCCTTTCCTCGTCCCCACAAATCGGGGCAGCACGATGCCTCCCTTTTACCCCCAAATTGAAACACATGGAAACAGCTCCTCAACACATTTAGAAGGACCTGTAAACCGCCTCTTTGCCTAAAACACAGCACCTACATACCTTTCTGAGTCTGACAGGAGGCTTAACCTTGTGGGAAAGGTACTTGAAGTGTGCATATCTATCCTGCAGTCGAAATGCCTTCTGCCAACAATTCCTAAGGTGCTGGTGCCAGGAGAGGACCAGGGCTGAGGCTGGGAGGAAGTCAGGATGGCTGGGGGACATGGACAACATAAAGCAACAGAGAGGGCTGTGCGTTTGGGACGCGGCTGGGCTGGCAGAACGCCCCGCGCCAGATGATGGACTGAGCGATTTCTAAATCAAACAGAGCGAGGAGGGAAAGGGCCTTCGGGGGAGGAGTTGGGGAGCAAGGGAAGACAGGAGAGGGGCCTGGGGAGAGTGGTCGTCGTACAGGTGTTTTTATTTCCACATCTGAGGGCTCAGCGTCTGATTTGCCGCCTGTCCGTTCCCGCCGTTCATGGACTGCCCATAGCTCAGCATGCCGTTGGCGCCACAGAAGTTCATCCCAGCCATCTGCTGGGTCATCTGCAAGGGAGAGAGGAGAGACCTGCAGCCCAGGCTGCGGGCATGCAGCCAATGAGGGCCGCAGGCAGGGGAGGGTCCTTGCGCTCGTGGGGAAGGAGACAGAGGGAGCTCTGTCGTGGCCCATAACGGCCCTGAACCCTTACAGATCATTTCCCGGACACCAGACCCGGAAAGGAAGACCTTTCCAGAAGGGCGATGTTGGCTGAGACAAGGCTGGGGAGGGGAAGGGGGAATCCTGGAGGTGTCCACAGAAAAGCTGCCTGGGAAGTCATTCTCTTTCTCAGGTCCAGTCTCTCATCCTGAAAAGAAGGGGCCTATTGTGAACCGGCTGGGCCGACCCCGAGGGTGTAAAGAGAAGCCCCCAGGCCAGCGCTCCAGCCGCGTCTCCAGCAAAGTCGCTCCTGACAGTGCCCGCTAAAGGGCAGTGCACGTTCAAGCCGACAGAAAAGGGAAGAGACGGGACTGTTCAGAATGAACAAAAGAAGGAAAAACCAAAGACCAACGTGTCTTCAGGTCTACAGTGTAGAGAAGGGGGAGTTGCTGGGAGAATAGGGGCTGGGGGTGGGGCCTCCATGAACTGGACTGACCCACTGACCTCTGGCAGTGAACAGAAGAACCCATCAAAGAAAAAGGTCTTAAACTCCCCAAGCCCGGTACCTTTTCTGTAAAAGTTCTTTTCCTTTCAGAGAAGCTCTAACTACTTTTCTTCAGCCAACTTTTCAAGAAAAGTTAAAGGAAAAATACAATGAAACCCATATACCTTAAATTCACCAATTGTTAACATTTTTGCCTTATTTCTCCCTGAGGTATGTATGTGTGTGTGTGTGTGTGTGTGTGTGTGTGTGTGTGTGTGTTTGGTTTTTTAAGGCCATACCAGTGGCATATGGAGGTTCCCAGGCTAGGGGTTGGACTGGAGCCCCAGCTGCCGGCCTACACCAGAGCTACAGCAACTCGGGATCTGAGCCCCATCTGCAACCTACACCACAGCTCACGGCAACACTGGATCCTTAATGCACTGAGCAAGGCCATGGATGGAACCCTCATCTTCATGGATATTAGTTGGGTTTGTAATCCACTGAGCCACAATGGGAACGCCTCTAAAATTTTTTGATGAGCACTGAAAATTGCAAATATCCTAACATTTCACCCTTTCATAAGTCAGGGGACATAAGAAAGAAGACTTGCCTAAACAACAATGAAATTAATGAGTCCATTGTTGACAATTTTGTTTGATCACTTGTCTAAGGTAGTATCCGTCACGTGCTTTCTCATTGTAATGGATAAGTAATCCGAACGGTATTTCTTGGAGAATGTGCAAATACCCTATTCTTTCTACAATTATTAGTTGTCATTCTTCTGCAAAGATTTTCCCTCCCTCTATCCTGCACTCATTAAATATATTATAGGTAATCCATTAGCATTAGTATCATTCTTTTTTTTTTTTTTTTTTTTTTTTGGCCATGCCCATGGCACATGGAAGTTCCTAGGCCAGGGATCCAACCCTCGCCCCAGCAACAACCCCGGGCCACTGCAGTGACAACACTGGATCCTTAACCTGCTATACCACAAGGGAACTCCAATTAGTGTCATCCTTTTCGATGTTCAAATTTTCCCATATTTAGCCAGTGGGAACCTCCAGAAGCTGGCTTCTGTGTCCTTTTGACATGTTCCCATCAGTTTTGTAGCACTTCATTATGCATGTGAATAAACATGGAAGAATGAAAATAAATGAGTTAAAATCCCAACTATGAAAACTAGAAAAAGCAAAGTAAATCAAAAGAAAGCATACGGCAGGAAATAGTAAAAATAAACCAGAAACTGAGGTAGAAAACAGAAAAATATAAAACTAATAGATGGAGTTCTGCTCATGGCTCAGTGGAAACGAATCTGACCAGGAAGCATGAGGTTGCGGGTTTGATCCCTGGCCTTGCTCTGTGGGTTAAGGATCCGGCGTTGCTGTGAGCTGTGGTGTAGGCACAGACATAGCTCAGATCTGGCATTGCTGTGACTGGCGTAGGTTGGCGGCCATAGCTCTGATTAAACCCCTAGCCTGGGAACCTCCATGTGCCAAAGGTTCAGCCCTAAAAAGACAAAAGACAAAATAAATAAATAAATAAATAAAACTAATAGATAAAACACAATCCTGGAGTTCCCGTTGTCATGGCTCAGCAGTAACAAACCCGAATAGTATCTATGAGGATGCAAGTTTGATCCCTGGCCTTACTTGGTGACTTGGTGGGTTAAAGGATCCGGCATTGCCGTGAGCTGTGGCGTAGGTCATAGATGAGGCTAGGATCCCACGTTACTGTGGCTGTGGCCGGCAGCTGCAGCTCTGATTTAACCCCTAGCCTGGAAACTTCCATATCTCTGGTACGGGCCTAAAAAAGACAAAAAAGGAATTCCTTTTTTTTTTTTTTTTCCTCCTCAGGGACGCAGGTGCGGCATATGGCAGTTCCCAGGCGAGGGGCCAAACTGCAAAAGGAAAATACAAGAACATTTTTTCTAGGAAGTTCTCTTTGTGGCTCAGTGGTTAATGAATCTGACTAGTATCTCTGAGGACACAGGTTTGACCCCTGGCCCTGCTCAGTGGTTAAGGATCTGGTGTTGCAGTGAGCTGTGGTGTAGGTCACGGACGAGGCTCGGATCCTGCATTGCTGTGACTGTGGTATAGGCTGGCAGCTATAGCTCTGACTCGACCCCTAGTCTGGGAACTTCTATATGCCATGGGTGTGGCCCTAAAAAGCAAAATAAAATAAAATAAAACAAAACAAAAGAACATTGTTTCCAAAGCAAGTACAACATTCATGTCCAACCTTGATAAAGACGGCGTGTGCATGAATGCGTGTGGGGCACGCACACTGCCAGCCTGGCATTCCTCTGTCCATCTCTTTATTTTCCAGACTTGGAATCACTTTGTTTCAGCTATATTTTTTGTATCTAGTATAAAATTAGGCATTGCTTTGTGCATCCATTTGAACACCTTTTTCTTTTACTAGAAGAGCTGCCTACTGATGAGTGGTGTTTGGCCCCAACTCTATCATACTGTATTTTTACTGTGTTTATTATATGTGCTGTATTGATGATCTACGTATCCTATTTTGTTGTTAAAAAATTCCTTTGGTATTTAGAGTTTCACATTTTTGCTCTAGTGATGACAGTTATACTAATATTTTTCGTCATCACCATTCCCTTGATTCCAAACTCAACCTTCTGCTATTTGTTTCATCAACTTATTACATCCTTTGACTTCTACCTATTCCCTATGCAACGATCGATTTACTCTGCTTTCCCCTTTTTTCATCTTATTCATCCCATCATTTTAATTTTTATTTATTATTTTTTATTTTTGGCTACGCCCCTGGCATGTGGAAGTTCCTGGGCCAGAGACTGAACCCGCGTCATAGCAGTAACCATCGCCACAGGAGTGACAACGCAACTTCACCTGCTGAGGCACCAAGGAACTCCTCATCCCTTTATTTTCAGTTTCGTTGTTTCTGTTGGTCACACCACAACACAGATGCCCCCACTCTTATCATTACCTTTGTTTTAGTCTCAGATTCTCAAACATCCAATCGCCATTAGTCATTTTGCCAAAATGTTCCCAGTCATCTCTCAGACGGATGAAGTTTATCTTCTGGTAGATTCCACGGGAAAAGCTTTTAAGTGTGATATTCCCTGATTTACTATATATTTAGGATTTTTAAAAGAGCCTTCAGGAGCTCCTGTGGTGCAGCAGTAACGAGCCCAACTAGCATTCATGAGGATGCGGGTTCCATCCCTGGGCTCACTCAGTGGGTGAAGGATCTGGCATTGCCGTGAGCTGTGTAGGTCACAGATGCAGCTCAGACCCTGCGTTGTTGTGGCTCTGGCGAAGGCTGGCAGTTGCAGCTCTAATCTGATCCTGGCCTAGGAACCTCCATATGCTGTGGGTGTGGCCCTAAAAAAGAAGATAATTGTGTCATTTTTCAATTTGTTTTCTGAGTTCAGTAAATTTTCACAACTTCCAGGTTTTTTGGTCCATTTTGATTCTAAGGTTTTGAATTTCTGTTTCAAGCTGTTTTGTCTTATCAGCAAGTGTTTGATAAAGGACATTTCATTCAGGCTTAACAGTAGTTTTCTTCTACTTTGTTTTGGGGAAAGAATTTTCATTCCTTGAAATGTTTTGATTTTTATTTTCTTCTCATAGCAGCCTTGCATGAATGTCACTTACCATTTTCTGTTTGCAGAGCCTATTTTTCTGAATCAGCAGTACCAGACAGGTGAGAGCGGTCTGGGGAGACGGCCTAGCCGTATCAGTTCAAGAGCGCCCTCTTCTGTTGGTGTACTGACAGGACTCCCCGGTTGGGAGGAGGATGGTGGCTCTTGATTCTGCGATTCTGTCTCCCACTTCTCATCCCTGACTCCCCTCCACCATCGGGCCTCTGGAGAGCACCACCTCCTTCTCAGCCATCTCCGTCTCTTCCAGCAGCAATGCTTTCCCAGGGCTACCTTATTTTTGTTGCTCTAGTCCAAGTCACAGGCCTCTTCTCAGTGTGTCTCAGTCAGGGCGGGGCTTTCTCTCTCTGGGGGGCAATTTTATCTATGTTCTGTCACCTTCGGCCCCCAGCTCCCTCTCCTCTTTTCACATAGTCTATGATGCTGGTTCTACTGGATTGGGGTGTTTATAAGCCTATTGCCCTATTATTGAGGTTTGCAGTATTCTTTTAGGTGCTATAGTTGTGGGTTATGTGCTTTTATTTGCACTCCTGGTTTATCTGTATAGGTTGTTTTTGTTTTTTTAGCTGCACCCATGGCATGTGGAAGTTCCCAGGCCAGGGATCAAACCCGCACCATAGCAGAGACCCAAGCTGATGCAGTGACAACGCCAGATCCTCAACCTGCTGTGCCAAAGGAATTCCTGTTTTTGTTGTTCTGATGACTGTGTGGAGATTGTAGAATTAGGCAGTTCCTTTTATTTTAAGGAACCCAAAACTCAGAAAGTCTATTGTTAGATAGACCTTCTATGAAAAAGAAAACAAACCTAAGAATATCTCTGGCAATATTTCATTTATACTGTTAAGGATTCAAAGGATAAGAGAGAGAGACTGAGACGCCCTTGAGGGAGGCTCGAAAGTCTTGTCCTGAGTGAAAGGGAGCCGCTTACCTGAGTGAGGTTCCATTGCAGCTGCTGCACGGGCTGAACCCCATACACCGTCTGGGGCAGAGCTGCCATGCCTGCCATGTAGCCGGCCTGCTGTGTGGTCATCATTCCATTTGGCACACCCATCATAGATGCCTGCATGCCACCCATATAGCCTGCAGGCATGGCCATGGGGGCCACCATCCCAGAAGCTCCTGGCTGAGCTACCATGCCTACCGGTGGGGGCATCATGCCCCCCATTATGCTGTTAGGAGTGGTAACCCCAGGAAAGCTGGGGTAGGCTGTGGGGTATGCCATCTGAGCGGGAGCCATGAACACTGCTGCCAAGAAAACACACATACAGATCTGTTAAAGAACGTGACACAGTCAGTCCAAACTCTCACTGGCTTCTCCTTCCTGCTAGAACTCCCCAGGACCACTCAGTTCAGAATGCTCTTCCACCCAGAACACTCAGACAGCCCCGACAAGACTTGCTACAGCTTCCAAAGGGCTGCTGACCCAGCCATTTCTCTTTTAGGGTCCAGATCCAGACCCTGGGTCAGACTTCAGAGAGGTGTGAAGTCAGACCCCCAGAAATTTGGCTTTGAGTTGCATTAATCTCTATCTCCAAATACTTGGTGGCTTCATAAGAAATGCCATGTTCAGGGCTGGTCTGGAGTAAGATGTCCTGGCCCCCAAGGCAACTGTCCCTGTCACGACAGATAATTCCTGCATGTAAGTCCTCATGTCTGGTGCACTGCCATGACCCCCACGGACGCTACCTTGGGCAGGCATCTGAGGTGTCTGGGATCCATACAGTGAGAGGATGGAGTCTTTAGAGAGCTGCTTCTTGCCTGTTTCTTCTGATTTGCTCCCTGGCTCTGGAAACAGGTTCAGGTTTTCAGGAACAGAGCCGGCACTCCCTGCGGTTGGCATGGAACCTACAACCTTAGGGCAAAGAGGGGGGGAGGGAATTGAAGTGGTCCTCACGGAGATCTCTGTAAGGCCCACCCTCGTCTCTCTGCTGCTTCTCCTATTTGCAGTAAGAATTCCCGGCTCAAGTTAATTGCCTCCGGACATTCTTACCGCACAAGTGTCTGAACACTCTGGGCAGTTAAGCTCGTTGTTCTTCAGCAAAACAATGTGATTTGGTGGAAAACAAACAGATACAAACAATCTACAAACGATGAGGTGGAGAGAAGCAAGTTGAGATCCCAGTGCCACCACTTACTAGTGTAACAAAAGGCTCAGATAACTTTTCTGAACTTATGCTTTCTCATCTACAAAAGATCCATTTTGCAGGGCTATGGTGTTTTATTTTATTTTTATTAGTATTGTTTTTTTGCCCTTTTCTAGGGCCGCTCCTGTGGCATATGGAGGTTCCCAGGCTAGGGGTCTAATCGGAGCTGTAGCCACCAGCCTACGCCAGAGCCACAGCCACGCCAGATCCAAGTCATGTCTTCGACCTACACCACAGCTCACGGCAACACCGGATCCTTAACCCACTGAGCAAGGTCAGAGATCGAACCCGAAACCTCATGGTTCCTAGTCAGATTTGTTAACCACTGTGCCACGACGGGAACTCTGAGTGTTTTAAATCACAAGTGAAGTACATAAAATGATACACGAAATCACCTGGCACTGCGCCTAGAACACAGTAGGATTCCATAAGTGATAGCCATTAAAGGTTTCAAGCCTTCTACCTACAAACTCTCTGGCAAGAACTCAGGCTGAGGCTGACCCACAGGATCAGCTTTTACAATCTGACACACTCAAAGGGCCCTCTCTTTTTGGGTAGGAGACAAAATGGAATGAAGAGTAACCTTAGGCTGTCAGAGACGACACAGTGTTAAGGGAAGAATCAAGTCCAGTCCCACCAAGGAAGCACGACTTGATTCTGCGATTAAGCTATCAAAACCATCCTTTCCAGAATGCTTTTTAATCCTGAGGAGCCCACAAGACTCACCTTTCTGGAAACCGAAGATGAGGGAGAGGGAACAGAGGCCAAGAGATCTAAATCCTTCTCTAGGGTATTGCTGGTCTTATTATTTGCAGTGGAGCAGGAGACAGGAGCATCTGGAAAAAGAGATCAAAGTCAAAACAGAGCACTGCTCATCAGGCCCATTCCTTCCCTTCTATTCTAAACACAAAGCAGAGAAGGCCCCCAGGCTCCATTACGGACCCTGAAATCTAGGCTCCGGAACCACCTAGCTTGGATGGGGCATCTCACAAGAGGCCTCCCCCCACATTCCCGAGAACATGAACACTCTGGGGAAGGCTGCAGCCTGGCTTTCAGGCAGAGGGCAGCAGAAAGCCAGGCTTGAAGGCTGCATCAGCACCACCCCTTCTGGCTATTTGAGGGGCAAAGCTGTGTAGGATTCATTTTCAGAGAGAAATGGAAAAGCACAGACATTAGAAGGCTAAGAAGCCAGTAACCTAAATCAGCATAAATGGACTGAACCAGTGCAAACCATCAGCGCTGTGAAAAGAACGGGCTCTGTTTCTGAAAGGGGCAGCACCACTACCACGAGGTAACGGGCCAACTCAGAAACAGGCTGCACCTGGAAAATGAGAGGCATGGTGGCAGAGATCACAGGGGCTGGTTCAGTGAAACCTGCTAACGTTTACCGAATGCTTAGTATGTGCTGGGCAAGGAGTTAAGAACTTTCAAGGCATTATCTCATTTAATCCTTCTAAGGACGTCTTTGAAGTAGACTCTTACTACCCTCGCTGCATAGGTTAGGAAAGTAATGTTTAGAGGTTAAGAAAGTTGCCCAAAGTCATATAGATGTAAGTGGCAGAGCTGCAACCCTGGCTCCAAAGGCCATGCTTAACCATCACTGCACTTAACTATTACTCTATGACTGTACTGCCTCCCTGAAAAATGTCACCACTTCTTCGGACTGCTCAGAGGTAAAACAACAGGAAAAACAATCTCAGTGACAAAGACAGCAACTGAAGAAGACACCATATCTCTACCTATCTTCCCAGATAGGGTCACAGAGAACTCATCAAAATCTGTAAAATTAGGAGTTCCCTTGTGGTGCAGTGGGTTAAGGATCTGGCATTATCACTGCAGTGGCTCAGGTTGATGCTATGACACAGGTTTGTTTGATCCGGGGCCTGGGAGCTTCCACATGCCATGGGTGTGGCCAAAAAAAAAAATCTATAAGATTATAGGATTGGAAAAGTCTAACTCTTACCAAGGCCCAACAAATCCATGACCGGTGCTGTGGATTTCGGGGAGCTTTTCCGAGGTAGCTGTGGATCTTCTTTTTTCTGCGGCTAAGGTGAAAATATGTTAGAGAAAGAAGTAAGCAAGCATTTCTGAACCTTCCATTCCCTTCTCCACTGTCAAGTCACAGGGATTTTTTTGTGGCATGGCTGCTATTATTCAAGGAGTCGCCGAAGAAACACAGCTCAGGAAGTGTTGTGTGGAAGCATCAAGTCAGGAGAGGCAGTGCATAAATCAAAGCTAAAGTGACAAACAAAGCTGTCATCTGTGCTTGTCTGGCTTTCTGAAAAGACAGATCTTTCTGAAACCAAGACAACCACAGATCTGGGTACCCAAGAAGAGCAGTTTTCCGTCCCAGGAAAAGTGAAGAATAAAGGGAGGTGCCTGGTGGGACAAGAGCTGAAAGCCAGCACATCCTCCAGCGATTAGAAAACCTTCGACATGGAAAGAGGGCTCAGTTTAAAGGTTACCTAGTTCGCTCTGCCAGTATCACTAATGACTGTGTCCTGCAGACAGTGCGACTCAGAATGATGATAAAGACTCTTTCTTAAGCAAAGAGTAAAAAGTCCTCTTTCCCAAGATTCCAAACTCCTACATTAGAGTATCTACAACCACAGCCACAGTATGTCCTGTGGAGAAAGAAAGGTGCCTGCTTCAATATTACAGAATGAGAATATAAGAAGGGATTGTTTAAAATGAATGAGCATGGCCTGGTTTCTGGGCTGTTCTTAACTGCAACAGGAAAATGAGGTACAGAAGGCTTTTAGGAGGGAAAGACTAACACAGCACGGGCTCAGAAGGTGCCACATGGCCTTGGCATTCTGGCATGAAACGTGCCTCTTGCTCAGATGGGATGGATGCAATTCCTGGGCTCCCATCTGGCCCCAGAAAGAAGTGTTACAGAGCAGAGGAGGCAGCAACGAGGCAATGAGAAAGAAGCAGAAATGGCAGTGGGTGATCCGACCTAAATGTGGACCCCTTGAGCCCCAGGGCCATGGTCAATATGCCCTCAGCCGCCCTGCCCTGCCCCACCCTCACCCGTGTAAACACACCTGAGGCCATCTGTACAAGGCATACACTTCCCCACTTACCATTTTCACTTTCTCAAAAACAACAGGTTCCATTTTTTTCTCCGGAGCTGGTTCGCTCCCTCTTTTCCACTTGTCATCTTTTTCTTTCTATGATGATTTCACAAAACAAGAAAAAGAACAGGCCTCATGGTGACAAACAATTCAGCGAACTGTAATTCCAAATGTCTGAAAGGACACCAAATCCCGACTGAGTCTGATGCAGGAGTCTGACAAACTAGGGGGCTTGGGCGTGAGTGGTGGGCTCTCCCACACTAGCCCCAAAGCTGTGAGAGGCACTTTTCAAACAGCTTAGGCATTCTGTCTAACCCACTTAGGACTCTTTAAAGTATGCAACTAGTTTAACCACAGAGGTTAACACGTTTCACTGGCTCGCTGCCCCTTTTCAACCCAAGTTTAACTCGCTCATGCTTTGAGGGGTCCCCCCCCTTGGTACAGTAGTGAATTGGTTCGTGTGCATCTTACTTGACATACGCCCTTTGTGACTGCAATTTCAATCAAAAGTTCTCACTCTTCATCTCCCTTTTTAAACATCAGAAAATAAAACATAATTTCTATAGCACTGGGAACTATATCTAGTCACTTCTGATGGAGCATGATAATGTGAGAAAAAAAATGTATACATGTATGTGTCACTGGGTCACCTTGCTGTACAGTAGAAAGCTGAAAAACAAAGAAAGAAAGGAGTTCCCATCGTGGCATGGCAGAAACGAATCTGATTGGGAACCAGAAGGTTGAGGGTTCAATCCCTGGCCTCGCTCAGTGGGTTGAGGATCCGGTGTCGCCATGAGCTGTGGTGTAGGCTGCAGACATGGCTCGGATCTGGCATTGCTGTAGCTGTGGTGTAGGCCGGACAACTGCTCTGATGAGACCCCTAGCCTGGGAACCTCCATATACCACAGGTGCAGCCCTAAAAAGACAAAAGACAAAAGACCAAAAAAAAAAAAAAAAAAAAAAAAAAAAGAGGAAAGAAAATTGACAGAACATTGTAAACCAGCTATAATGGAAAAAATAAAAATCATTATTAAAAAAACAAAATAAACCATAATTTTAAGCTTAAAGAGTAGAAAACAAAAACCAAGAAATTAAGGCAAAAACGAGCTAAAGGATTAAAGTATCCCTTTTACAGTGTTCTGAATGTATCACCTGTATAAAACTAAAAAGCACATAAAAAATAGAATATTAGGGAGTTCCCATCATGGCTCCGTGGTAAGGAACCCAACTAGTATCCGCGAGGATGCGAGTTTGACTGCTGGCCTTGCTCAGTGGGTTAAGGATCCGGTGTTGCCAGGAGCTGTGGTGTAGATCGCAGATGCAGCTTGGATCCCGAATTGCTGTGGCTGTGGTGTAGGCCAGCAGCTGTAGCTCCAATTCGACCCCTGGGCTGGGGAACCTCCATATGCTACGGGTACAGCCCAAAAAATACAATAAATAAATAAATGCTTTTTATTGGGGGGGGGGGAATCTTAATTGTAAAACTACCACTCTTACCCAATGCTGAGAAAACATTTTAAAATAGTACAACTTCTAGAAAGTATATTAGCAAAAGTATGAAGAGAAAAATACTAAGATCTTTTGACCTAGATAATAGCATATTTTGTAATATTTCTTAATAATCTAAAACATGGAAAAATGTTATATACACCAGTAATTTCATCCCAGAATTACTTATGCTGAAGAAAACTTAACCTTTATGCCACAGGGGAGAACAGTAAAATAAACTGTGATCTAGATACACAATTGCAAGTTGTGAAAACAGTAAGTAACATTAACTAAAAAAAGAAACCCCACAACATGATGTGTTAAGTCAAGTGAAAGCAGGGACATTCTCTATCAATGTGTTATAATTACGTCTTCCAAAAGTAATGACATAGAAAAAAAAAAGGTGGTGGGGGGGAACGGGGGACTCCAAGATGATAACCATTAGTAAAGAAAAGAGTAGGAATGGATTTTCCACTTTATTTTTCATATTCTCTGTAAAGTGATATTATAATCACAAAGAACATGTGCAGCGCTGTCTGTTTCATACATAGTATAATGCTTTAATACACAACACTTTTTTTAAATTTCATTTTTCTTTTATCTATTGCTGGTAATTAAGATTGTAAACACACTGGATAAGAAGTAAAGGTCATTGAACACATTTTCTAGCCTCCTTGAAAGCACATGAGGGAGGCGTTCTTGTCGTGGCTCAGTGGTAACAAACCCAACTGGTATCCATGAGGACGCAGGTTCAATCCCTGGCCTTGCTCAGTGGGTTAAGGATCCGGCGTTGCTGTGAGCTGTAGTACAGGTCACAGACGCACCTTGGACCTTGTGTTGCTGTGGCTGTGGGGTAGGCTGGCAGCTGTAGCTTCAGTTGGACCCCTAGCCTGGGAACTTCCATATGCTGCAGGTGCGGCCCTAAAAGGACAAAAAGAAAAAAAAAAAAGAAAGAAAGAAAAAGCAAGTGCTCATGGGAGATAGAGAGAATGCCCGCCGTAGTGTCAGCGGAGTGTCACCTGTGCAGAACACGATCTCTTTCTCTTTTTCTTTCTTCTAATCTTCGGCCACTCCTGTGGCACATGGAGGCTCTCAGGCCAGGGGTCAAACCAGAGCTGCAGCTGAGGCCTACGCCACAGCCACAGCCAAGACCATATCTAAGCAGTGTCGGCGACCAACGCCACAGCTTATGACAATGGTGGATCCTCAACCCACTGAGTGAGGCCAGGGATCAAACCCGAGTCCTCACAGATACTAGTTGGGTTCATTACCACTGAGCCACAAGGGGAACCCCCAGAACACTATTTCTTGAAGTTAAAATGTTTTGCCCATTCATTTAAAAACATGGAAGATAATATGAGAAAAAGAATATGTGTGTGTGTGTATATATATGTATATTACACATATATTACATATATACACACACACGTGACTGGGTCACTTTGCTGTACAGTAGAAATTGACAGAACACTGTAAACAAATCTAATGGAAAAAATAAAAATCATAAAATAAAAAAATAAAAATAAAAAATTCATTAATTAACATAGTTTCCTTTTGACTTGATATTAGATGTCTTCACTTAGCAAATATTAATTCTTGGCATTAAACCTTCATAAGAATATTTTTAAAAAATCTAAGTACATCAAATAAAAATTTTTGAAAAAGCTCTTTGGCACATAGGAAATATTTCCTTCCTAAGTGAAAACATTCAGTGAGTAAAACAGGCTGTTTTCCTGGGTACAGTACACCAGCAACATAATTACGAAGGAGCACTATCTCCACACAGCAACTCTTCCCTCTTCCATTTCTGGATTACCTCACATACCCTTTTCTGACCTCATCTGATTTCATATGACTTGGTACAATGATCAGAGCTAAGCAGACAGACCATAGTTTTCTATAAATAAAAAGAAATGTTTGTGCTTTGGTTCCAAATCCTTTTTGATGATACTATCCAAGCTATGGCTGTACACTTGGTTAATTCTTTTTTGGAACAGTTAAGATAACTTCCAGGTCCCTTTTCTGGATGACTCTGGGTAAAAGAGTCCTTCCCACTAAGTTAAGAAGGAATTAACTTTATCTAAATACACGGATTACCTTGCACTTCTTTGCCAACATGGAAATTCACCTTCTAGTTAGTGTTTCTTTTCACACAAGCTCAAAAGATAAGTCTAGAGCTGATTCCATTAAGCTTGACTTTAAATTACCTGGAAGGGCCTGGAGACCCAGGTACACTTAATGATTTCCCTGGCTATCACATCTTCCATTCAAATAAGTAGCAGATAGATCATAGACAGACAGACAGACAGACAGATGGATAGACTGATTCTGTACTAGAACCGGCGAATTCCATATTCTCCACGCTTCCATGGCTAGAGAAATATTAGTTATTTCAAAGCAACTTTACTATAGAATCTTGTCAAAGGCTTTTTAAACGTCTGAATAGTCACATTTACTGGTTTTCCTTTAGTTGTCATTAGACAGGCATATCTTCTTCTTCTAGCAACCATGCCGTATTTCCTCTTGTGTGTTATACTTGTTTGTGCTAGCTATCATACGGTATAGTTCAGATTCTAACCGCATATGCCTAGGATGGAAAGTATACGTGGCAACGGGCAGCCTCCGAAAACCCTCCTCAGGAACAAGGGTCCCACTGACAACCGGTCTATGGACACACTGTAAATCTGCTGCCAAACTGAAGGAAACTGGGGACTTAACTACATCTAATTTTGTTGACTTCATTTATAGAAAAAAAATGTATGCACACACATAATACATAAAATACACATGCACGTCAGTATACGCACATATATACATGTACATATTATTCTATTCGATCTCGTATGCCTAACGTGTCCATCTGAAGAATAGTTTGGAAATGGAAATCACTAACATCTAAATCCAGATCAAGGTTAAGAATTCACTGACGGTTTGCCCTGTCCATCCCTGAGGCAAAAGTTTGCTCCGTGATACCTCATGGTACTGTTTCAATAACTGGCTTTTTCTTCTTTTGTGTGTGATGGTTTTAGAGTATTTTGGTGATGGTTCAAATTCTCTGCTGGCCTGATTAATAAGCAAATTACTTATTAAGTACAAAACTTGAATGATTTATAACCAACCCTAAGGGCATTGATGTCCAGACTTCGGTCCATGTATTTCTTCTTTTCATATTTATCTCGAATAAATCCCTCGACAGCGCTGCAAAAAGCTGGTTAAGGATAAATCAAACAAATCTCTCTCCCAGCGCGACTACAAAAGGTCAATTTGTATCCCATGGACACTGTCCTCCTCCCTCCCCCCTCTTCCCCACGGGCTCCCGGGCTCTTCTTCTCCTACGGTTCCCCGATCAAAACCTTAAAATGCCCCCTTCATTGTTACTGCAGGAATTCAAAACTTCCTAGGATTTTCCTTCGGAGTAATGATAACAGAAAATGGGATTGGTCTTCCTTTTGACATCAGTGGAACCTGTGGCTGTTCTAGAATACAGGTAAAGCATTCAATTATCTATTTTAAAGCCCTTAGGTCAACAGGTCTTAAGCAAAGACACCTGAGTGCCCCTTAAAATTATAACTTCTTTGCCCTACTGCCAGATTCTCATCTGTGCGTCTTCTGCCGGGCCCCAAATCTGCATTTAACACATTCCACTTGCACCCTCCAAAAAGCAAACTCTAAGAAGATGGTCTGCAAAGTGCATTTTGAGACGCACTGCCTTCAGAGGGTTTGATTTTATGAGTTGGGTGCTATCCCCTTTTGAGGGCATCAGGGAAGAAAGTTATTAACTGGTCAACCACAGTTACTTCTTTCAGCCAGGACATATAAAAAGGCATTAAAAATGAATGGCACTTTTGCTGATTCAACACAGCATAATAAACTATTCTTTTTATCAAACAATAGTTTCAGAGATACAAAAAACTATTGGAGATGTCACCTTACGGAAGAATTCACAGTAAACCACTGCAGTCTTAATTCCCGAGAGAGACACTCTTCCAGCATTAGAAAGTACACATGTGCTTTCCGCGTGTCTTGGTTTCAGGAAAGAGGAAACACACATAAAGATGGCCCAGTTGGATCATGGATCTTGAACCTCTGTGACTCTCCCCAAACACCAAAAAACCACTCAGCCATCTAAGTTGCTCCAGAAAAGATACGGGTCTATTTGAGGTCGCCGAAAGGTTTCAGGCAGGTAGGCTTCATAAAGGCGGTTTGCCTTTCCATTCCCCATCTCTTGCATGCACTGCGATCAGACAGATGTGCAAAAAAGGGAATGTCAGGAAAGATTTGAAAAGCTTCTCACCCAAACGCACACTTTTACAACTGAAGAGCCAACCTAGAGAGTGGCAGAACCGGGATTTGAACCTGTGTGTTACGATTTCTAATCCGTGGTTCTCTCTACTCCCAACCACTGGCCCCCACAGCTGTCTTTCCTGCCACCTCCTTTCCTTTTACTGAAAGATTTGTCAGACAGGATACACTTAATTCGATAATTCAAGATCCGCTTTGAAAGTCCAAGGCATACAGCTGCCAATCAAAATGTCTACTTGGCAGGCAACCATCAGTGTCCAGTCAGGCAGGTGGTAATCTGGTATCACTACGGTTCTGAGTTTAGAGTAGTAATGAACCTATTATGCTCTATTGCCAATAAATGTGTTTGCCATCCAACTTCTGAAATACAGACTCCTTAACACTTGTGAGGGATTCGCCCCAAGATTAAAAAAAAAAAACAACGAAAAACAACGATGCTTCAAATTCCCAAGTACCTCTATGGCATGTATTTTTCCTTCATAAGATACAATAAAGTATAACTGAAAAATATAACTAAACATTTAGGCCTTTAGTGAATTTATACAACTAATCTAGAATAACCTCTAAAGCCATTTTCTGTTCAGAATCACCTCATTTCCAGCCCCAATTTTAGTAACTGGTTTTCTCTGGAGCCTGTCTTTTCTCCCCCCACAACTAGATTTTTTTTTTTTTTTTTTTTTTTTTTTTGGTCTTTTGTCTTTTTAGGGCCGTGCCTACAGCATATGGAGGTTCCAAGGCTAGGGGTCTAATTGGAGCTGTAGCCACCAGCCTACCCCACAGCCATAGCAATGCCAGATCCGTGCCCCTCTGCGACCCACACCACAGCTCACGGCAATGCTGGATCCTTATCCTACTGAGCAAGGCCAGGGATTGAACCCACAACCTCATAGTTCCTAGTCGGATTCGTTCCCGCTGCTCCAGGACGGGAACTCCTCACTTTATTTTTTAATTTTTTTGTCTTTGAGGAAAGAAATTGTTTTTGATTTACTTTAATAAGTTCCAGGGCAGGAGGAGGATAGAGAACAATGAAGGCACATCGAGGAGCAGGCTGAACTCACTCACTTAAGTGTCTCACTCCCAGCCCGTCAACCTAACAGCCAGTAAGATTCATATGTGCATTTTCGCAACAGAACATCATTAGACGTCTACGCATTGGAGGGGTTTGAGGTTTTTTTAAGTGAATATCTAAAACTACAAATGTTAGATCTGCAAATGACAAGGGTCTTCTAAACTTTTCAACTTTCCTTTATCTTCACCTCTGTGCCCAGAGTGAGCCTCTGGACCTACTTTCACACGGAAACGCGGGAGCAGCCGACTCGGTCGTGGGCTGTGTGAGTACCTGGATCTGTTCTTGGGTCCACTGGTCGAGGTTAACTGACTTGACCCTGGATATGTGCACCCCGAGGTTCCTGTGGATTCCAGCACAGCGGATGCAGATGAACACGCCAATGTTCCAGGAGGCCCATCGCGGCCCTGCGCAGGTGGGAACAGGGCAAAAAAGCACAGGTTAAGACAACATTCCAGACCCAAACGGAGGCATTTAGACCATAAGGTAACGTTTCTCCTAGAACATAAGTGAAAGAATTGTTACCGCAATACTTTTTTTTTTTAACTGGTTTCATTCATTCCTCCAAGAATCAGCCTTTTTAAAAGTGTTTTTAAGTGTATAGAGGATTTGTGTATAACTCCTACAGCTGTACACCCGCAACACCATCTAATTCCAGAGCATTTTCATCACCCCGAAAAGCTATCTCAAACCTATGAGCAGGCACTCCCCATTTCCTACCAACCTCCCCCTACCACTGGCAACAACTTTCTGTCTTTATAGATTTGCCAGTTCTGGACATTCATATCAATGGAATTATATAATATGTGGGCATTCATGTATGGAGCAGCTGTTTCCAATGTCTGATAATGTGAGCGTTGAAATGCATATATTGTAATACCATTACTTATGTTTTAAAAAAAAAATCCAAGGTGCACAGTGCGCAGTCATGTTGCATTCTACTTAGTGTCTCACATGGACAGCCCTCTCTCAAGGAGCTTTTCAATGGTGGTGAGGCCTGGATTCAGTTTTCCTGCTAGGAAAAAAGACACAGACATGCCATGCCAGGTCAAGGCTTTGCCTGAAATTCAAAACGTGCTTATTCTCCCCACCCCACCAGGCCTATAAAATATGCATCCAGCTTAACGTAACAGGATCCTTCCCCCTTGGGCTGATGTTCCTATTTTACCCAGAACTATCTGGATTCAAGATTGTTGAATAATAAAGATGCTTCCTGCAATAAAAATCTCAGATATATATTTTAATAAAAATCTGTTACATAATCTCCCATCCCCTGCCAGCTCTTCTCACCCCAGTAATCACTCTGAAAAATTTTCAAACTCCTCTTCCTAATTTTTATACAGGATAAAAGTGACTTACTTTTATATGACACCTGCCAAAAACTTACTAAAATATCACTAATACTTCCTTCTCCATCAAACCACTAGGCAGAAATTTATCACATAAAATGAGCCGGATGTCAAAGTTAGAGGTTGTGATAAAGAGGTGAAAAGATATTAATTGATTTTCTACAGAGATAAACAGGAACAAAGGACACAAGATGTCAGTTCTGCTGGCTAGAGACAATCATTTGGTTGGTCTGCAGGTTTGACAGCAGTTTTAATGCAGGAATGCTAGGGTAATACGGCAGAAAATTATTCCTATAAAGTTGAATCCACAATTACTATAAATAAGAATGCAAAATTTGGACAAAGATATCACTTAGACATTACGCCAAAAACTGCAAACACAGAAGGCGCGAGTCCTTCTTACAACCACCAGGTGGTGTTCTCTGCCTGAAATTTTATCCCAATACCCTCTTATTACCATAATCTTGAGAGGCTCAGATTTATCTTCTAAAAAGACCCTCAGGGAGTTCCCATCGTGGCTCAGTGGTTAACGAATCTCACTAGGAACCATGAGGTTTCGGGTTTGATCCCTGGCCTTGCTCAGTGGGTTAAGGATCTGGCGTTGCCGTGAGCTGTGGTGTAGGTTGCAGACACGGGATCCGAGTTGCTGTGGCTCTGGCGTAGGCTGGTGGCCTTGGCTCCGATTCGACCCCCTAGCCTGGGAACCACGGGAGCAGCCCAGGAAATGGCAAAAAGACAATAAATAAATAAACAAACAAATAAATAAAAAGACCTTCAGTCCCTTCAAATCCCCAGACAGATTTGCACAGTAGATCTGCCATGTGGCTAATGAACACGCAGACGACGCACATGCTTCTTTCAGTGGCCGGGAGTTACATACACACAAAACGAACAATCTAAACAGATGTAGGCGTATAACTCCCACAGCTGCATACCCGCAACACCATCTAATTCCAGAACATGCTTCCTGAGGATGCTGTGTGTCTATTTCAGGTCATAGTTTTCATAAAGGGACTCAGATAAAATACATTAGTTACATAGGATGAAAAATGGAACCAAAAGTTAAAATTTCATGTTTCTTTACCATTTTGCCCTTTGTTCTAGATTCCAGAACTTGTGATAAGATAGTTAAAATTATATTTGTTTGCTCAAAATCAGAAGCTAAAAACACTAATTAAATGTTAGGTGTTTGCTTCTTGGCACTTCAATCAGGAGAAGGTGATTCCCAAACGTGTAAGCTACTGTCACTGTGGAATTTCTCCAGGTCCCATTTCGAGTATTTAAAGCCCCTTTGCCTTGGAGGAACATAAGACTGAGTCCTGCTGTTCTGGAGCCACTAACAAGGCCTCAGTTCAGAAACACAGGCAGTAACATTTTCATGAGGTCTGAGGAAAGCCTCCTCTATCCCTCTCATGGCCTTTGCCCAGGGAAATACCGATAGTTCTACCTCAGACACAGTCTCTTTTAGTTTTAAGCCACTAGATTTATTAATCGATAACTGCATGTTCCTTAAAGGTTTCTGAAATTGGACAAAAGGAAAAGACAACAGAGACAGTTGCTCATACGGCTGAAATTATGGGAAAATGGTGTTGTTATTAAAAGCATAATCTTGGCAACTAGCAAATAAACTTAGGGTTGATGGTCAGCTTTATCAATAACCAGCGGTGTGACCTTCAGAGAAATACTTAAACTTCCTAAGCCTCCGTTTCCTCAAAATTCGTAGAGTAATACTCGCAGCGCTTAGAATAGGGAGGGTAACAATAAAAGAGAGCTACACATGAGAACATGGTACAGAGTGAGATTCCAGAACGCATTTCCCATTCACCTCCACTGACAAGGCATGTTAACGCATAGATACGCATCCCGACACGACGCAATACCACGGAATGCTGCTGGTCAGACAAGAACACGAGTTCCAGTCCTAAAAGGTCAGAACCAGAATCAAGTGGCGGAAGAGCAGTAAGAAGAAATTTACCCTGGATCCAATTTCAAAGTCTTCTAGCAAACGTGAAATTTGAAGCAGCTTCTTTGATCCCCCTCAAAATATTCCTTGAAAATGCACGCCCTAGCCCCCCCCACCTGTTCCCCTTTTCTGTTATACACGCCCACCCTGCCCTTGCACCCCACACGCCTCCACTACACACACAAAGGAAGGCAGAAAGCTGACATCCTGACGTGCCTGGATTCACAGTACCCAGGGTTGCTGCTCCAACGCCAGCCTACTTCAATACGGGATCCGTGCAGAGCTAATCCAATTGTTCCATACGTCTTGGTCACGGCAACCACGGAGAAGATGTAACAGCTATCATTTTGGAGTTGAAAGTGGACAGAGACTTTGAGAGGCAATATTCTGAACCATTTTGAAAGCAAAGAGGATAGGCATTGACACACACTGGTAGTGATTAGCACAACAGAAGAACAAGGTCATGGCTGAGTGAATATATTCAACAGGGGCCTAGGAGCAGGCTCAGGAAGCATTAAGCAGTATTAAAATTAACAAATGATCATCCTGCAATAAGGGACCAGTAAAAATGAAAGTATATGGATTTGGCTAATCTGTCAAGAAATCGGCTGTAGTTAAGTACCAGCCTGGCATCAGGGAAATCTGGGCTGACACGGACCAGCTGCATGCCTTTTGACAAGTCCTCTAGGGCTTATTTCCCCGTTTGTAAAATGGAAAGTATATAAATGTGAATCCAGTTTACATTCAGCTACTGTACAGCTTCTACAAAACTGAGTAACTACTGATGCCTGGCTGTCAATTTCCCTTGCTGATAAAACTTCTCCTACCACCAGAGCTGCTAGGCGTCGAAGGGTTCTGGGCTCGAGAAGTCAGCCCAGGGAAGAGAACCAGCGTCATGGATGGCCTGAAGCTACTATTATAATTACAAACCATTGATCTCTAACCCCTGGAGTCCCAAAAAGTAAACGTTGAGGGAAAAACAAATTGACAAATCAATGGATACCCACAGGTAGACTTGCCAGCATCATGGAGCTGTTGAAAAGCTCTTTGACAGGCAGGGACAAGGAAAGGAGAGAAATTCTCTTCCGTCTTCCATCCACGCTCTGTTGAATCTATCTTGGAAACTTTCCTAGACTCTATCCATTTCTACCTAGGCCTCCTCATAGCTCACCTATAAGCATTCAAGATTCCCTAATTCAGAGAGCTCACAGGCTAACAACTAATTGGTCTCCAGACTCCATCAGAATAATCTCTCTAAAACACAAATCTCTACAGGTCAGGCCCCCAAATATAAATCTTTCATGTCATCTCCAGTATAAAAGCGAAAATGTAGGAGTTCCCATCATGGCGCAGTGGTTAACGAATCCGACTAGGAACCATGAGGTTGCGGGTTTGATCCCTGGCCTTGCTCAGTGGGTTGCTGTAAGCTGTGGTGTGCGTCACAGACACGGCTCGGATCCTGTGTTGCTGTGGCTCTGGCGGAGGCCGGTGGCTGCAGCTCCGATTCAACCCCTAGCCTGGTAACCTCTATATGCCGCGGGAAGCAGACCTAGAAAAGGCAGAAAGACAAAAAAAAAAAAAAAGTGAAAATGTAAACTGGTGCAAATTTTCTTTCTTTTTTTCCTTTTTTTGCTTTCTACGGCCGCACCTGCAGCACATGGAGGTTCCCAGGCTAGGGGTCAAATCGGAGCTACAGCTGCCGGCCTGCACCACAGCCACAGTAACTCGGGATCCAAGCTGGGTCTGTGACCTACACCACAGTTCATGGCAACACCCAATCACCGACCCACTGTGTGAGGCCAGGGATCGAACCCGCATCCTCATGGATACTAGTCAGATTCGTTTCCACTGCACCACAACGCGGGCTCTGGTGCAAATTTTCTGAACGGCATATCCCAAATTTAGCTCTCAATCTCCTGCCACAGAAACTGCTCGTCCTCCATTCTTCTCCATTTCAGTCAATCACACCTCCACCCATTCAAATGCATCAGTCCAAAATTTATACATCTTTCCTTATACGTCTCTCCTCAACCACCATATCTATCCCATCACCAAGACCAAACACCTCTCTCAAATCAGTATCTCTTCTCTCCATCCGAAATGCTCATTCTCTAATCCAAAGTCACCAGATCTCTCAGACTGTGTAATAACCTAAATAATGTCTCTCCACTTTTATATTCCCTTATCCTTCAAACTTAGACCAAAACCATTCTCCACAAAAGAGCCAGCTTGAGCTCTTAAAGAAGCAAACGGGATCTTGCCACTCAGCCACTTAAAAATCCTTCCTGTGGAAGCCTTGCTTCTATCACCGCTGGATGAAAGAACAAAATCCTTAACACGGTCTCCAAGGGCTTAGCGATCTGGCCTGGGGCTACTTCCCCAGCCTCTCAGCGCCAATCATACCAGCCTTCTTTCATTTCCTCAAAACGCCAACATGTTCCTTACGTAGGGCTTTTTTTTGGCCTTTGTACACGCTGCTCCCAGCAGCTCTTTCCCAGCCACCATCCACCCCTTGCAGCCTGGTCAATTCCTATGTATCACGAAGGTCTTAGCTGAACAGTTTCTTCCTCAAGGGAATCCTTCCTTGGTCCCCCATCTAAACCAGGTTTTAGTCCCTCTTCCATCTTTTCTTCTGGTTTTTACGTTCATTACAGAAAATTTCAAACACACAGAAGCCAAGTATAATTAACCAGCAGGTCCAGCAATGATCATCCTCTGGCCAGTCTTATTTCAGCTGTACTCCCACACATTCAACTCCCAACTGTGGAGTACTTTGAAGCAAATCCCAAATATGGTACCATTTCATATGTGTATACTTTGATACATATCTCTAAAAATAAGGACTTTTTAAAGGTTATAAACTTGCATTTACCCTCGACCTTTTCTAAGTTGTACTATACTTTATCGTACATTTGTTTGTGTGACGGCTGAATGTGTCTTTTCCACCATAAGTGCCCCGAGAGCAGACACAGATCAGTGATGTTCGCTGTCACGTTCCCAGAGCACAGTTCCTCACACACAGCAGGGAGGTGAAATCTGTTTAAAAATTAATTAAAAATAAGTAAATCCTTTGAAACCCCTCCCCCACCTCTTGTAAGAATTCATGGGGGAAATAACAGGTCAGGTACACAAAGAAATATTCATTAACATAGTATAATAAGGTTCTAACAAAAATTAGAACTATGATATCACTACACAATTAGGGAAAAGATTTTGTAGCTCTTTATTTAATATAGAAACATGTCCATGTTATATTACTTATAAAATCCAATTTTAAACAGTATACACAGAACCATTTTTGTTTAAGAATGGGAATAAATATATATGTATGTACAGAAAAACTGTCTAGAAGAATATATGTAAAATATTAAAAGCTATTATTTCTGGGTAGTGGGATTGTGAAATATTTATTTTCCTTCTTTTTTTTTTTTTTTTTTTATCTTTTTGTCTTTTCTAGGGCCTCACCCGCACTGAGGGAGGCCAGGGATCAAACCTGCAACCTCATGGTTCCTGGTCAGATTCACTAACCACTGAGCCACGACAGGAACTCCTATTTTCCTATCTTTTTAATATACTCTGACTTTTTTGCAATTAACTTGTATTACTTTTGTAATGAGAAAAATCAGTACAGATATTTTAGAAACAAAACACAGCCATCCATGGCTCCTTACTGGCTGTGGGATAAGTTGAAACTCCTTAGCACGACAATAAAGCCTTTTAAGAGCTTGTGCTTTGCATGCGATGTTAAGCCATCATTCTGAAACGTGTCCTGACTCACACCTCTTTGCCTACACCTTCTTCCTACCAGGAATGGCTTTCTCCCCCATTCCCTGCTTGACAAACTTCAAAATCCAGTCCAATGTCACCTCGTCCATCCATGAGGCCCTCAGTGAAATAAACTTTGACCTTCCTTATGCTAATAGTTCACTGCATGCTTTGCTCTTCCAATACTTAATATCTTATTACAGTTGTTTACAAGTCTCTCTTACCCTAAACAGACTCACAGCTCCAGAAGGCAAGGACCACATCCCTTCATCATTTATCCCGAACACTTAGCACCATGCTTGCAAACAGTATATACAAAATAAATATTTGTTAAAAGAAGTTACGAATTACCAAGATAAAAGTATACAATTTTTTTTCCTGTTTTGCGAAATGAAGGGAGAAGAAGTTTTCAAACACCCTAAAGATAAAGATATTATACAGAACTGGGATTAGGTCATTCTGGTGAGGCTCCAAAGACAGAACTGGCACCAATGAGTAGAAGTTGATTTTAGCACACTCTGGAGAAGAATTTCCTAACGAAGGCTGCGTGAAAACAAACGCAGCACAACCAGCAATGGTGGAATAGCAGTAAGTACCAGCGCTCAAGCAGAGACTGGATGATCAACTTTGAGGGATGGTAGAGAAATGATCCCTGTGCAGTGAGTGGGGAAAACCAGGAGCTTCGACTCCTACGGTTCTATTAGCTGATTGGTAGGAAATTCTTAGGTCTCTCCTGACTGAAATTCAATGGTTCTGAAAAATGCAGTGTGAGATGACCTATGACGATGTTAGGTCTTGATGAACCTAAAAATCTGAAATCAAATTCACTTCATGGAGCCTATGACCGGCACTGAAAGCTGGCTTAAATGTGACAGACACATGAGGGCAAACCTAAACTGGCACACTCTGCTTTGAAAATAGAGGCAAATTTCTCTTGGACTTGGCCTATCATTAACTCCAACATGAAATTTGGGAATCAAAGTGAAGAAGAAGCGGTGTTTGTTTTAAGTACAATTCTATTGCTACTAACTCAGTTCCACCATCACCTCCCTTCAACCCCTGACTCACTACAAACAACACACAGAAACACCAGTGCCATCTGGGAGGAATTAAGTAGGGCTACTCAGAGGTATGTTTACCAGCCTATTTCCAACTACACAAAAGAGAATTCATCTAGTTCCCTATTCCAAAATAACAATAAACTCGACTTCTGTAAGTACAAACATTTTAAGGAACCATGAGACCAAAATGAGAGCTTACTCAATCAACCTTTCCTCTCAGAATGCTCTGCAAGAGAAGTCCCTTTCCATCCGGTCCATCTTGCAAGACTGCTGTTTCCTTCTGTCAAAGAGACACTGTGCACATTTATACACTTGAAAAAAAAAACAGAAGTTAAGCTTTTTAAATGTTTGAAACAAAGCAAACTGAAAGATTTCTGAGACTGACTAGAGAATAAAGGGAAATACTGCACCAGGAAGTCGAAAATGGGAAAATGGGAGATGAAGGACTGTTAGAAGTCGCTGAGTCTCACATCCTGCTGAATGCGATCCCTTGGTGCCTCTCAGAAGAGCTGTGGTACTAAGTCAGTTATGTACCATTTCGAAAGGAAGGTCATTCTACCACTGGATGGCACTAAATCGTGGAGATGCCTTGCTTACACTTAGTCCTCTAATCTGCCTTCTTAACCATTTTTACCTCCTGGTGCCACTTCTATACTCTTCCCATACTTATATACAGTAACAGAAAATGCAAGATAATGATCTGGAGATTCTAGCGGGAGAGAGCAGCTTATTCACACATGCAACCAAAGTACAAGCCAGCTGAGTCAACTTAATCTAAGAGGTCAATGACTGAACAGATAGATGTAGCAAACAGATTGCTATGACATCAGCGGAGATGAAGCAAAGCAACACTATCTTCCTATTAGGTAACCAGAAAAAGGAGCTTAGTGAAGTAGAACAGGGCTAAGCACTCACTGATGAAATAATTAGTCGGTCGACATCTAAACTTATTTTAGCAGTTTATTTTATTTTCAAAACTTATTTATTTTTGGAGTTCCCCTCGTGGCTCAATGGTTAATGAATCCGACTGGGAACCATGAGGTTGCGGGTTCAATCCCTGGCCTTGCTCAGTGGGTTAAGGATCCGGCGTTGCCGTGAGCTGTGGTGTAGGTTGCAGATGCTGTTCGGATCCTGAGTTGCTGTGGTATAGGCCGGCGGCTACAGATCCGATTTGACCCCCTAGCCTGGGAACTTCCATATGCTGCGGGAGCAGCCCAAGAAATGGCAAAAAAGCAAAAAAAATTATTTACTTTTGGCCATGCCCACAGCACGTGGAAGTTCCTGGGGCCAGGGATTGAATGTGTGCCATAGCAGCAACCCAAGCCACTGCAGTGACAACACCAGATCCTTAACCCTCTGTGCCACAAGGGAACTTCAGCAGTCAATTCTAAATGCCTTTCTCTAAAGACATTAAAGCTGTAACACTAGGAAATCAATAGGGAAGCGGACTGGGGACCAGTGAGAGCAAGGGGACAGACGACATCTTTCTCTGGTTAGCGGCCCTCATAGACAGTGCATCTACCTTGACTTTGATCTGCTCTGGTACCACAAAATTAAATACAACTGAAAAAGCACCTACAGAAAGGAATTAAGTCTAAAACAATAAAACAGCTAAAGGGGCCAGGGCCAAAACAAGGCACATGTCTCTACCTGGCTGTAGCAGCTTTCTCAGCTTCTCTATATACTGGCTCTTCACACTCTCTAAAGCCTAGGAAAGGCAGTACTTTCTCTGAACCAGTCCAGTAATGTGCTTATACATACCTCACATCATTTACCTGGCTCCTGCTAGCCACAGAACTAAAGTTATGGGTTACCTAAGCTATGCCACTAATCAGCGGTATGACTTTAGACAAATCAATTCACTTCTCTGACAGTCAATTTCCTTACCTAGATTAGATTCTTTCTTCCTTTCTTTCCTTCTATTTTGTTTTATTTTATTTTTGCTTTTTAGGGCCACATCTGCTGCAAACGGAAGTTCCCAGGCTAGGGGTCAATTAGACCTGCAGCTGCCGGCCTACACCACAGCCACAGCAACGCGGGATCCAAGCTGTGTCTGCAACCTAGACCACAGCTCACAGCAATGCCGGATCCTTGACCCACTGAGCAAGACCAGGAATCCAACCTGCATCCTCACGGATACTAGTCAGGTTCATTACCACTGAGCCATAAAGGGAACTTCCTAGATTAGATTATTTCTAAAATCTTCCTCTTCTAAAAGATAGTAATAGTATCTCTAAAATTTATTAAACTACTCCAAAAAGACTAAAGGAAGCTATTTAACTTTTGGTAAATGTAGCTCCGCATCAGTCTCATTTTCCTTACTGTATTATCAGACAGTAAGGATTTACTGTGGGTTAGGCTGTAACTCTTCCTTTCTGGCTATCCCAGCAGCTGGATTTATATATACTTAGGTGGTGTTCTGCTAATAAAGAACTACCAATCCAGGAGTTCCCATAGTGGCTCAGTGGTTAACGAATCCAACTAGGAACCATGAGGTTGCGGGTTTGATCCCTGGCCTTGCTCAGTGGGTTAAGGATCTGGCGTTGCCATGAGCTGTGGTGTAGGTTGCAGACGCGGGATCCGCGTTGCTGTGGCTGTGGCGTAGGCCGGTGGCTACAGCTCCGATTTGACCCCTAGCCTGGGAACCTCCATATACCACGGGAGCAGCCCAAGAAACGGCAAAAAGACAAAAAAAAAAAAAAAAAAAAAAAAAGAACTACCAATCCAACCAACTTGTACTATTATTCCTCAGCTCTACTTCCTGGACTACTTCAGAAGGGAAAAACCCAGGTTTGAATTTTTCTGGCTCTGAAAAGGACATTCTGCCACATTATGTTCTGATGACATCACTGCCCCATTCGAAGATATGTAATGAGATCTCCATTGACAACTAAATTCCAAACTTTCACGTGTGGCTTAAATTCTTCCATGATCTGAGCCTTTCGAGAATCAACTCTTATTACTCCTCTTCTCACTTCTATACACCAACGAAAAATCACTTCCCCTTAAAACTGTGTGTACAGCTGCCAGCTGCCATGTTCCTGCCACACAGAGAAATCTGAGCGGGTGACTCCTACTTACAGACACTCAGAGGCCTTTTTCTGATTTGGAGACAAGAGCCCGATTGTGAGACTCCTGGACAAGGTGAGTCCCTGATTCTGAGCAGAGGCCTCTGACTGCCACAGAGATGTAACGATGTCTTTCTGGCCAGTGTTGGAGCAGCTGTGTCGTGCTACTGGTGCACGGCATGAAAGCCTGAGACAAGGCCCAAGCCTCCTGGGGTTTCCCTGGGAGATTCTGGTATGTGATGCTATGATTGTTTTCATAGTAAAGAGCTGATGTATTTTAAGGAGAGGAAAAGAGCCAGTCAAAACATCTTCTTCCTGGGTTAAAGAATCTCATGAAGTCAGTGAGAGGATTAGACTGAGTACACGAGCTGATGCTGCCAGTGGGGGCCAGTCCACTATAAACACTGAATATGGCAAGACTTTATAAATCTAAACAGGTCCACCTCTTTGCTTGAGGATATAGTAGAGTTTTCTGAAAAACAACTAAAAGTGAGCCCGCTGAACTTTCATTTCATGGAGTGCTGATGGCTTGCCTTCAAGGACATACATGATCACTCAAAGGTACATCGACAACTCTCCAGTCCCTAGTGACTGGTGCCAAAACACTCTAAAAGCACCTCAAGAAGAATGTAGAGCAACTTTAGAGGGAAAGAATGGATGGTATGATTGAAAACACTCATTTTTAGGAAAGTCTAGGTTTGCCGTCCCAAGAAGCTGCAAAATGGAGGCAAAGAGTGTGGGAACTAAGGAGTTCCTGATATGGGGCAAGGGGTCAGCAGTGGCATCTTGGGAGTGCTGGGACACAGGTTCGATCCCTGACCCGGGACAGTGGGTGAAGAATCCAGCGTTGCTGCAGCTGAGGCTTAGGTGGCAACTGCAGCTCGGCTCTGGTTCCTGGCCTGGCCTGGGAACTCCAGCTGCCTCGGGGTGGCCAAAAACAGAAAAACAAAAAAACAGAGTGTGGTGACTGAAGAAAAAAATGCTTGAAAACTCAAATACACAGGTGAAATAGGCGGTGAATGATAAAAAGAGCCAGCTATGACAGAAACTGGGCTGGAGAGGATAAATCTCCCTGCTCTCTTTAGAGATTACATGGATGATGGCAATTTGGGGTTGGACAAAAAGAATGGATCAGAAAATGGAGACCACCTAGACTATGAGACGAAGCTGATTCAAAGAAACTCATCCGTGCTGTTAACTTAAATGTTCCCTTAAAAAGGCCTGAGGGAGAAAAGCAAGGAATGTTCTTAAATCAAGTGGAGAAAATCAAATGAAAAAGAGCTTACAAGTCAAAACGAGGAATTTCCAAACTGAGCAGCCCCTTTGCAAGTTGAATATTCAGTTTGAAAGTGAAATTCAAAAGCTTCAGCTGAAACCTCAAATACTGACTGAATTACATCAAGAACAAGTAATCAAACTTCACAGACAGTTAATCAAGGAGGGGATTTATTTACTGCCTAGAAAAAAAGAAGGAACTTCCTGAAGTGTACAGAAACATGAGCAGAAGTGCAACTCCTACAGAAAGCTGGCCAAAGACCTAGAGAGAGAATTGGAAAGAAACACTTCCTTCTATCAAAGATGGATCATGTCCCATGAGGGAAAAAAAAAAAAAACCTCAACAAAGTTGGCTGGCATTTCTGGCCACTGAGAGAAAAGCTCAACGAGCTAAGAAAAGAAGTGGTCACAGGAAGACACGAATGGGCTAAGGCAGAGTTCAGATCCCAGCTTTCCCCCAGCGGGGCCTCCGCCCTGCTATTTAGCAAGCAGAGGCCCCAGGGGGTGAGGGGGTGAGGGGGTGAGGGGGTGAGGGGGTGAGGGGGTAGGGCATTCCCAGGAAGGAGGAGGTTGCACTGTGAGGCTGAGAGAGTGTGTGTCCAGGTTTAAGGCCATAGGAGCCACCTCCTGAATAGCCACGGTCATGGCAGAACATCTGCCTATGTCTTCTCTTCAAAAGTCATTTTGATTTCTCCCTTTTCAGTTAATGGCTGTTAGTCAGTTGATGCTACATTTGCTCTTATAATAATTCCTAAGACAAGGTTAATACAATGCTTAGGAACACATTTCCACTTCCCTGGACTCTCTAGAATTAGATTAACTGCTGTGCTTTGACTGCAATAAAAGATCCTCTATGACTTAAACCATTCATTCAAGTTCGATGTGACCAGGTGGAAACATTGGAAACAATACAGGACATGCAACGAGTTGTTAGTAAAAATCTGTCAAAGTAAAAATATTTATCCCAATAAATTTTGATTTTTTTTTCTTTGTTTCTGTTTTTTTGCTTTTTAGGGCCGCACCCATGGCAATATGGAGGCTCCCAGGCTAGGGGTCGAATCAGAGCTACAGCTGCCAGCCTACACCATAGCAATGCAGGATCCTTAACCTACTGAGCGAGGCCAGGGATCGAACCCACAACCTCAAGGCTACTCATCGGATTCATTTCCGCTTCGCCACATTGGGAACTCTTTGACTGGTTTCCAGAACAATGTAAAACAAAAACTAAACAACACTACCCTCAGTTAAACTTAGTAATATTTTTATTAGTTTAGCCCTAAATTCATAGATTGGGGAACTGACATTTTGCAATTATTAATTTCTTGATGTTTTTTTAACATTTGTTATTCTATTTAGCAAATGCTTTGCTGTGTAAATGTTTCAAAATTTTATGCAGTCAAAATTAAAAAGTTTTCCCTTCTAAAAAACAAACAAACAAACAAACACAACAAGTATGTTCACAGTTCTTGTTAAATAAATGCTCCCATGAGAGCCCAGTATGAAAGCTGGGGTACACAGGACTGGGCCTCCAAGTGAGAAGCTCCTCTCTTTCTGGATAATCTTGAGTTTCGCCTGGAGGATGAGGTCTCTGATTAATGCCAGTAACCTTAGGAAAAGGCCTGGATGCCCATCCACTGAGAAATGAGTAAAGGCGCCCTGAGTGAGCAGCAGCATGAGAAGGCCAGTTTGCTTTATCCCCTGGGTCAAGTTCTCTAGAGAGAAAATTCCTGGTGGTGGGTTCTTAGATAGCACTTTCCACATGGTGGAGGGCCTGGTGTGAAGAAAAGAGAAATCAAGCAAGGTGATTCAGAATCTACCCTGGTCCTAGGAAGCTAAGGCAAAACGACCTCAGGAATACGAAGCAGAACTGGGACCGGGAACAAGTCGAGGTAGGATCAGCAATTAAACCTTCAAAGGGTGACTATTTTTTAGTTTCATATATTTTGTGTTAAGTTTCCCTTTTTGTTCCTCCTTTGTACTCAGAGTTCTGAATGGGGTTAAGAGGGCTAAGGGAAAAGAATCAGGAGTTCCCACTGTGGCTCAGCAGGTTAAGAACCTGACACAGCATCTGTGAGTATGCAGGTTCGGATCCCTGGCCTCGCTCAGTGGGTTAAGGAGCCAGCATTGCCGCAAGCGGCAGTGTAGGTCGAAGATGCAGTTTGGATCCAGTGTTCCTGTGGCTGTGGCACAGGCCTGCAACTGCAGCTCCCATTTGATCTCTGGCGCAGGTGCAGTTGTAAAAACGAAAAAAGAAAAAAAAAAAATCAAAGGACATAATTTATGTCCACAAGCCAGAGCTTTAGAGCAGAGGCAGCAGTGTGATGAAAGCCTTGATGATCCAGAAGAAGCGCTGAAGGGGGAAAGCGAAGCAGACCACGCTGGGGCCACCTGGGCAACTTTCTGTCTCTACCTGTGGATCATCCTTCCTCAAGTCACATTTTGGAGGCTCTCAGTTTTGACCGATGACGAAAACTGGACTACTTACACCTTCCGGACCAACTTAAGATTGCTCACAAACAGTTAGACATGGGCTATTACTTCCATTTGCAAAACATCATTTTGTGAAAATCTTGCTCCATCTACTTTCCCCATCAAGCCTTTTTTCCTTCCTATTCTGACTCGCATAGTACTTTGCTGTTCCCCAGGGGACACTCATCTAACGATTGTTCTGCTGTTGGGTTTTATACTTGTTTTTATTTAGTAAACTCCTTTAGGTAACAACTGCCTGATTAGTACACTTTTTAAAAACCTAGTATGAGTATTTCTCGTATGTGGACTTGAAATTTGAATTGCTTATTACTCAGCAAATCACACGAAGGTAATTTAAATATCCTACATAGAAAATTAGGAGAAAGGGTATCCTTAATGCTCCTTGTATCCTGGTTAGCCCTAGATATTCTGGCTCTAGCTAATTTCCTCTACACAAAGACCCTGCTTAAAGCATTTATGAATAAGCTAGAAGAGTGGTAGCTCAGGGATGGCTTCTCTGGAAGGGGGAGGGAGGAAATAAAAAATAGCTGCTTTCATCGGGGGCAGGAAGGAGATTATTTCATTAGGAGCTGAACAGTGAGACTATCTCAGTACGAACAATTGTTTGGCTTGAAGGCTCCATGTGGCCAATTACTCCAGCAAAGGCTCAGCTGGAATGGGGCACGGAGCCTGCCAGGACTGAGGGACAGAGACTGACACAGGCTCAAGCGTCTTGATCATGGCTCTGGGATCCCAGAGCATCCCAGTAAGGATACTCACAGAATACACTCCACCCCAGGCAGCACACGGCGTCATTCTGCACCCAACCCGGTCAGGAATGTGAATTGAAAAGAGATGAGGAAAAGAGGGCCCTGGGGACAAAGGTAAAGCAATTCAACCTAAAACCAACACGGGTGGGGAGGGATAAAATAGGAGTGTGGACTTAATATACACACACCACTATATATAAAACAGATGGGCACCAAGGACACACTGTATGGCAGTAGGCATACAGAGTGGGGAACTATATTCAGCATCTTATAATAACCAATAATGGAAAAGAATCCAAAAAAGAATGGATATATGTATATGCATAACTAAATCACTCTTCTATACACCTAAAGCTAACACAACATGGTAAATTAACTACACCTCAATGAAAAAAAAGTCAAAAATGTAAAAAATGAAATAAATCAACATTTTGTAGCATATAAGGATAAAACCCAGATCCAATCAGAGCTATAGCTGCCGGCCTACACCACAGCTCACAGCAACACCAGATCCGAGCTGCCTCTGACCCACACCACAGCTCATGGCAATGCTGGATCCTTAACCCACTGATTGAGGCCAAGGATTGAACCCGAAACCTCATGGTTCCTAGTCAGATTTGTTTCCATGAGTCACAATGGGAACCCCAAAACCCAGCTCTTATAAGAGAGCCAGTACATTTCAATCAACCTCAGTGGCTAAGAGCAGGCTGGGGGAGGGGGGTATAGGGTGGTCTGCTGAGCTAACAACCTGGCAACAGCAAGTGCTCAGAGTTGGCCAGGTGGACCTGATATGTCAAAACTTGACACTATAATTACACTCATTTCCTATCATTCATGACCTCACTTCAGGGAAGAGATGTTAACTCAGTTCTCTAGAAGTTACGGTCTTTGCCCTCAGGGACATTTAGTTCTTTACATTTTTAGGTTACTTCCGATAAAAGCCTTAACTTCCTCTTTGCAGCCAATACCTATACAAAGCCTGAAAAAAATGCTGAAGATGCAAGGTGAGCCTGCCCAGTTGGGGGATGCATAACTTCAGAAGCTGCCAAAGAAGGGTGATGGAGCTCTTGGCCAATGAGATTGCTCTTCATCCTCCACCCTCAGGACAGGTAATACGCAGAAGAGGGCCAATATGAAGAAAGGCGTTAAAAACAGCCCACATTCAAAGAGGACCACTCTTCTCCCTCTAGAGCAGTGCTTCTCAAGTGAAGCACTTTCCCCTCAAGGGGCAATGTCAATACCTGGAGACATTTTCAGTTGCCCAAACTGGCAGCAAGTGGGGGTGCAACTGGCCTCGAGTAGGGTAGGCCAGGGATGCTGCTAAATATCCTACACAGGACAACATCTCAACAAAGAAGTACCAAGGTGTAAATAGTGCCGAGGTTGAGAAGTCTTGCTCTAGAGAAAGCATGTTTAAGCCATTTCGCTGGGAGCATGCGAGCTATGAGCATATACCACTCCTGTGGAAAAGCCTCTTCTCTTGTTCTGTAACAAACGATAAAACATGTAGATACAAAATTCCAAAAGTGGAAGGAATTTAAAGGATTATCTAGCCTGACCACAGCTGGAAAATCTAAGGCTCCAAGAGTCCTTTACCCAAGCTCACAGAAGGAAGCATCAGCTGGACTGGAATGAGAATCATCTCTCTACACCCCACATGTGTGTTAGACGGAGCAGATGCTCAACCACAGACACTAAACTGACGTTCTGTTCCTCAGGTCCCCTTTCCTCTTACTTCTCTGCTGCTGGGACACCCACAGCTGAGCTCGTGAGGAAGGCGCATCCACTCCCCTTCCCACCCACTTTCCTCTTCCTCAGAGGAAGCCCAGAGGTGGAGGAGAGGGTAACACACCAGGGTTCAAGAGCAAGTGGCCAGGCAGAACTCGTTTTTCAGTTGTCTAAAGGGACGCTCATGCCTTTCACACAGAGAGAGGCTTTACACAAAATCTTCCGAGTCAGCAAATGAACGCTTGTGCAAGACTACAGACACGTGAACTTCTCCCTTCACGATGGCAAGCAACCTTCTAACACATCAGAGGAGCCCCAACCAGTGGCCAACAGACGAAAATCAGTGCCAGTTTTGTATCCAAACAAGCTAGAGAACTTTCATTTCTAAACAAATAGCAGGATAGAAATGAATTCCGGGGTCAAAGTACAGACGGTGAGTGTGTGGAATGTTAGTCACCGAAACAGCCCCGGCTTAAGGGAGCAGAGTGAAAGGTGGAGATTTGACCTTTCAAAAGAAGACATTCACGACAATGTCTCAAAGCGAGGTGGTTCAGAATCTGGCACCAAGAGGTACAGGTCAGAAGGTGTGGTGCAAGGGGGTGGGCAAAGATGCCAGCCGTGTGGCCAGAAAGTTCCTGCAAAGAAAACATTATGCAGAGGAACCCAGGGCAGGTCTCTAAAGGGAAAAACTGCAGCTTCAAAAAAGCCAAAGCAAGGTTCTTCAAATTAGACAGACCTGTTCCAGCAGGGACACGGAGAGCTTTCAGTGGCTGCAAGGTTATTATTAATTTCTACGGCACCTGAGAACAGTGTCTAAATATTTACTCCCGTCCCACGAAAAGGCGAAAGGACTGCTATTTCCGCCTCCAGTTTCACACCCCTGCTACGTTTTCCCCGAGATGATGTGTCACACTAAAACCTCCTACTGAAAGGGCAGAGTACGAGCCTCGTGACCTGCTCCAGCTTTCAGTGTAGCAAAGATGCCAGAAGCACACAAAAGAATGGCACAAAGAAGCAATTACCACAACGCAACCCAGAGATTCACCTGCTCTGCTTCCTGCAATGTCACAGAGCTTCAAATCCCTGAGCTAAGAGTATGAAGGTGACTTTCAAAAAACAAAACAAGAAAGGATTATGATCTAAACGCACGTTACAGAATAGTGTTCGAGATGGAGACACGGACGCTAGGTGCCACGGGCTGGGCAGTAGTGACAGGTAAACATGGAACCCATCCCTGTCCTCATGGGATTTGCAGCCTAAGGAAAGCCTTGTAAAGCCAACACCAAAACTGGTGGCTGTCAGAACCCCTGCCACCAATGTAGCGCTTCTAGTCCTCCTTCCCAGTGGACCAAACTGAAGGAGGCCTGTGGGAACAACGCAGATGCGAAATCAGTGGCACAACGGTATTTCCAGGTTATCAAGTATATGATGCGGAACCTGCGTGTGAGCTGTAAGAACACATCGCAGCCCATCCCATAAATCTGTTCCTTACAATCAAACCTGGACTCCCTGGCTCTTTGCTCCTTGCCACAAACGTCCACTGCAATGAAGCAGTTCAAAATGACAGCCCCCGCAGCAAGGCCTTGCCTACATGGGCTCAACCCAGAGGACTTCCTGACAACTTTTTAAAACCAGAGGGCCCACATAAGTACTCAACTCTGAACACATAAATAACCCTTCAGCTAACACAGCACAAAAATTCAAATTGTCTCATTATGTTATTACACTGAAAAATTAAAACGCAAATGTCCAACAATTGGACAAGAGATAAGTAATGATACATTCAGACGACGGAATACAATGAAGGAATTTAAATGTTTCTGGTGTCATGAAAAATACTTTTGATAAATGTTAAGGAAAACAATGATATAAAATTATTATAGTATAAGCTGAAGTACAAAATGGATGATAAGGATTATGCGAAATATCTTCTACATTATTATACTTTTTCATATTTTCCAATGATTTTCACCACAAATATGAATAATTTGCACAATGAGAAAAAATAAATTTTTGTTTTTTAAAGAAATAGCATTTTGTGATGTTTAGCTAATAAGACCACTGGTCTGGGAGTCTGTTCCTATGGTAACAAATCTTTTGGTTTTTTTTTCCCATAAATGCATAAGAAGTCTAATGAAACTGAGCCTTAATTTTACTCTGCTCACTATAATGGACCCTTGATTTGAGCTGCTTGTGTCAGGCACCTGTTCACAGATGAGGCTCAAAATCAAGCCAGAAAGCTCAGAGCTGCTGACTGGGAGTCTTCTTGATTCCAATGCAGTATTTAATGACGCTTCCTTTCTGCCACATAAAAGCTGGGACTGTGGAGTTCCTGTTGTGACTCGGTGGAAACGAACCGGACTAATACCCATGAGGATGTGGGTTCCGTCCTTGGCTTCACTCAGTGGGTCAAGGATCCAGCATTGTCACGAGCTGTGGTGTAGGTTGCAGACTCTGCTCAGATCCTGAGTTGCTGTGGCTGTGGGTTAGGCCAGTAGCTACAGCTCTGATTTGACCCCTATCCTGGGAACTTCCATGTGCCTCGGGTGCAGCCCTAGAAAGCAAAAAAAAAAAAAAAAAAAAGCCGGGAATGTTAATATAGTGCTCACACTATAGGAGAGACCTTTTCTCAAAATTCTCCTCGGTCTGAAAGGGTTCTTTTAACCCAACTACTCATGCCTACCTTCAGAGAGACAAAGTCCGCAGCTCCAAAAAGCTATTCTTTCAATACAAATGCTTTCAACATTAGCAGAAGAGCCTGAATCTTTTTATTCTTTCTTTCTCAAATCAGCTGTCACACTTACATTGGTTTCCATGAGCCCCATTGTTTCCAGCTATTTTGAACACAACATCATGATAAGAACAGGGAGTTTCCTTCCTATTTCTCATCAGAGGGTTTGGGTCAGTTACAACCCGAGTGGTAAAGTATCAACGAGAAAAGATACCAATGCCCTCTCCCTCACCAGCTTTATACTGCAGCATAAAATGTAACCGGATCAAAAAGAAAATCCTGTAAGAAATCATTGTTAAAGGGCATAAGAATAATGGCCATCTATAACAATATTAAAACAAAATTTTTAACTCAAGCCTTGAGAACGAGAGAACTTATTTCTACATATCTATACACACACAGTCGGGGGACTTCCAGTAAGATAAGAAAAGAGGAAGAAGTCAGAATTTACTTCGTGTGCACTTCAGGAGTAGCACTGCAGGATTAACATGCAAACCCACATCTACAGTAAGCTCTGCAGTAGAGGCCTGGGGATTTACGGCCTTCCCATCACTAGCAACTGCTTCCAAAGACTGTGGCTAATTGGAGCAGAGGGAAAGAAAAGGTGCTTTATCTTCTCACATCTCTGTGCTGGGACAGGCTTATCAGCTAGAGCTGAGTAGGTCTCTCTTCCTCTTCTGTTTGCTTTACTATTTTCAGGACATCATAAAACGAGAAAGTTACACATTTGACTTTTGGGTGAGAAGAAATAGCACAGGATCTAGTTCTCATTGCTTCCGATTAAGACATTTCTTTTTGAAAGTTTTGACTTGAAATTAAATAAGGATTAACAAAGCATTCTCCGAGTGGACTTATGAAATCCAGTACTTCCTAAATAAACCATATCCTATAGATATTTAAAGAGCAGACCAGAATATCCGTAGGCAGTAAGAGGGCTATGGTCAACAAAAATAGTCAGAGAACTACTTGACATTTTGCCTGAAAATAAAAATGGGCAGCAAAGAAAAAAAAAAAAAAATCCCAGCAATATGTTACAAAGGGGGGTAATAAAAATCCTCTCACCACCCAGCAAAATGGTACAAAGGTGGGATTCCAGGGCAAGTTCCAGCCACAAGGGAGGGAGCAAGGAGGTTAAGCGGGGGGTGGACAAACTGAAGACAACCACCAAGGCACCCTTATGCTGAGGGACGGCCACAGCTGAGGGCAGATCTGGCTCCTCTCTGGGGTTTCCGCTGGGAAGGGATCTGCAGTTCAGCCATCAATGGACCAGCATCCACAAAGCCTGTGGGGAAATATAGGCTCCAGAAGAGCGGGGTAGGGAAGGAAAAAGTTTGGAAAACAGTAGGGAAAAAAGTTTGGAATTCAGTAGGGAAATATTGTACTTATTAAACATGAGGCTTCAAAAATGCACCTCTTAGGGTGACATGGACTGGCTGGGAAGAACTGGTACTCTGGGAAGCAGGCATTGAACAGTACCAAATTACAGTTTTAATTACATCTGTGAATTACAGTAGTACCTGTGAAGAGGAAATTAATTTTTGGAGAAAAAGAGAAAAACAATGAAACCTTCGCCATTTTTACCATTGATAACTTTACTCAATCAGAATCTCTTCTCTGTAGCTTCTGTGGAAAATAACAGCCTAAAAGCAAAAAAACTCACACTCCACTGAAAACCCTTGCTGGCCTAGTTCCACCAATTCCATTAATGTGGCAGCAGCCCAAAGGCAGGTGACCTGATTGACAAAAAAAGCACTTCTAGAAAGTGCTAAGCTTGTATCACATAACTCATTAAACACTTTACAATCAGGAAGAAAACTAGTAGCAACAACTTGAGAAGGCTGTCTTTAAATAGAACAGTAGCAATCTTCGAAATGAGACAAAATACTTCTTGGGTCCAGTGTAGAAGACAGTACATTCAGGGACCTCACGTTTCTCCCTCACTCTAACCTATCGGAAGGTTTTGGGGGTGGTCAGGGAGGGAGAGACAAGCCTATACAACTGTTTAAAAAGATATGTGGCACACACAAAAAAATTGGCTCCACCTTAACAATCAAAGAAAGTCTAATCTGTACCATGTTTTAAAGCTGCACTCCTGAAAATTCTCTCTGTACAGCTGAAATGTTACTGACTCAAGTCTTTAGCTGTAGATGGGCAAGTTCAATGCATACATACCATGCCTAAGGCTTCCGAGAATTAACAGGGTGGGAACTTATTTTCTGAGTATCCAAACGATAAATTGCTCCTGTCAGAGACCAGAAGTCAAATACAGATTCCACAGAGACCAACAATCTAATTCTACAGGCAGTGACTGAGTTGTTCCCTTAGTTCCCTGGACTAATTATTGTTTCAGCAACAGCTAAGATCCTTTAGAAGCACAGAGATTGCATCTGCCTGAAAACCCTTCTTATTGCTTGTCCAAAATAACTCAACTGCGTACTTATGAGGAGAAAGAATTACATCTTGGGGATTTTTTAAAGTCTCTTTGCGCCTCTGCTTGTTTCAGTGTGGATCCTACCTACCCTTGCTCCCCTCGATCACAGAGAACTACATCTCCCAGGCTCCCCTGCCAACTGATTTTTGGGTAAGTTCCATCTGTGGGAGGCACTGATAAGGGTAAGAGGCAGGAGAAGGGGGCGGGAGGGAAGCCAGGGCAATGCTATCTTACTTGGTCTGAGTTCCAGCTGCCACCAGACAGCTCTTCTTTCCAAGCTTCTAGCTCACAGCAGATGGCTCAGGCTTGTGGCCTTTGGTGATACCAGCACCTTCCAATTTCTTCACAGGCATAGGAGCTCCCAGGTGTTGCCAATCTCTAGGGTGTCTCTCCAGCCTCCTAACCTTCTTGGTTCTTGTATCACCTGTGTGATCTGCTCCATATTAAATTCCCTCTACTTGACCATCAACAGTGGTTTCTGTTTCTCTGAAGGGTCCCCAACTTTAAAATTTAAAACTTATCTTTCCTAAGAATTACACAAATATGCAGATAACCTATAAAAGATTACTTCTAATAAGAAAGAATTTATGTCATTCAAACAAATATTTACTGAGAGCCTGATCTGTGCCAACCACTGCCTGAGACGCTGGGAATACTACAGAGAACAAAACAGGCACAAACCCCCTACCCTCCTGGAGCTTGCATTCTAGTAGATGAGTTAACTGTGGCAAATTACCATTTTAAGAAGTTAACTAGTATAGAGGAATTCCGTCATGGCTCAGTGGTTAACGAACCTGACTAGTATCCATGAGGACACGGGTTTGATCCCTGGTCTCACTCAGTGGGTTAAGGATCCGGCATAGCTGTGAGCTGTGGTGTAGATCCCAAACGTGGCTTGGATCCCATGTGGCTGTGGCTCTGGCATAGGCCAGCGGCTACAGCTCCGATTTGACCGCTAGCCTGGGGACCTCCATGTGCCCAGGGTGTGGCCCTAAAAAGATTAAAAAAAAAAAAAAAAAAAGGAGGAATTTGGTAAAAGTGGATTAACTTCAAGGTGTTCTACTCCAGCAGTCTTGGTACCCCCTCCTCAGTGTGGTGCGCTGTCATGTTCCAGGGGTCAATACAGGCCTTCTTCAAAGTTACTATCTACTTAAACTGGACACTTGCTCAAACAGAAGTCTAGCTGTGATACGGATTTAAGCAGACACAATAACAAAAGTTAGGCATTGTATGCTTAGAACGTAGAACACGTGTGTTTTCCGCAGATTCCTGTTGGCATCTTTTTCGCGGGGGATGTCATTTGGAGGAATTGAGTCTGAGTCCATTTGATAAGTCACTTTACCTCTTCCCCGTGGCACAGGCAGATTCCAACATGACATACAAAGGCAGTGGCAATGTATATAACGAATGCAGGGTCGTGGTCTCCAACTGCATGGCATTATTTCTGAGATGGAATTTTCAGGCAGAACAAAAACAGACAATGACTCATGTGGTGAGCAGTTATATAGACAACCGTGCCCAAGAAAGCTGCCACCTACATACAATGACATCAGATGAAAAAGGCAGAAAGAAGATAGTTTTCTGATTTATTTAAAAGCAAAAGACTTGCTGAAAACTGTCCCAAGAGGTGTGGCTGCAGCTCCCTGTTTAGACATCCTAAGCCCTGAGCAACCAAGGGCACACATCAAACATTCAACACCCTTAGACGGCTTGAGTGTGAGAGCACGCTCAGCCCCAACATCAGCATCATCAACCCCAGAAATGGCATGGTATCTATTACTGGCATTTCACTAGACTTTGCTAAGATAATTTAATGAACTCATGAAGGTCAACGTCCATGGAGCTCTAGTGGGCACAATACTAGATCTTCCTTCCTACTCAGCAGTTAGAAAGCATTTCACGTTTGCAATTATTTATAATTCCATTTGAGTAGCAGATGGACTTCCAATACAACGGATTTCTTACACAACAGGGCGTCTACAGCATATTCATAATCTCAATGCCATAGAGCAAGCCAACTGCAGAGCTCGAATTTTAACCTTGCAGGTCCCTGCCATCCCCACACACTGTCAGAACACACTACAGAATCGCGCACACACAGTCCGGCACATCTTGGAACCTTTGCACATTCTGTTTCCTCTGCCTGGAATGCAAAGTCCCCTAAATTCACCTGACGACATCATGCTTATTTCAAGACATAGCCTACTGGTCTCTTTGAGCTATGACTTTCTGAGGCCGAATTGCTTGCTTTCTTCGGTGCTTTCATTTCTCCCTGTACACAATGCCACTACGACGATTACTGCTTTGCATTATTTATCGGTTTACACATCTGCTTCCCTGTTCGATTTATAAAATCCCTGAGACCAAAGACCCTCTCTTTTAATCTACATATCTCGGTACAGTGTCTGACACAAAGTAGGTGCTGAAGGACTATTTTCTGAATGAATATACCTAGTGTGGGATTGCATTCTCAAACTGGCAGAGTTCCCCTTAAAAGTTACAGCATTCTCTACTCTAAACCACCGCCACAGAACATTTAAAGGACAAGGAGAAGGAATAGGAAAGTACCTCCCAGGGAACAGGTTTAATAAGTTTATACTAAAAGACAGTCTTGGAGTTCCCGTCGTGGTGCAGTAGTTAACGAATCTGACTAGGAACCATGAGGTTGTGGGTTTGGTCCCTGCCCTTACTCAGTGGGTTAATGGTCTGATCTGGCGTTGCCATGAGCTGTGGTGTAGGTCGAAGACACAGCTCGGATCCCGCGTTGCTGTGGCTCTGGTGTAGGCCGGAGGCTACAGCTCCGATTCGACCCCTAGCCTGGGAACCTCCATATGCCGAGGGAGCGGCCCAAGAAATAGCAAAAAGACAAAAAAAAAAAAAAAAAAAAAAAAAAAAGACAATCTTAAGGGGGACTTTGATCAATTACTTTCAGTAAAACTGTGTCATCCTAACCATGACTGTCAGAGTTAAGGTGCATTAGCTGTAAAACCCAGCTCACGGCAACACCAGATCCTTAACCCACTGAGTGAGGCCAGGGATGGAACCTGCATCCTCATGGTTACCAGTCAGATTCGCTTCCGATGCGCCACAACAGGAACTCCAAGAAAAGAGTGTTCAACACATAGAGACAGAAGCAAAACTCCTGATGTTGTCCAATCTGATGGAATTTTACAAAACCTCTGAAAAGGTGTCGTGGATACAGCTAAAATAATTAAAAATTGATAGGAGTGTTCCTGTTTTAAGGAATGATATTTAACAAGCCATGACTTAGCTATTGACAGAAAACAAATGTAAAACAAAGCCAGAGACTAATTTACCACAGTTAAAATTTAGAAATAATATTCTAAAATTTCTACACAAAGATTCCCTGGTCTAATTTTTCATACAACTTTGAAGAGGCAGGAAACATCCACAGACCATCCTCCAAGGTCCCATAAAGTACATTTGCAAAAATGCTAGGACCCCTTTTTTAGGAAGTGGCTTTGGCTTAAAAACTAGGGAATTACTGGGTGAGTCGTTCTAACTGTGGCTTCCAGTAACCAGAGCATTTAAGGGAATAAAGTAAGAAAATAGGTGAAATAAATAAGATCAGCAATGGTAATCATAAATAATGCTTATATCTGTGTAACACTTTAGCTTAAGAGGCATTTTCTTTTTCAAATGAGGAGAATTAAACGGAGACAGTTAGGTGGCATGCTGAAGGTCCCAGAGCTAAAAGAAGCATGGAGTTTCTGTTGTGGCTCATCAGGTTACGAACCCGACTAGTATCCATGAGGATGCAGGTTCAATCCCTGGCCTGGCTCAGTGGATTATGGATCCAGAGTTGCCGTGAGCTCTGGCGTAGGCTGGCAGCTGCAGCTCCGGGATTCAACCCCGAGCCTGGGAACCTCCATATGCTGTGGGTGCGGCCCCACCCCCCAAAAAAGCTAAAAGAAGTAGAGGAGAGGAGTTTAACTGGGTGTCCAACATCAAGTCTATAGCTCCTACTGCTACTCTGATTCCTTTCCACCTGAAAGGTGAGCTTACATGTGCTATGGATGGGCCTAGGACACTTTCTAAGGGGACTTCAGCGACAGCAGATGTTTCCAAATCACTTAAGCACGTCTTTCAACTTAGTCCCATCCTTTATGTGCACAGAGAGGGCCTCTTCGTGCCCTCCGAGGGATACAGCTGACTGAAAGATGCAAGGTGCCGTGACCTGTGGGTAACATGCTGCTCTTTGCACAAAAGTATATACTTTGCAAAGGTATATACTTAAATGCAGTTGTCTGTGCATACACTAGCTCTTAAAAGTCACATACAAAATTACCAATGGTGGTTACTTCCAGAACCACTGGAAAATGGCGGCTAAGGAGCCAGGACCACAACTTTTCACTGTACACATTCCCTTTCGAACCTTTTGAATTTTGAGCAACATGAAAGTGCTACCTTTTTCAAAAAGTGAATCTAAATTTAAGAACATAATGGGAGTTGGAACAAAGGCAGTGGTCAGGTGACTGAGGCGAAACATTTCAGAGGTAAGATGCAGCAGAAGAATTGAGAAGTAAAAACTTATAACAAAGTTTCTATCAGATTCCAGAATTCCATGTGGTTTCACAGTCTGAAGTAAATGTTCCTCAAAACCATCAGAGCTCTTCCATTCTAATTCTTTGCTCATTAAATGGCTCTCAATTTTTCACCAATCTTGATACTGAGAAAGGAGTGTCCCAATAGTAGACCCAAGTATTCAGGTCATCAGAAAGGCAGATCCTTTCATGATAAATAAGATAGTGTCCAGTTTAAACCAGTCTCTGAAAAGGTTAATTAGAAGTTATTCCAAGCACACTGATAAAATACAGAATTGCAGAGCTAAAGGCTAAACCTTGAACCAGTACAATCCCACCAACGGTCCATCCAAAAATGGGACCGGGACTCAACTTGGGAGAATTAACCATTAACGTCCCTGAAATTTTCAGTTTGTCCTCTGCATAAGTCAGTCCAAAATTTTACCCTAAAGGTCACAATAACTTAAGGGCTTTGGGTGATGAAACCACATCTTTCAGCCTAAAGCAAGTCACAGTATTTTTTTTTAAAGGCAGTACCAAAGCAGCCTCGTTCCCACACAGAAATTACTTCAGTGCCTTTACCCAGAAGGGGTAGAGTGAGTCTTATGCTAAAAAAAGTTTAAAAACCCCAGGACCAACAAAACTTGTATCACACAAAAAAGAACACATGCTTATCCTCTGTTCTGATGTTCAAATTACATATTTAAAGATATTATCATTCTTAAATTGGTGAAAGACTTTCTTAAAAAGAGTCATTGCCAGAGTTATTTTGAAACATTACAAAAATATCTGCTCAGAGGTCCACAGTTCAGGGCGACGTCATCTGATTTCATATGAATGGATAAGCAGTCACCCACCAGGTCCCATACAATTAAGTTATCAATTTTCTAAGCAAGAAAGGACACCAGACATACACATACATACTTAAATCCACATCTTAGCCTACAATTTTAAAATTCCTCCTCCCACTAAATGTATTTTTTACATGCTAGCAGGTAACTTAATCTGCAGGTGCAAGGGTCTCTCCCTTCCAAGATCCGATAAGTTGTCCACATGATCATGACAACAATCAAAATTAGGAAAAAGGAGTGGAAAATGAAGGAGAGGCCTTGAAAGAGTGGAAGGGGCCTGATTAACTCACAGATTAATAAACTGAGGCCAGAACAAACTTTTTTTTTTTTTTTTTTTTTTTTTTTTGCCTTTTCTTGAGCATATGGAGGTTCCCAGGCTAGGGATCTAATCGGAGCTGTAGCCACCGGCCTACGCCAGAGCCACAGCAACGTGGGATCCGAGCTGGTCTGTGACCCACACCACAGCTCATGGCAACGCCGGATCCTCAACCCACTGAGTAAGGCCAGGGATCGAACCTGAAACCTCATGGTTCCTAGTCAGATTCGTTAACCACTGTGCCACGACGGGAACTCCGAGAACAAATACCTTATTTAACTGAACTGAAAGATAACTGATGGACACACTGTCATCTCATTTTTAATACAATGGCCAAAGTCACTGAAGCCACCAAGCCAAAAGGTAAAACTAATTTGTGAAGAGAAATTGTTTCAGGAACCAGGATTCTATTGCCAAGAGCCGTTAATAAAGTTTACAAGCCAGCAGTCACTAGCTCTCATTAAGATTTAATTTACTAATGTTTCATTACCTGATCCCCAGTAATTCTGTTGATAAAGAGCAATGGAAAATTTGGAGGAAGAACTGATGAATCAACCTCTCTCCCATGTGCTATGTTTTATTGGAATATGAGTAAGATAAGAGTGGTATGCAAAACGGGGCTGCAGTGGCACAAAGCATCAAAATGGCATCTGACTCCCCTAATGTAGCAATGCTCTCTCCAGTGGGTTGTTTCACTGTGACTCAAGATCTGTCAACTGAGGACACAAGGGAATTTGAGTAAAGCCAAGAGATATACTCCTAAATTTTAAACCAAATCTTTCACTAGATCTAGCACAAGATCTCACAAGAGTCCACGAGAGACAAAATGAACCTACTTAACATAAACTGATTCCAAAACTCTTTTAAAAATGAATTCTTGCCAATGAATTTAGGAAAGAAGTCTGGGGACCTGCTTTCCTAATGGCACATGCCATTTGTCTATGGGGAAAGGGCACTAAAATATACTATAAAGCGTCCTGATCAATGTCTCTCTCCCCGATCTCCTTACATAACCTATTTCTCTAAAATGAAAGGTAATTAAGTGAAAGCATCAATTAAGCATGTACTTCCTTTCTCAATGTTGATAAATACAAATACATCTGAATCTTTGTTCTGCACTATATGTCCAACATGCTACATGGCAAACAACCCAGGCAAATCCACTGCATTACAAACAAAAGTAAATTAATATAGCTCCCAAAATGCATCCCTTTCTACTCAAACCAAAAGGAAAAGAATCTTCCCAACTCCAATTATATTCCAAAGAATTCGGAAAGAAAATGAGGAAACAAAATATTTATCGTCTATAAATTGAGTGTAAACATTTCACGAATAACCAAGCTTTCCTAGCATACTGATTTGTAATTGTATCAAATCCTGAATCTTTGAGGGCACAGAAAACAAAGACTAAATGGCTCTGACAATCTACAATGATCACATTTCCCCTTAGAAGGGTGGCTGCCCTGGAAGCAACAAATTCGAAGCATGCTTTGCTTCCTTCTCAGCACTGATTAAACCGATCCTGCACTACAGCCACAATCTGCTAGTTTCTGCCACCACACGCACATCAGGCCTCCAACACACTGCACAAGCCAGGGCTAGGCTGTCTAGAAATCCGCACTGTGTCACTGCACAAGGCAGTTTCCCCTCCACACATCCAGAAAGAGGAAAGCCACCTAAGCACTGTCAGATCTCAGCAAGGCTGTAAACTGACGGAAGGAGCTGCTAACCAAATAGCAGTCAGCAACCCTCACCTCCTTAAAATCATTTAAGCAGTTTTTCTCACCGTCATCTCCCTTCCCTCCTCCCCCTTCCTCCCCTCTCTCTCGCGCTCTCTCTCGCGCGCACACACACACACACACACCGCACACACCACTCACTGCAGTTCATCCCCAGCTTTGCAAGCAGAAGGCTGTGAACTCCCGGCTGCCTCTGGACTGACAGTCGGCCCAGACTCACTCACAGCCCTGAAATACAGACATTCTCACCTGCACACACCACGCCACTTCCACCCCCACCATCACCGCCCCCCACAGTCGCCCTCGCAACCTCTCCCCACACCAATGCCTGCGCTGCAGAACACCTAGAAGCCTCTTCAGCAAGGCTAGCACGCGTTACCATTTAGAGGATCGGGGCCACCTAAGCTCCAGAGACCTCTCCCCACCCAGTCCGCCTCCCCGGTTCCGCCCGGAGGCTGGACCCCTCGCCCGCCGGGAGGGATGCTCTACCTTTAGACTGGCAGTCCGCACAAAACTTGTTATCCTCCTCCAGCAGCAGGTTGGCCAGAACCGCCTGATACCGATCCACGTCCTTCACCGATTTGCCCGTCATGGCCAGGGTGCCGGCGGGGGCAGAGGGCGACGCGCCCTCCGAGCCCCCCAGAAACCCTTGCCTCAGTCCGGAGGTGAGGACTCCCGGTCCCCGCCCAGGGGCACCTCCTGAGCGGGGGAGAGCCCTCTCCCCTGGCCCGGCCTGGCGCCCCTTCTCCCCTCAGCCGCGCCCGACCCCCGCTCTGCAGCCCCTCAAGGCGGCGCCCCCTGGCGGGCTTAGGGAAAGGCTCGGGTCCCGACCGGGCTGCGGGACCAGACAGGAACCCTCACGCCAGGCAAGGGGGGCTCTCGGGTTTCCTGAGTGCCGGGCGCAGAGACTACCCCCCGGCCTGCCTGTCCGCGGGCAGAGTCCAGCGCCTCGGTTTCCCTGGCAGCTGCCGCCTGCTCCGGCACCACCTCCGCCGCCTACTTCCGGCAGCTCTTCCTCTCCTCCTCCACCCGGCTCAGCCCGCGCATGCGCCCCGCCCCCACCGCTTCGGACTGGGCGCTTCCCTCCTCTCCGCCTCTCAGGAACCAATCCGGGCAGAAGGGAGGGGCGGGGCTTGGGTTGGGCGGAGGGAGGAATGGCCACGCCCCTTGCATGTCCTTGGAAAAGAATGAATGGAGCCGGCGGAAAGGGAGTGGAGGGATTGGAAGAAAGTGAGGAAAACAGCAATTAACGTTTGCTGAGCTCTTACTATGTGCCAGGCGCTGTGCTAAGCGCTTTATATGAATTATCCCAATATAATCCTCAAAAACTCTCTACGAGTTAAATATTTGCCGTCCTTACGTAACCTGGGAGATGTGAAATACTCCAAAGTCCCCCAGGTAATTCTTTACTTCAACAGCCAAAAAGAAGGGCCCAAGGTTCTAACCCAGGGTAAGCGACATGACAACCACCCCAAATGTTCAGAGGATTCTGGTCCCCTCTCACTTGGAATGCCTGCTCCTTTTGAATTCTGGGTCCCCCGGTTCATTAGCGCTCCTCTTGTGATGACCAACATCTTTAGACATCGTTTCGCACGTCGCCTAGACATTTTCTGGTTTCATTCCTAAGTCCTCCCCAAATAGTGCAGTTTTGTGCAGCAGACCTTTGCTGAAGGTTATTTGGGGAGGCGGGGTGGAGAGGAGGGGTGATGACAGTAAAACACGGAATAAGTAAACACTTTGAAATGATCATTCAACCTCATTGTCCAAAGCCACCCTTACTAGGTAGTGTTAGTAAGTACAGAATTTTTCCATGGCTGTCCTTTTCTTTAGGGATCCTCCGGCCCTCTAGCAAATGTTCTCATTCACTCATTCACTTAGCAGATTGTCACTGAGAAACTTTCTGTGTGTGCATGTGTGTGTCTTTTTAGGGCTGCACCCACAGCATATAGAGCTTCCCAGGCTAGGGGTCAAATCGGAGCTGTAGCCACCGGCCTACACCACAGCCACAGCAAAGCCAGAGAGAAGCTGCATCTGCGACCCGCACCACAGCTCACAGCAATGCTGGATCCTTAACCCACTGAGTGAGGCCAGGGGTCGAACCCACCTCCTTATGGACACTAGTCAGATTTGTTTCTCCTGAGCCAGGCTGGGAACTCCCTGAGAAACTTCTAGGTAGCTGGTAATGTACTAGGGGAGAGGGAACAACGTGATTCAGTTAGAGGTTTTGAAAGGTCACTTCGGGAGTTCCCTTGGTGGCCTAGAGATTAAGGACCCAGCATTGTCACTGCTGTGGCGAAGGTTCGATCCCTGTCCTGAGAGCTTCCACAAGCCACAGGCACAGCTGGGGAGAAAAAAATTCATTCTGGGTGCTGGGGGAAGAATGGATCAGGGAAGCTGGTAGGACCAGATGCTCAGGGCTCTCATCTCTAGTGACAACTCTCATCTTTTTACTTCCTCCCAACAACAGGATGCCCTCAAAACTTTCATCAGAGAAAAACTAAAATTTTCTGTTACTTTACTAATCAAAACAATTGGATTCTCTGTCTAAATCTCTTCCCTTCTCAGCCACATCAAGGAGATCTGACTTTCTTAAACACATTAAGTTCATTAAGGTATTTTTTGTAAACAAAGGCTCAGTTCTTTCTCTAGAAAGAATTCTGCCTTCATCCTAGGCCAGTTTTCTCAATCTATATCCCATTTGTAATAATTTTTCTTACTTACTTAACTTCTCTTACTTTAACATCTATTTTACAAATGAGCAAACAGAGACTTAGAATAATAACCTCTTTCATCTGGTGAGTAGAAGAGCTTGGATTTTTAACCTAGATCTCTATGATTCCAGAGCCTTAGTACTGTCAGAGTTTTTGTTTATATTATCTGTTATAATCCTCAGAAAATCCCATCAAGATAGGTATTACCATAAAAATTTTTCAAAAAATTATGAAACAGAGTCTCAAGTTGATGAAACTCAAGATTACCCAGTTAAGTGGAATGATTAGGAGCTTGGGGTTAATAGAGCCAGACTATTGCCTTTGGAATGGATAAGCAATGAGATCCTGCTGTATAGCACTGGGAACTATGTCTAGTCACTTATGACGGAGCGTGATAATGTGAGAAAAAAGAATCTATACATGTATGTGTAACTGGGTCACCATGCTATACAGTAGAAAATTGACAGAACACTGTAAACCAGCTATAATGAAAAAAAGAAAAATCATTATATATATAAAAAAAGATTACCCAGGTAATTGTGATAATTGTGCCTTGGTTCAAGGTCTTCTCATCTTCATCCCTTCACCATGCAAATAGCTTTACTGCCTTAGTCTAACCCTAGTTAAATTGATCCTTCACCCCACTCTTTGGAGAGAGATTTCTAATTGGAAAATCTGGTTGAATTACTCTCTCCTGCTTAAAATCCCTTTAGTGGCTCTTGAAGTCTGCGACAGTGCTTGTCAAAATTTCCCATTTAGAGCAAGATTGCCTAGTCTAGTGACCCAGACTGTGGGGTCAAAGTAACTGGGTTTAAATCCTGAGCTTACCTGTGTGGCTTTTATCAGGTAACTGAACTTCTCTGCCTCAGTTATTTCATCTCTAAAATGTGAATGATAATGATTGTAAGCCTGTTTCATAGGATTTTTGTGACGTTTTGCCGAGATAATGCCTATAAGATATTTAGAATGGCTCTTGGAACATAGTGAGTGATAGACAATTAATGCTCTTTGGTAAATATTTCTGGCTTTCTTCCTTCTGGGTACATGGTAGCATTTTATTTCCTGGTGCTCTTATGGTTACATATGGCCAATGAGTTTGAGCAGAAAGGATATGTGTCACTTCGTGCCTGACGCATTTATTTGCTGCTTTGAGACACCTCAGATTCTGTTTCCCTCTGGCATGGAAACCATCCACATTCAAGGTGATGGTTGTCTTAGTTCAGGACAGCATGACGGAATACCATAGACTGGGTGACTCATAAACAGAAATTTATTTCCTGCAGTTCTGGAGACTGGGAAGAACAAGATCAAGATCAAGGTAGTCAAAGGGGCAGCAGAGCTCTCTGGGGTCTCTTCTGTAAGGGCACTAATCCCCCTCATGAGGGCTCCATCCTCATGACCCATTACTTCCCAAAGGCTCAACTTCCTAATATAATCACAGTAGGTGGTAGGATTTCAACATCTGAATTTTGAGAATTATGGACTTAAACGTTCAGTCCATAACTGAAAATAATAGCTCTATTATCCTAAATTCCTGAGTAGCTGATAAGCGAAAGCCCTCTGCCAACCCATAAAGAATGTGTAGCATGAGCAAAAAATAAGCCTTTGTGTTAAGCAAGCCACTAAATCTTGTTTGTTTAAACATAGCCTATCCCAATGGATACATCAAATATGAACTGCTCGGATCTCGAGTTGCTGTGGCTGTGGTGTAGGCTGACAGACGGAGTAAATCAAGAAAAAGTGAAACACCAAATCCCCCAAATAGATCACTCAACAGGGAAAAGACAGAGGTTATTCCCAGAGTGATGGTGAAGGGGAATTCCAGGGTATGCTTATATAGTGCAACGACTACCCCAGATTGGAGCAGTAGAACAGAAATGTTAGAATGGCCAGTGCCAAGAAAAAGAAAGTTTATAGATTAGCGTATGTGCTGGAACTAAGAAAATATTCTCTTCTGCCAGAGGGTATGAATTAATTATAGAATTCATAACAAATTAGGCAAATAAAAAATGGAGCAACCATTGACTCTGGAGGGGAAAAAAGCTCAGCCAAAAAAAAAAAAAAAAGTAATCAGTGAATACAAGACTCTGCTGTCAATATTTAGTCATAATATTAGAGACCTTGAGTATTAGTTTAATAAAAATACTGCTATTTAACTATATTGGGGAAATGTGGCATGGAAAGGAGAAGCCTGGAGAAAAAGAAATCTAACTGTCCACCTGCCATAGCAGGACGTGAATAAACAAAGCTGAAAGGTATATAATGGTAGCATAAGCCTGTCATTTACATAAAATTTTAAACTCCAGATGAAACAACAAGAAGAGCTGAAAATGGTTACCTCAGAGGAGTAAGAACAGGGTAGGGAGGGGTGGGGCAGAGCCTTCTTTGTCCTTATATGCCTTGTAGAACTAGACTTTCTATTTTTGTGTGTGTTTTATCTTGACTAAAAAAAATTTAGTTAACCTAATATTTTTTTTAAGAACCCACAATTTTGCTCTGATCAACACCCATGGACTCTAGGAGATATTTCAAAACATTTCCTGTTGAGGCGGTTTTTATTCCATGCTAAGTCAGCCTCAGATAAGCATCATTCTGGATTTTTCTCTCCATCTGCCCTCCCTGGAGTAACTTCAGAATGCTTTGGAATATGAGTCATAAGGAATCCAAATAACCATAACCTAAACAAACAGTGGTTTATTTTCTCACAGAACAAGAAATCCAGAGGCAGGGAAGTTTATATTTATTCAGCTACCTGACAAGGCCATTAGGATCCAGACTCTATCATTCTGCTTTGCCCTCTTCAGGCTACTGAATTTCTACCCCCATGTTCAATGGTTATCAAAGGGTAGTCCCCAGGCCAGCAGTAGCATCACATAAAAACTTGTTAGTAATGCAAAGTCCCAGCCCCATTCCAGACCGAGGAATCAGAACTCTAGGGTAAGTCCCAGCAATTTGTGTTTTAAGAAGCTCTCTGGGTGATTCTGGTGCCTGAGAACCACTGCTCATGCTAATCACCTGATGTTCACAAAATGGCTGCCATAGCTCCAGACATCACACCACCTTTGAAGACAGAAAGAGGAGAAAAGAATGCCTTCAATTCCTTTTACCAAGAAAGAGAAAATTTTCCCAGAACCTCCCGGCTGACTTTTCTTTAAGACTCCTTAGCTGGAACCGGGCTGTATGACTCAACCCCTAACTACAAAGATGGTAGAGAAACATGAATCTGGCTTTTCAGGCCCTGTAGTGGAAGGCAGCAGTAGAGGAGGGGGCTGGGAATGGCTGTGGACACTCAGCAGACAGCATCTGCCACAGGGTTTATGCTGGTCAGGGCCATAGGTGACATCATTCCTGACTCCCTCTTGGGAAAGCAGCAGATCTTGTCACTCTTCCACAAAAGTAGCCTTAGAACTTGTGAACGCTCCAGATGGGAGAGACAATGGGGCACAGAGATCTAATTCTCACTAATATTATCTTTCCTCTCAAGGAATGATGGTTCTGATCATAGTTCATTAGGCTGGGAGTTCCCATTGTGGTGCAGGGGAAACGAATCCGACTAGTATCCACGGGGATGCAGTTCATTCCCTGGCCTTGCTCAGTGGGTTAAGGATCCGGTGTTGCCATGAGCTGTGGTGTAGGTCGCAGAAGCAGCTCAGAATCTGCGTTGCTGTGGCTGTGGCTCCAGTTCGACCCTTAGCCTGGGTGTCTTCCATATGCTTTGGGTGCAGCCCTAAAATAAATAAATGAATGATAATAATACTTAATTAGGCTGAAAGAATCCCTTTCCCTCAGAAATAAGTAGGAGAAGGAAAAAGAAAAAGAAAGAAAGGGAGGTAGGGAGGGAGGGAAATAAGCAGGAGAAGGAAGGAGGGAAAAGGAAACAAAAAAAATCCTGTCTTGTGACACTTGCTGAAAGAAACACCGTCTAGTGTTTAACATGGAGATTTGGCTTAGCGGCTGCTTTGATACCATTACTCAAACAGCCATCAAAATGCCCTATTTTGCTATACAAGACACACACACAAAAAAGCTGGACTCTGTCTCCTTTTTCATTTTTTATTTTTTTGGCCATGCTTGTAGAAGTTCCCTGGCCAGGGATCAAACCTTCGCCACAGCAGTAACCTTCACCACAGCAGTGATAATACTGGGCCCCTAACCAACTGAGCCACCAGGGAACTCCCAACTCTGCCTTAATAGAGTTAGTTTCCAGGCAATCAAGCATGAGAACCTTCCAGACAGAACAATTAGTATTTGCGAAAGGGCAGAAGTGGGAAAAGAGAACTGTGAATTGTTAACAAGGGTACGTATGACATTAGGAGAAGCTGGAGACGGAGCAAAGGGCCAGATCACAAAGGGCCTTGTGTGCTGTGCCAGGGAGGTTGAACTCTCCATTCTACCTAATGCTAAAGCTTGGAGGGCATCTTAACTTGGGTCCACAGATGGAAGCATTTTCAACCTTTGACATTACGACAAATTTCATGAGTGTGTGGGGATGTTCACTGGTCTGAGTTGTAGACTCTAGATTGGCAAAGATGTATGTAATCGGAACAAGTTTAAGACTAAATCAAGGAATTAAATTAAATCGGGTGTTTATCACTAGAATAAATTCAGACTCCAATCAGATTCTAGATCCAGGTTAACTAGAGAAGGACAGAGCTCAGACTAGAACCAGGGTTCCATTTTCCTGTCCAGAGCCCACTCCTGTGCAATCTCTGAAATGGACAGTCTCCAATGAATGCCAAGAGAGAGCCAGTACTCCTCCAGTGTGTGGGAAATATCTGCCAGGTCGCAGAGTTCCTCCCCTCTCCAAAACCCTCTCAGTCCCGCCCTCTGTCACCCCTTCCAAATGATGAGAAAGGAGGAGATGGGGCATCTCTGAGGAAGAACCACCTGTGCTCCATGAAAGCTAGAGCACTTCAGGATGCCCCCCCCCCCCCCAAGGCACCAGAAAAATGGAACAGCAGTGGATTTTTCCTAAGAGAGTGGGATAAGTGCAAGGGAACTTCTCCTCGACAACATCTCCTGTGATTCCTGGTAAAGAGGAGGGTCACATGGACCTGCTCACAAACTCGGGTCTCAGAAGTCTTTCAACTCTGGAGGCTCGCAACCATTAGTTAAGGTGAGTGAGCAAGCATGGTGGGGCAGAGGTTTATCACTTATTTTTCTTAAGGAGAAACTACCTTATGAAAATCACAACAAGGAGTTCCCGTCGTGGTTCAGCAGAAACAAATCTGACTAGCATCCGTGAGGACACAGGGTTGATCCCTGGCCTCACTCAGTAGGTTAAGGATCCGGCATTACCATGAGCTGTGGTGTAGGCTGCAATGTGGTTCATCTGGCATTGCTGTGGCTGTGGCATAGGCCAGCAGCTACAGCTCTGACTTGAACCCTAGCCTGGGAACCTCCATATGCAGCGGGTGAGGCCCTAAAAAAAAAATCACAACCAACAGTAAGATGTTAAAAATATTTCAGAAGAGGAGTTCCCTTTGTAGCTCAGCAGTTAATGAACCTGACTAGGATCCATGACGATGATGATTTGATACCTGGCCTCGCTCGGTGGGTTGGGATCCCGCGTTGCCGTGAGCTGTGGTGTGGGTTGCAGACTCGGCTCGGATCCTGTGTGGCTGTGGTGTAGGCTGGCAGCTGCAGCTCCGATTCAACCCCTAGCCTGGGAAGCTCCATGTGCCTCAGGCATGACCCTAAAAAAAAAAATCAAAAAAATCGTGTGTGTGTGTGTGTGTGTGTGTGTGTGTGTGTGTGTGTGTGTGTGTGTTTCAGAAGAAGATTCAGAAATGTTCTTCACTTGACTAAACCCATTCATCAGTGGTGTCCTTTTCAATCAATTCCCGAGTTGAAGAAGACTTTTGGAAGTTCCCTTTGTGGCTTAGCAAGTTAAGAACCCAATGTTGTCTCTGTGAGGGTGCAGGTTCAATCCTTAGCCTTGCTCAGTGGGTTAAGGATCCCGAGTTACCGCAAGCTGTGGTGTAGGTTACAGAGGTGGCTCTGATTTGGTGTTGCCCGTGGCTGTGCCATAGGTCCCATCTGCAGCTCCAGGTCGACCCCTAGCCTGGCAACATACTTAACTTCTGTGTTCCATATGCCACAGGTGCGGCTGTAAACAGGAAAAAAACCTGTTTTTAAGTTCTCAGCACTTTAAATACCACAGACTTGAAGTATTCATCCAGGCAGACTCAATAGACCTCCAAGTAACTTTATTAGCCCCCTCAAGTAAGGTGGGAATTTCCCTTGATCCAGCTAGTTGGGGCCCTATGACTCACAAATATTACACAACTAGCGCCTAAAAAGGAAGTGGCCCGGATTGGCAAATAAATTGCCACACAAATTCAGTTTTGCACCAATGATACAGTCTTCTTGGTTTTGCCTTTTACCAGGAAACAGATGTATCACCCATTCCATTCTTTCTTTCTTTTTTTTTCTTTTTTTTTTTTTTTTGTCTTTTTAGGCCCGCACCCATGGCATATGGAGGTTCCCAGGCTAGTGGCTGAATAAGAGCTGTAGCCGTTGGCCTACACCACAGCCACAGCAATGCCAGATCCGAGCCACATCCGCAGCCTATACCACAGCTCATGGCGATGCTGGATCCTTAACCCATGGAGCGAGGCCAGGGATCCAACCTGTGTCCTCGTGGATCCTAGCCAGATTCATTTCTGCTGAGCCATGACAGGAACTCCAGCATCACCATTCTGGAAGCTCATTTTATCCTTGACGTCCTCACTGATTCTCAGACCCCTTCTGGTCACTCTTACGACATCAGGGGTAGAGACTTCGGGTTTGTACATCGCCTTCTGTATCTTTTGCTGATTTCCAGAACGGTGTGATGGGTCTGATCTGGTTTCTGCATCTCTGGTGCTGGGGTACCCTGAATGACAGCTGGTTCTCTTTGGGTACCCTGCTGCTCCCTGCCAAAGGTCATGGCTGGGGAAGCCAGGGACTCCTCCGCTGGCTCACCCGGCCCGCTCTCTGGTACTGGAAAGTGTTGGCTTTATCATGTGGCCTATTTAGCAAATTCAGAGCATCCTGGGGAGCAGCCAGTCCATGGCTTCTTAAGATGGTGATCCCATAGCCTCATACCTCTTTCTTACTGGTGGGGGATCCACCCCACAGCCTTTGAGAGGACTGTAGGCTACTGTCCATCCCATCAACCTTGACCCTCTGAAAGGTGGGAGACAGTTCCTGCTGTCTACCTAACTCGCCAGCCCTCTGCCATTTTCAACTACTGCCTATGAGCTACCATATTGGACCAGGTGCTCGAGTGACCTTATAAAGGATGGAAAAACGGTGCTTGGACTGCAGAAAAAAGTACCACCACACCAACTGTTATGGGGATTAGAAGCAATAACGAGCTCTTCACGTATTCTTTCTGGGACCTCAGGCAACACACTTAACTTCGGTGTGCCTTGGTGTCCTCATCTTTAACGTGATATTAAAAGGTTGGTTATGGGAGTTTCCACTATGGCCCAGTGGGTTAAGGACCCAGCATTGCTGCAGCTGTGACATAGGTCATAGCTGTGACCCGCATTGAGTGCTTGGCCCTGGAACTTCCATATGCTGTGAGTACAGCCAAAAATAAATAAATACAAGAATGGATATGAAAATTTGAATTAATATATAAGAAGCATCTGGGATATTGTAGGTGTCTAACAAAGGGTGCCTGTCATTATTAGCTACAAACAGCAGGCCTATTTTTACTCCACTTTATCAGTGAAGTCACAAAACTATGCATTAAATAACGTACCATCAATAGCAAGAGGCGAAAATAGTAATCTAAGAAAAATTCAGAGAAATGTAATTGTGGGAGCATTTAATACAATAAATGCCCCAATAGAAAAATAGAGTAGGTAATATGAATAGGATCCTTAACTAACGAACAAGAAAATGGGAATTCCCGTTGTGGCTCACTGGTAATGAACCCAACTAGTATCCATGAGAATGCAGGTTCAATCCCTGACCTCAGTGGGTTAAGAATCCAGCATTGCCGTGAACTGTGGCATAGGCAGCATATGTGGCTTGGATCTGGCGTTGCTGTGGTTGTGGGGAGGCCAGCAGCTGAAGCTCCCATTCAGCCCCTAGCCTGGGAACTTCCATATGCCACAGGTGCAACCCTAAAAAAAAAAAAAAAAAAAAGGAAAAGAAAGAAAGAAAAATGATCAATAAACATATGAAAAAATTTGCTCTCACTAGAAATAAATACAAACTCATAGAATAATAAAATTATTTTCACCTATCACATTGGCAAGGATTTTAAAACTACCATCATTTGGGTTTGAAGGTAGAAAATCAGCAGTTTTGGATACTGCTGTGCTGTGGGGAAAGGTGTGGACTTGTTAACACAGTTCCGAAGAACAATTCAGAAACATATATTAAATATCTTAGAATAATTCATGTTCAGTCATGATAATTCCACTTTCAGGAATTTATTCAAAAGCAATATATTCAAAAGCGAGGATATTCTTTTCCTTTTTTTTTTGTCTTTTCGCCTTTTCTAGGGTCGCTCCCATGGCATTCGGAGATTCCCAGGCTAGGGGTTGAATCGGAGCCAAGGCCACCAGCCTAAGCCAGAGCCACAGCAACGCGGGATCCGAGCCGCATCTGCGACCTACACCACAGCTCATGGCAACGCTGGATGCTTAACCCACTGAGCAAGGGCAGGGACCGAACCCACAACCTCATGGTTCCTAGTCAGATTCTTTAACCACTGAGCCACAACGGGAACTCCAAAAAAAAGCGATGATATTCTTTAAGCACTATTTATAACATCGAAAAATTGAAACCATATCAAAATCAGGTTTAAAAAGGTGACTATCTGGAGTTCCCTCCGTGGCCCAGCCGTTAACAAACCTGACTAAGATCCATGAGGATGGATCCCTGGCCTTGTTCAGTGGGTTAAGGATCCAGCGTTGCTGTGAGCTGTGGTGTAGGTCACAGACGAGGCTCGGATCCTGTGTTGCTGTGGCTGAGGGCATACACCAGCAGCTGTAGCTCCAATCTGACCCCTAGCCCGGGAACTTCCACATGCCGCAGGTGTGAGCCTAAAAAGCAAAAAAAAAAAAAAAAAAAAAAAAATTAAAAAATTAAAAAATAAAAAGGTGACTATCTAGAGGATATAGCACTGCATTTTCTAAGTATAAAAACCATAGAATTTACACAAGAAAATTTAAATCTATATGTTATAAAAATCATAAATTTTGTGTAAAAGCAGGCAACAAGTTGGAAAAAACATATAGCAAAATTAACAAAATATTAATACCCTAACACTACACTACAAATCAATAAAATGCCCTCCAATAGAAAAATGGACCAAGAATTATTTGAAGACGATTCACAGAAAAAATTATAAATGGTCAATAAACATAAGAAAAATATTGGGAGTTCCCGTCGTGGCGCAGTGGTTAACGAATCCGACTAGGAACCATGAGGTTGCGGGTTCGGTCCCTGCCGTTGCTCAGTGGGTTAACGATCCGGCGTTGCCATGAGCTGTGGTGTAGATTGCAGACGCAGCTCGGATCCCGCGTTGCTGTGGCTCTGGCGTAGGCCGGTGGCTACAGCTCCGATTAGACCCCTAGCCTGGGAACCTCCATATGCCACAGGAGCAGCCCAAGAAATAGCAAAAAAAGACAAAAAAAAAAAAAAAAAAAGAAAAGAAAAAGAAAAATATTTATCTGAGTTCTCCCGTGGCACAACAGGTTAAGGACCTGTTGTCTTCACTGCTGCAGCTCGGCTTCGATCCCTGGCTGGGAAATTCTGCATGCTGCGGGAATGGTCAAAAAAGAAAAAAGAAAAATATTTAACCTTATTAGTAATGAAAGAAATGCCTATGTAAATGAGATTTTACAAAAATTATCAAGTTAGCAAAAGATGTTTAATTTTAATACCCAGCATTGTTGAGGATATAGGAAAATATACATTTTCGTGTACGATTGTTGGAAGTTCAAGTTGGCTTACATTTTTTCTGGAAAACCACAAGCAATATATTAAATACCATAAAAAAAAGAATCAGACCTCCAGCTCCCATTGCAGCACTGTACAAAGGAGACAATTCAATAAATTCGCAAAAAATTATGTATTATAACTTTCTTCTCAACTCACTATTTTGTTTTAAATATCTGTCTGTATTTGTCAGTTTATTGGGTGCCCCCTGAGACACTGGGATGATGTCTGGCCAAAGTTTGATCTGCCAACGCAGCTCTTGCCACAGCCACAGCAGTGACACAGAGAGACTCTTAAGCCAGGCAGCCAGGAGGGAACTCCCTGACAGCTTGCTGTTTGTTACCAATCAACCTAGTTTAATTCATCAATCCTGGTTTCAGTCAGGCCTCCATACCCTGGCGCTGTACTGAAAAGGAAGGCTCATCTCTAAAGGCAAGGAAGAAATATACCCAAGAACCTTGAGTGAAAAAAGCACAGGGATTAGCCGACTGCCCACACTCATGCCACCGAAGTCCCCCATTTAGTCATCAGCACCACCCTCTTTCTCTACCTACCTAGACGCCGGTAGTCAGGCGCTTGGAAATGACCAGCTCACGATACCACGCCGAGGCTGTGTGGGTCTCGGCTCCTGCCTCTGAGGAACCCAAGGCATGCCGAAACCCATGGAAGGCTTCAAGCATCCTCAGCACACTGCCACCCAACCAGGCTCCCCATCCCCCTTCAAATGCTCAAGAGACGCCTGTGCCCACTGCCTGACATGAGGCTTCTTGGAGCAGAGAGTCCTTGGTGTGCAGGAAACAACCGATCAACCTCTGGGTGCCTGCTTTGGGATTGCATTCAAGACACCATCAGGCCCAACGCTGAACCTGCAAATTTGGAGCAGAGGAGAGCCGACCTTTCAGTGTCTTGGAGCTGCGCCTGAAGCCAGAAAGTCCTCTGGCGCCCTCGTGTGGACACCTGCTCTCAAAGCCTCTATCAGGCTTTCCTCCTCCGACTCAGCCGTCCCCAGGGCTGCACTGGTCGGGGGCCAGATGCCTGTTGGGTCTCCTTCCCCGGCTTTCATGAAATACCAAGAAGTGCCTTTGGAAGTGGGCTATTTCACTCTCAAAGCCTTTCAGAGCCCTGAGGCCAAAGTAGGCCATGCCTCGCTGTTTAAACCCTCAGCTTCCGGCCCGTCATGGCATGCCAGCCTTCTTTCTTTATTATAAAGACTGCGCTTACATATTTACGAAGATCGGTGTGTAGGTATGGAACTATTGATTTTTTTCTTAATTTTTTCACCTGGGATTCCTTCCTTCAAATGTCTGGCATCGTTTCTTTCTTTGGTTTTACTTATTTATTTTTCTTCTCATTCTCTCTTTCCTTTTCTTTCTAAATTTATTGACCCCACCTGGAGTGTGCGTGAGTGGTTTGCACATCCATGATTTTCAAGCCACAGTGTTTACCAAACCCACCCCAGTGACAAAGGCAGATCTTTGACCTAGGGCGCCGGGAGACACCTCAGTGAGACCTTGCTTTTTATCAATCATCTGTGAGTCTTAAATGCCCGAACTGCTATTATCTCTTCGAATATTTTTTCTGTCCCCTTCTCTCTCTCTTCTCCTTCTGGCGCCCCTATAATATGGATGTTGGGGCATTTAACGTTGTCCCAGAGTTCTCTGAGACTCTCTTCATTTGTTTTCAATCTTTTTTCTCTTTTCTGTTCCACATCCATAATTTCCACTAATCTGTCCTCCACCTCGCTTATTTGTTGTTCTGCCTCCTGTATTCTGCTGTTGGCTGCTTCTAATGAATTTATTTCAGTTATTGTATTTTTCATCTCTTCTTGCTTAAGTTTTATATCTTGTATCTCTTTGCTCAGTGTTTCCCGTAAATTATCCATCTTTGCCTCCAGTTTATTTCCAATGTCTTGCATCATCTTCAGCATCAACAGTTTAAAGTCTTTTTCCTGAAGGCTGAGAATCTCCTGATCACTTAGCTGTTTTTCTGGGTTTTTTTCTTTCTCCCTCATCTGAGTTATAGTTCTCTGTCTTTTCATTTTTATAGGTTTTTGGTGTGGTGACCTTTTTACAGATAATAGAGTTGTAGCCTCTCTTACTTCTGGTGTCTGCCCCCCTTGTGGCTGAAGTCAGTATGGGGGCTTGCTGTAGGCTTCCTGAAGGGAGGTAGGTGGGGCTTAGTCTCCGGATGGGATTAGAGGCGGCGTCTGTGTGCCTGGGGGGGTCTTTAGGTAACCTGTTTACTGATGGGCAGGGCTGTGGTCCCACCTGGATTGTTGTTTGGCCTGGGGCTTCTCAGCACTGATGGGTGAGGCAAGATTTTCCCAAAATGGCCACCTCCAGAGAAAGGCACGCTGCTGAATATTCCAAAAGCTTTGCCTTCAATGTCCTTCCCTCACAACAAGCCGCATTCACCCCTGTTTTCCCAAGAGGTCCTCCAAGAACTGCAGTCAAAGAGTTCCTATCATGGTGCAGTGGAAACGAATCCAACTAGGAACCATGAGATTGCGGTTTCGATCCCTGGCCTTGCTCAGTGGGTTAAGGATCTGACGTTGCCATGAGCTGTGGTGTAGGTTGCAGATGCAGCTTGGATCTGGGGTTGTTGCTGTGGTTGTGGTGTAGGCCAGCGGCTACAGCTCTGATTGGACCCTTAGTCTGGGAACCTCCATATGCCGAGGGTGTGGCTCTAAAAGGTCAAAAGATAAAAAAAAAGAACTGCAGTCAGGTTTCACCTGGACTCCTATGGAGACCTCGCTCTGCCCTGGGACCCAGTGCACGAGAAAGTCTGTGTGCGCCTTTTAAGAATGGGGTCTCCATTTCCCCCAGTCCCGTGGAGCTCCTGTGCACCAGCCCCACTGGCCTTCAATGCCAGATGCTCCAGGGGGTCTTTCTCCCAGTGCCAGATCTCTACACATGGAAGTTTGATGTGGGGCTCAGACCTCTCACTCCTGTAGGTGAGTCTCTGTGATACAGTTACTTTCCAGTCTGTGGGGCTTCCCACCCGGGAGGTATGGGGTTGCTTATATCATGTAATCGCCCCTCCTACCTCTTGATGTGGCCTCCTCTTTGTCTTCTGGAGTAGGATATCTTTTTGAAAGTTTCTGGTCCATTGGGTTGAAGATTGCTCAATATTTGGTTGTAAATTTTGTTGTTTTTAGGAGAGAAATTGAGCTCCAGTCCTTCTATTCGGCCATCCTAATCCCATCTCTAAGGATTCTTAATGTATTCCAGAAATGCACGAACTGGCTTTAGGTCATGTCTCCACATCAGGTGCATAGAAAGAAGAGAAGAGCCTCATGTGGAAAGAAAAGGATGGAGTTTCTTGGGACCTCTTGAGAGATAATGCCCAGCGATTAGCACAGCTGCTGTCCAAAATCTCACACTATATTAACTTGCCATGCACAACATGCAGGTAATGTATCCATCCAGTGCCCAGGTCAGGCTAGCCTTCCAAAACAAACAGCTCAACCACCAATACCACCCAACAGCAAAACAAAACCAACAATCCAATTGAAAAATGGGGAAAAGACCTGAATAGCCCTTTCCCTGAACCAGATATCCAGAGGGCAACAAGCACAAGGAGAATGAACCCCATCGCTCATGAAGAGGGAATTGCAAATCAAAACGAAGCTGAGCTCCCCCCTCAGCCCTCTCTGAATGGTCTTCATGAGGACGTCTTGGAATAACCTCCTGGACTGGATGTGGAAATGAAGGTGCTCTCCGGCCCTGAGGGTGTGTAGGAAATGCGTCCAGCACCGAGGGAGCACAGGAACTAGGTCGTCTGAAACATCGCTCTTGGACGACCCCAGGACCCAGCGATCCCACGCTCAGACGTGCAAAATGTTCTGTGGGAAAATGAAATGCCCCGCCCTGTGCATGCAGCACTCTTCACCACAGCAACACATGGAAACCCATTCTCTGGTCACGGACAGATGAGTGGATTAGGAAGAGGCTGCCCATATACCCAATGGAACTGTTCTCAGCCCAAAAAACGGCAACCAAAATGCCATTGTCAGCCACATAGATGCTCAGAAAATCTCTCATACTAAGTGAAATATGTCCAAAAAACAGAAAGACAAATACCATGGGGCAACATTTCCCTCTGGACTGAGCCAAATGACACCAATGAGCCTTCCTCTAGGAAAGAAACTCATGGATTTGACAACATATTTAGGGTTGCCAGAGGGATGTGGAGGGTGTGGGAAGACCTGGGCTTTGAAGTTAATAGAGACAAACACTTGCCCTTGGAGTGGATAGTCGAGGACATTCTGCTGTTCAGCCCCGGGAACCATATCCAGCCACTGTTTTTGGAAACAATAGGAGGATCATGTGAGAAGAGCAATATGGACACACATGTATGATGGGATCACTTGGGTGTGAAGGTGAAATTGAGCCCATATATCAGTGACATTCAAAAAGAATTCATGGTAAAAAGAAATGACAATATTGGGGGCTCAGCGTTGCCCAGAGAAAGTGTCCGGGCATAGACGGCTGCCCCTCAGGAAAAGAGACAGGCCCAAGGACTCCGTGGATCCTGTCAAGGTTTCCTAGCCTCGCCGCATCAGACCAGGCCTCATTACCTGACGTGTATGAATTTACAGAGGCCTTTTTCATTCCTAATTTATTACCTTGTTGAATTAGATTCCTTCACACATATGTGGCATCGGGTACACTCTGCCCTGGAAATGCATCCACTCCTAGGCTGCGCATCCCCAGGTTGCACTTCAAACCCACTGCCCCCCGAGGTATTGGGTCAGGAGAGCCTTTAGTGTAGCTGTATCTATCCATTTCCTTAGCTTTTCTGTCGTACTCTCTCTGTGTGTGTATGCATATATATATATATATATATATATATATATAGAGAGAGAGAGAGAGAGAGAGAGAGAGAGAGAGAGTCATTGACTCATTTCTTTATCAATTAAGCTCATTCTTTTCAAACTCTGTTTTGATTTATCAATTAACATGGGAGCCCCCTGCCACACTGGGGTGTTGCCTGGCCAGAGTGTCATCTCCCAAGGCAGCTCTTGCCACAGCCACCGCAGTGACCAGGAGAGACTCTTAGGCCTGGCAGCCCCGTGGGAACTCCCTGAGAGCATGCTTGATGAGACCAATTAACCCTGCTTAATTCATGACCTGGTTTCTGTCAGGCCTCCATAACCTGGTGCCCTACTGACTAGGGAGGCTCATCTTGGAAGGCAGGAAGGATATTTCCCTCAGCCTCTTGAGTGAAAAAAGCACAGGGATTCACCCAGCTGCCCACCCTCATGCCACCCAAGCCCCCCAGTTATTCTTTAGCACTACCCTTCTTCTCACCTACCTGAACCCCTGACGGGCAGGGGCTTGAACAGTGCCAGCCCAGGAGACAACCCTGAAGCTCTGTATGTCTGGGCACCTGCCTCTAGAGGAACACAAGCACACCACAACCCGGGAAATGCTTCAAGCATTTGAAACCAACTGCCCCCCAACCAGGCTGCCAATCCACCTCCACATCCTGAAGAGACACCTGTCCCCTCTGCCTGACATGAGGTGTCTTGGAGGAGAGAGTCCCTGGGGCCCAGGAAATACCCCAAAATCCTGTGGGTGCTTGCTGCGTGTGGGTTCTGCTCAACAATCCATCAGCCTCAATGCTGAGCCTGCACGTTTGGAGCCTTGCAGCCCTCGCCCGTTAGAGGCGGAGCTGCACCTGGGGACGCTGGCGCCCTCGTGTGGACATCTACTGGAACAGCCACTCTCGGGTTTTCCTCCTCTGGCTCAGCACTGCTGGGGGCTGCATTGTCTGGGGTCCACATGCGGGTTGGGTCTCCTTGCCCGCTTTCAGGAAAAACCAAGAAGTGCCCTTCCACGTGGGCTCTCTCTCTCTCAAAGGCTCAGAGCGCCAAGGCCAACCTAAGCCATGCCTTGCTGTGTTAACCATCGTCTCCTGACACATCATGTCATGCCAGCCTTCTTCCATTTTGATAGACTTGAACATATGTATTTATGAAGACAGGTGTGTAGGGATGGAACGATTATTTTTTTCTTAATTTTACCCCTGTGATTCCTTCCTTCATACAGTTTAGTCTGGCCTCAATTCTTTCCTTCTTACTTACTTACTTTTTTTTTTTTTTTTTTTGGTTCTCACTTTCCCGCTTTCTTTCGAAATATATTGACCCCACCTGGAGTGTGCGTGCTTTGTATCCCCATCGATGTTTGCCAAGGCACAGAGTTTACCAAACCCACCACCCTGACAAAATCAGCCCTTTTCCCCAGGGGGCCAGAAGGGATCTCAGGGAGAGCTTTTTTTGCATCTGTCAATAAAGTGGCCTGCATATGCTTGACCTGGCTTTAGGTCACATCACCACACCAGGTGCATGGAAAGAAGAGGCTCCCATGGAAAGAAAAGCATGGAGATTCATGAGCCCTCTTGAGAGACAATGCCCAGTGCTTGGCACCACTGCTCTCCAAAATATGTTCGTTTTTGCACCTCCTGTGCACAACCCGCAGGCACTTTATGTGCATCCCCAAACCCAGGTCAGGCTGGGCTTCCAAAATTAGCAGCTCAACCACTGAAACCAAGAAAAAGCAACAAAAAAGCAACAGTGCAGTTGACAAGTGGGGAAGAGGCCTGAATAAACATTTCCGGACTCCAGACAGACGGAGGGCATCAGGCACCGGAAAAAGGAACACCATCACTCATTCGTAGTGTATTGCAAATCATCACGAGGCCCAGGGACCTCCCCAGCCCCCTCCCAATGGCCATCCTTAGGACGCAGTCAAATGACAGACCCTGGACAGGGTGTGGACAAGAAGGTGCCCTCCTACAGTGTGGGTGTCTACATCCATTTGTGCAACCACTATGGACCACAGGATCCAGGGCATCCGAAAATGATACCTAGAATGATCATAGGACCCAGCTCTCCCACTCTTGGGCATAAATCCATAAAATGTTCTTTTCCAAAATTTAAACACCCCACTGTGTTCAGACAGCACTCTTCACAACAGCAAGACCTGGAAACACATTCTATGTTCATGGACAGGTGATTGGATTAGGAAGAGCAGATTCTGCCTTAAAAATATGCAAAAATAATTCCATTTGCAGCCACAGAGTTGGAAAGTAAATCACTCATACTAAACGAAATATGTCTGAGAGACACAAATCCCATGGGAAACCCCTTCTCTCTGGAATATTACTAATAACAGCAATGAAACTTCCTACGGGAAAGAAACTCTTGGAATGCGATACAGACTTTCGGTTGCCAGATTTGTGGGGGAGGTTTTGGGAAGGACTGAGATTTGTAGGGTAATAGATCCAAACACTTGCCCTTGGAGTGTGCGAGCATAGACATCCTGCTCTTTAGCACGTGGAACTATGTCTAGTCACTGTTTTGGAACCAAATGGAGGATCATGTGAAAAAACCAAAATGGATATACACGTACGATGGGATCATGAAGTTGAGAAATTTCGTGAAATTGAGCTCCATATATCAGTGTTAATCAAAAATAAGTAAGGATAAAAAAATATGACGATATTAGCTCCTCAGCATTCACCAGAAATGATGTGAGGTTCGAGAGTGCTGACACTCTTGAAAAGAGACAGGCACAAGGACTCTGTTGATCCTGTCCAGATTTTGTAGCCTGGCGATAACGGACCAGTCAGGGCATGTCTTTCCATCTATTTGTGTCATCTCTGATTTCTTTCATCAGTATCTTATAGTTTTCAGAGTACAGGTCTTTTGACTCTTTAGGTAGGTTTACTCCTAGGTATTTTATTCTTTTGGATGCGATGGTAAACCGGATTGCTTCCTAATTTCTCTTTCTGATATTTCATTGTTAGTATATAGAGATGCAGTCAATCTCTGTGCATTAATTTTGTATCCTGCAACTTTGCCAAATTCATGGATGAGCTCTAACAGTTTTCTGGTTGAGTCTTTAGGATTTTCTAGGTATAGCATCTTGTCATCTGCAAATAGTGACAGTTTTACTTCTTCCTTTCCAATTTGGATTGCTTTTATTTCTTTTCCTATATGATTGCTGTGGCTAGGACTTCCAAAGCTATGGTAAATACTAGTGGCGAGAGCGGACATCCTTGTCTTGTTCCTGATCTCAGCGGGAATTCTTTCAGCTTTTCACTATTGAGAATGATGTTAGCTCTGGGTTTGTCATATATGCCCTTTGTTGTTTTGAGGTAGGTTCCTTCTATGCTCACCTTCTGAAGGGTTTTTAGCAGAAATGGTATTGGATTTTATCAAAGGCCTTTTCTGCGTCTATTGAGAGGATCGTATGGTTTTCATTCTTCAGTTTGTTAATGTGGTATATCACACTGATTGATTTGTGGATACTGAAGAATCCTTGCATCCCTGGGATAATTCCCACTTCATGATGTACAATCCATTTAACATATTGTTAGATTTGGTTTTCTAGTATTTTGTTGAGGATTTTTACATCTATGTTCATCAGTGAAATTGGTCTATAATTTTCTTTTTTTTTGTGGTATTTTTGGTTTTGGTATCAGGGTGACGGTGGCCTCATAAGAATGAATTTGGGAGTGTTCCTTCCTCTGCAATTTTTTGAAATAGTTTCAGAGGATAGGTGCTATCTCTTCACTAAATGTGTGATAAATTTCACCTTTGAAACCATCTGGCCCTGGACTTTTGTTTGTTGGACATTTTTTAATCAATTTCAGTACTTGTGACTGGTCTGTTCATTTTTTTTCTATTTCATCTTGGTTTAGTCTTGGAAGTTTCTACTTTTCTAAGAATTTGTCCATTTCTTCTAGGTTGTCCATTTTATTGGCATATAGTTTCGTGTAGTAGTCTCTCATGATCCTTTGTATTCCTGTGATGTCTGTTGTAACTTATCTTTCATGTCTAATTTTATTGATTTGAATCCTCTCTCTCTCTTTTTTTTTTTTTTTTTTTTTTTTTTGTCTTTTGTCTTTTTTGTTGTTGTTGTTGCTATTTCTTGGGCCGCTCCCGCGGCATATGGAGGTTCCCAGGCTAGGGGTCTAATCGGAGCTGTAGCCACCGGCCTACGCCAGAGCCACAGCAACGCGGGATCCGAGCCGCGTCTGCAACCTACACCACAGCTCACGGCAACGCCGGATCGTTAACCCACTGAGCAAGGGCAGGGACCGAACCCACAACCTCATGGTTCCTAGTCGGATTCGTTAACCACTGCGCCACGACGGGAACTCCTCTTTTTTTCTTGATAAGACTGGCCAAGCGTTTATAAATTTTGTTTATCTTTTCAAAGAATCAGCTTTTTGTTTCATTGATCTTTTCTATGGTTTTCTTCGTTTATATTCATTGATTTCTGCTCTGATCTTTATGATTTCTTTACTTCTGCTAACTTTAGGTCTTGTCTCTTCTTCTCTCTCTTGCTGCTCTACATGTAAAGTTAGGTTTTTTTATCTGAGCTTTTTCTTGTTTCCTGAGGTAGGCTTATAGGTATTGCTATAAACTTCCATCTTAGAATTGCTTTTGCTGCATCCCATAGGTTTTGGAGTGTTGTGTCTTTGTTGTCATTTGCTTCTAGGTATTTTTAAATTTCCTCTTTGATTTCTTTAGTGATCCACTGGTTGTTTAGTATCATGTTGTTTAGTCTCCACGTGTTTGTGTTTTTTGCAGTTTTTTTCTTGTTATTGATTTCTGGTCATACAGCATTGTGGTCGGAAAGATGCTTGATATGATTTCAATTTTCATAAAGTTACTGGGTCTTGATTTGTAGCTCAGAATGTGATAAATCCTAGAAAATGTTCCATGTGCACTTGAGAAGAATGTATATTCTGCTGCTTTTCGATGGACTGTCCTATAGACATCTATTAAGCCCATCTGGTCTAACGCTTCATTCAGGGCCTGTGTTTCCTTATTGATTTTCTGTCTGGATGATCTGTCCATTGCTGTAAGTGGGGTGTTAAAGTCCTCCCCTATTACTGTGTTATTGTCAATTTCTCCTTTTAAGCTTGTTAGTAGTTTCCTTATATATCGAGATGATCCTATGTTGGGTGCGTATATATTTTCGGTTGTTATAGCTTCTTCTTGGATAGATCCTTTGATCATTATGTCCTTCCTTGTCTCTTACAGTATTTTTATTTTAAGGTCTATTTTGTCTAATAGGATTATTGCTACTCCAGCCTTTTTTTTACCTTTTATTTTTTTTCTACTGTACAGCATGGGGATCCATTTACACATATATGTATACATTCTTTTTTCTCACATTACATGATCCATCATAAGGGACTAGACAGAGTTCCCAGTGCTACACAGCAGGATCTCATTAGTAATCCACTCCAAAGGCAAAAGTCTGCATCTATTAACCCAAGCTTCCAGTCCATCCCACACCCTCCCCTTCCCCCTTGGCAACTACAAGTCTATTCTCTAAGTCCATGATTTTCTTTTCTATGGAAACATTCCTTTGTGCTGTATGTTAGATTCCAGGTATGAGTGATATCATATGGTATTTGTCTTTCTCTTTCTGACTTACTTCACTCAGTATGAGAGTCTCTAGTTCCATCCATGTTCCTGCAAATGACATTCTTTTGTTCTTTTTATGGCTGAGTAGTATTCCAGGTTTGTTTTGATTACTGTTTACCTGGAATATTTTCTTTTTTTTTTTTTTTTGTCTTTTTGCTATTTCTTTGGGCCGCTCCCGCGGCATATGGAGGTTCCCAGGCTAGGGGTCTAATCGGCGCTGTAGCTACTGGCCTACGCCAGAGCCACAGCAACGTGGGATCCGAGCCGCGTCTGCAACCTACACCACAGCTCACGGCAACGCCGGATGGAATATTTTCTTACATCCTCTCACTTTCAATTTGTATATGTCCCTAGAAGTGAAGTGGGTCTCTTGAAGACAGCATATATATGGCTCTTGTTTCTGTACCCTTTCAGCCAGTCTACATCTTTTGTTTGGGGCATTTAGTCCACTTACATTTAAGGTAATTATCAATATGTACGTTCTTATTGCCATTTTATTAACTCGTTTGTATTTGTTTTTGTTGCTCTTTTTTTCTACCCTCTTGTAGCTTTATGACTATGTTTAGCATTGTATTTGAGTTGGTTTTTCATATTTGTGTGTGTATTCTTTGTAGATTTTATGTTTGCAGTTACCTCGAAGTTTTGATATAGGAGTCTATATATATACAAGATTGTTTTAAGTTGTTGGTCTCTTAATTGCAAGTGCACCTCCAGTGTCCTGCATTTGTACCCTCCTTTTCTCACCATTTCTGATTTTGGAAGCATATTTTTGCATGGATGATTTCCTGTCTTTACTGTATATATTCCTTTACTGGCGATCCTTGTCATTTGTAGTATTTTTTAGTTCTAGTTGTGGCCTTTTCTTTTCTGCCTAGAGGAGTTGCTTTAGTATTTGTTGTAAGGCTGGTGTAGTTTTGCTGAATTCTTTTAGCTTTTGCTTGTCTGTAAAGTTTTTGCTTTCTCCTTCAAAGCTGAATGAGAGCCTTGCTGGGTAAAGTAATCTTGGTTGGAGGTTTTTTCCTTTCATCAAGTTAAATATATTGTGCCTCTCCCTTTTGGCCTGCAGAGTGTCTGCAGAAAAATATGCTGATAACCTTATTGGAGTTCTCTTGTATGTTTTTTTTTTTCTTCTCCCTAGCTGCTTTTAATATTTTCTCTGTCTTTTGTTTTGGTCAGGTTGATTAATATGTATCTCAGGGCAGTCCTCCTTGGATTTATTTCATATGGTACTCATTGTAGTTCCTGCATTTGAGTGAGTGGCTCCTTTCCCATGTTAAGGAAGTTTTCGGCCATTATCTCTTCAAATATTTTTTTTTCTGTTCCTTTCTCTCTCTCTGCAAGGAGAACTATTTCTATTATTCATATTAAGAGTATTGCTTCTGTTAATTAGTAGATTAGTCCACTATTAAATTAGGAGTTTATGGAGTTCCCATTGTGGCTCATTGGGTTAAGGACCCAACATTGTCTCTGTCAGGATGTGAGTTTGACCCCTGACCTGACTCAGTGGGTTAAGGATCCATCATTGTGACAAGCTGCAGCATGGATCTGAGGTATGGCTCAGATCCAGTGTTGCTATGGCTGTGTCAGAGGCCTGAAACTTCAGTTCAGATGCAATCCCTGAGTCAGGAACTTCCATATGCTACAGGTGCAACCATGAAAAGAAAAAAGCCTAAAAAAGACAAATAAAAGAAAATAGAAATTATTATTATTGTTATTGTTATTAGTCTTCTGTCTTTTCAGGGCTGCACCTGAGGCATGTGGAGGTTCCCAGGCTAGAGGGTCTAATCAGAGCCACAGCTGCCGGCCTACACCAGAGCCACAGCAACACCATATCCCAGCTGCATCTACAACCTATACCACGGTCCATGGCAACGCTGGATCCTTAACCCACTGAGCGAGGCCAGGGATCAAACCCGCAAGCTCACAGTTCCTAGTCATATTTGCTTCTGCTGTGCCATGATGGGAACTCCAAGACGTTAGTTTTATTTACTGTTGGTATTAATGTGAATGTGTGGTTAACCTGAGTACTTTAATTGGTGTCTACTTTTAGCCAACTATGATATTGTTTATGCTTATTCTCTAGAGAAAGTTGTATCCTGTGTGTAGAAAGGTGTACCTTTTTGGAATATTTTAAAAATTACATTAAAAATTACGGGTTTTGTTTGTTTGTTTGTTTCTTTGTTTTGGCCCTGCCCATGGCATGTGGAAGTTCCCCAGCCAGGGATCAAACCCATGCCACATTTGCAGCAATGCCAGATACTTAACCTGCTGAACCACAAGGGAACTTCCGAAAGTTAGCTTTTTTAAAAATAAAAGTATAGTTGATTAACAAAGTTGTCCTGTTTCTTCTGTATAGTAAAGTGACCCACTCATACATATATATGCATTCTTTTTTTAGATATTATTTTCCATCATAGTCTGTCCTAAGAGACTGGATATAGTTCTATATGTTATAAGTAGGATGCCATTGCTTATCCATTCTAAATGTGATATAGTTTGCATATTCTAACCCCAACATCCCTCCCCATTGGCAAGCACAAGAGGTTCTCCATGTCTGTGAATCTGTTTCTGTTTGTAAATAGGTTCATTTTGAGCATATTTTAGATTCTGCACACGCGATATCATGTGGTGTGTGTCCTCTTTGTGATTCATTTCACTTCGTGTGCATCCGTGTTGCTGTAAATAATATTATTTCATTCTCTTTATGGTGGAATAGTATTCCATGGTATATGTGTACCACATTTTCTCAATCTGTTATTCTGTTGTTGTACATACTTAGGTTGTTTCCATGTTTTGGCTATTGTGAATAGTGCGGCTATGAACATTAGAGTGCATGTATATTTTTGTATGGAAGTTTTGTCTGGATTTATGCCCAGGTGGGATTGCTGGATCACGTGTTCTATTTTCAGTTTTCTGAGGAAGCACCGTGCTGTTTTCCATAGTGGTTGTACCAATTTACATTCCCACCAACAGTGTAGGCGGGTTCCCTTTCTCTACATCCTCTCCAACGTATGTTACTTGCCGATGTATTGATGATGGCTGTGATGATTGGGGTGAGGTGGTGCCTCATGGCACTTTTGACAGAAGTTATGTTTTTTAAGGTCGTATTTAAAGTTTAACTAAAACTATTTTCTGGAGAGCCAGCTGTCACCAGGCTTGTTAGGCTTGTCAACTCTACTCATAAATCTCATTATCTTGTCATTCAGATGAATTTGACCTTGTAAACTGTTCATGAGTAGATATCTTGTTTCGGGGTATTTGACTTAACTTCTCTTAGTTTTCCAGTTAAATCATTATGCCAAAAGTAAAAGGAATACATTTTTGGTAACTTTAATGCTGCTTTGATAATTTCTTTATAGTAATTTATCTATAGCACCAGATTAAAATATCTTTTTTTCTATACATTAGATGTTGAAGAATGTTTAATTTACTTATGATAGTTCAATTTGGGGCGAAGTTTGGGCTAGTTTTCATTCAAAGCGTTCATGCAGTATGGACCATCCAGGGTCTACACTCGGTGCTTTTCTTTAAACCATACATCGATTAAGGGCCAGATTGCCTTTTGTTTCTCGAGAGGCAGGAGTCTGAACTGAGACACCATTGGTTTTGAATCTTGAGTTGGCAATCCTCAGGCCTCTAAGTTTTGAGAGTTTTGGTATCTGGATAGAGGCTGGTGCTGGTGAATGGATGGGGGAAATCTGTGCAGTTTGGTGACTGGCTGTCCTAATCCTTGTGCTTTCTCTCAAGAGGTCTCCTGTACCACATCTGGTTCCATTTGACCCTCTCTTTTTATATAACTTCCCTCTGGTATTGAGACCTGACATAGAGCTAGCTCTGGTGGATGAAGGCCAATTGTTTGATATAGGGAAAGCTCTCATGGACATCCCTCATGGCTTCATGACTTAAGGATCTGTATTTGTCACTGCTGTGGCTCTGGTAAGAGCAGAGGCATGATATCAATCCCTGGGCAGACAATTTTGCATTATCACAGTTGGGGCCAAAAAATAAATGAATAGCAAAGTAACTAAATTAATTAATAGGGAAACAAATCAATAAGAAAACACATACATATTTAAGTACATAATTCAATTTGTATATAAAAAAGTAGCCTAACATTATAATTGTGGTGGCAGAGGGTTTTAACATATTGGCCAGGGTAATAACAGCTTAGTCTGGGTTTCAATCTGTGCCAATTTCTGCATGCCAGTGATGGATCTGATAACTAAATAAATTAAATAAATAAGTGAATATATATAAGTGAATTAATACATAAAGTATATAGTGTATTGTATACATAATGGGTGGGATGGCAGCAGGTATTAAGGTACCAGCCTTAGTTAAGTTAGGGTCAGTGTCCTGAAACACTTTGAGAGAGAAATAGGCCACTTGGTAGTGCACTTCATGGCACTTAGAGGGACAGGAAGAGCCTGGTCAAACCAGCAGCCTTTCCCAAGGCCAGTGCAGCCCCTAGGGAAGCTGAGGGAGAGAGGAGGAAGGCCAGAGTTGATGTTAGAGCAGGTGGCCACAAGAAGGCTATGGTGTACCCCTGGAACCTATCTGGAGCTCCAAGACTGCACCTGCAGGCTCAGAGTTGGGGGCAATGATAGATTTGGCAGAATCCTCAGAAAATGCCCTGAGAACTGGGTTGTTTTCAGGGCACATGTGGCTCCCAGAGTCAAGATTCCTCATGTCCAGCAGAAGACACAGGTTTGGGATTTCCAACCTGGTTGGGTGGCACGGTGGTTAGAAAAACTTGCCAGGCACAATGCAGTCAGATTGCATTTTGTTTCTTGAGCAGCAGGAGTCTGGACTGAGACACCATCTGTTTTGAATCTCAAGCTGGCAATTCTTCAGCCCCTGACTTTCAAGCATTTTGGTACCTGGATAGGGGCTGGTGCTGGAGAATGGATGGTGGAAATTGGTGCATTTTGGTCAGCAGCTGTCCCAATCCTTATGCTTCTTTTCTCAATATATCTCATGAATCTTCTCTCAATATATCTCATGAATCTTCTCTCATGTCTTTCCATATGAGCCTCTCTTTCTTACATACCTACCCTCTGGAATCGAGACCAGGCCTGGTGAACTAAGGCCATTTGTTGGATATAAGGAAAGCCCTCATGAGATCTCTCATGGCTGCATGGCTTAAGGTTCTGTTGTCACTGCTGTGGCTCTGCTAAGAGTGGTGGCACATGATCAATCCCTGGCCAGCAACTTTCTCTTATTGCAGTTGGGGCCAGAAAAGTAAATGAATAGATAAGGATTATTGATCATTCCTGGCTGAATGAGGAATCTTGGGCCTGGCAGTCACAGGTGCCCTGAAAGCAACCCTGTTCTATGAGCATGTTCTGGGGATTCCAGCAAACCTATCACCAACACCAGATCCATCAGATCTCAGTATCAACATGCAGGTAGGTAAAAGGCAAGGCTCAAAACCAAAAAGATGACAGAAGACTCAGGAGACCTCTTGAGAGAAAATGCATAAAGACTGGGAGAGCTGCCAAAAAAATGCACTGATTCAGAGCATCCATTCACCAGCACCAGCCTCTATCCTGATACACAACCCTCGAAAGCCAGGGGCTTGAGAATCACCAGCTTGAGATTCAAAAGAGATGGTGACTTGGTCCAGACTTCTGCCTCTCAAGAAACAAAATGCCACCTGACTCCATGGACCTTCTCAGGCTTTCTAACCACTCGACCACCCATCCAGGAGGGAAATCCCCATCAAATACCAAAGGGACACCTGGGAGTTCCTGTCGTGGCTCAGTGATTAACGAATCCGACTAGAAACCATGAAGTTGCAGGTTCGATCCCTGGCCTTGCTGGGTGGGTTAAGGATCCAGCATTGCTGTGAGCTGTGGTGTAGGTTGCAGACGAGGCTCGGATCCTGCGTTGCTGTGGTTCTGGCATAGGCCGGTGGCTACAGCTCCGATTCGACCCCTAGCCTGGGAACCTCCATATGCCATGGGAGCAGCCCTAGAAAAGGCAATAAATAAATAAATAAAATAAAATAAAGGGACATCTGTGTCCTCTGCCTGAAATGAGGAATCTTGGACCTGGGAGTCCCAGGTGCCCTGAAAACAACTCCATTCCATGGGCATATTCTCAGGGTTGCACCAAATCCATGACCAACCCCCAACTTTGATCCTAGAGTTGCAAGCTTGGAGCTGCAAATGGATTCTGAGGATACACTGGTGCCCTCAGGTGAAAAACTGCTCTAACAGTAACTCTCAGGACTTCCTGCTCTCTCAGCTGCCCTGGGGGCTGTACCAGCCTTGGGCAAGCCTGCAGCTTTGACATTATAGTTCCTCTCCCACTAAGTGCCATGAAGTGCCCCCAAAAGTTGGGTATTTCTCTATCAAAAACTTTTGGGACACTCAGCCTAACTTACCCAAGGCTATTATATGAAAACCCTGAACTGCCCCACCCATTGAACCATGGGAGCCTTATTTTTTCTTCATACATGAATTACCTGAAATAATTAGCCATGGTGTATGAATTTATGGATTTATTTCTATCTTTATTTCCTTGTTTATTGTTTTGGATCCCCTGTGGCATGCACATATAGTGTGGTCAGGAATTGAATCCATGCCACATCCCTTACTACCCCAGGCTTGTACTTACAACCCTCTGCCACCACCAGTATAATGTCAGGAGAGCATTTTGAATCACTTTATCTATCAATTCACTTAGCTACTATGTAGGAATTAGTGTACGTATTTATTGAATTCTTGATAAATTGATCTCCTTTGACTATTTACTTTTATTTATTCATTTATTCAGGTGTCACCTGCGACATTGGGGATTTGTCTGGCCAGGTTTTTATCTCCCAATGCAGCTCTTGCCACAGCCACAGCAGCAAGAAAGAGAGACTCTTAAGCCAGGCAGCCACCAGGGAACTCCATGAGAGCTTTCTTGATATCAGTCAATCCTGCTTAATTCATCAGACCTGGTTTCAGTCAGGCCTACAAGCCTGGCATGGTACTGGAAAGAGAGGCTCACATGGAAAAGCAAGAAGTTTCACTAGGTCACTTGAGCAAAAAAAAGCACAGGCATTAGCATAGCTGCCAGCCGAAATGCCACCGAATTCCACCATCCATTCATCAGCAGAAACATCTATCCAGATACCTAAACCCTCGACAGTCAGGGGCTTGAAAATCGGCAGGTCATGATTCAAAACAGTTGCCATTTCGGTCCTGGCTTATGCCTCTGGAGGAACACAAGGCAATCTGAAATGCAGTGAAACTCTCATGCATTCTCAACACTCTGTCATCCAACCAGTCTGAAAATCCACACCCAATGCTTAAGGGACTCCTGTGTCCTCTGCCTGACATGAAGCATCTTGGAACAGAGAGTCTCAGGTGCCTGGAAAACAAAGCCAAACTTCTCAGTGCCTGCTGGGTTTCTGTAAACCCACCAACAACCCCAGCTCTGAGCCTGGATAGTCGGCCTTGGAGCTGCACAGGGGTCCAGGAGGTATTGTGGGGCCATCTTGTAGACACATCTGCTCTAACAGCAACTCTCAGGTTTTCCTCTTCTCTCTGGCTCAGCAGCCCCTGGGCTACATTATCCTTGGGCAATTTGCTGGTGGACTTTCCTTCCCCCTCTTTCTTTAAATACCAAGAAGTGCCCAACAAAGTGGCCCATGTCTCTCTCAAAGTTTTCCAGAACCCTGAGGCCAACCTATCCCACACCAACCCGTTAAAGCCCTCAGCTCCATACCCATCATGTCGCGACAGCATTCTTCAATTTTTCATATATTCATGCACTTTTGTATATGTGGATACGGGTGTGTGCATATGTAATTATTTATTTTCTTACCTTTCTGACTTTTATTCATTCATTGGTGCATGCTTTTCTGTCTTTCTTTCCCTTTCTTTTTCTTCCTTTTTCTCTATCACACTTTCGTTCTTGCATGATTGGCTCCACGGAGTTAGAGGAGTCCTCTTGAGAGAAAAGCCACAGGAGTTATGCAGCTGCTCACCAAAATATGACCATTTTACCTCTTTCCATTCACCATCCGTAAGCACTTGATCCAGGTCGCAAACCCCAGCTCAGCCTCGGGTTTCAAAAGTGCCAGCTCTGGCTTCACGAGCCATGGTGTCCTGGTCAAAGATTCCTGCCTCTCGAGAAACAACAGGCCGTCTGATCTCATTGAACCTTCCAGGCTTTCTTACCACTGTGACATGTGACCAGGCTGCAAATCCACATCCCATGCTGAAGGGACCCCTGTTTTCTCCGCCTGACATGAAGTATCTTAACCTAGAGAGTTCCAGGTGCTCCGAAAACAACCCCAAATCTCCGGGTGCTTGCTGGTGCTTTCCCCAAACCCATCATCAACCCCATAGCTGTGCCTGGAGCCTGAAGCTTTGGAACTGCACATGGGACCAGAAGGTACACCTGGTGTCATCTTGTGAACATGGGCCCTAACAGCCACTCTCAGGCCTTCCTTCCTCCTGTCTGGCTGAGCTCTCCTGGGGGTTGCCCTGGCCTTGTGCTAGCCTGTGAATTTGACTTTATATTTCCTCCCCTCTAAGTAACATGAAGTGCCCTAAGAAGTGGGGTATTTCTCTATCAAAACCTTTTTGGCCACTCAGCCCAACTTACCCAAGGCAATACTGTGAATACCCTCTATTGAGCCATGGAAGCCTTATTACTTTCTTCATATATTAATTATCTGAAAAAATTAGCTATGGTGTATGAATTTATGGAATATTTTCATCTTTATATATTTATTTATTTATTTTGTACCCCCTTGTGGCATGCTTATATTGTGTGGCCAGGAATTGAATCCGTGCCCCACATTTTAGTACCCCAGGCTCATCCTTAAAACACTCTGCCACCACAAATATAATGTCAGGATAGCCTTTTGAGTTGCTTTATCTATCAATTCACTTAGATACTATGTAGGAATATTTGTATGAATTTTTAGACTTCTTGATCTATTGATCTTCTTTTGACTAGATACTTTTATTTATTCATTATTTGGGTGCCACTTGTGACATTGGGGAGTTTTCTGGCCAGGTTTTGACCTCCCAACTCAGCTTTTACTACAGCCCCGGCAGGGACAGAGACAGACTCAAGCCAGCCATGAAGGAACACCATGAGAGCTTTCTTGATATCAATCAACCCTGATTAATTCATCAGACCTGGTTTCAGTCAGGCCTCCATACCCTGGTGCTGTACTGAAAAGAGAGGCTTGTATGGAAATTCAAGAAAGTAATTTCACTAGGTCTCTTGATTAAAAAAAAGCACAAGGATTAGCACAGCTGCCCACCAAAATATCACCAAATTCCACCATCTATATATTGGGACCAGCCTCTATCCAGATACCTAAACCCTCCACAGTCAGGGGCTTGAAAATTGCCAGCTCATGAAACAATTGCCAGCTTTGTGGGTCCTGGCTCCTGCCTCTGGATGAACACAAGGCAATCTGAAACCCAGTGAAACCCTGAAGCATTCTAATTGCTCTGCCACCTCACCAGGCTGCAAATCAATATTCAGTGCTGAAGGGACCCCTGTTTCCTCTGCCTGATATGAGGCTTCTTGGAGCGGAGAGTCTCAGGTGCCTGGAAAACAAAGCCAAACCTCTGGGTGCTTGCTGCAGTTTCCACCAAACCCGCAATCAACACCACCAGCTGCAGAGGTCTAGAAGGCACGCTGTTGCCATCTTGTGGACATCTGCTCTAACAGCAACTCTCAGGTTTCCCTCCTCTGGGGCTCAGCAGCCTCTGCATTGTCCTTGGGCAATAAGCAGGTCAGCGTTCCTTCCTCCTCTTTCTTTAAATACAGAGACGTGCCCGACAATGTGGGCTATATCCCTCTCAAAGTCTTTCAGAATACTGAGGCCAACCTAACCCTAATCCTACCCCTACCCCTAAGCCCCCTATCCTAATCCCATATCCCTCTAACCCTAACCCCTCACCCCAAAGCCAAACCCTAACACCAAACTCAATCCCAAAACCCAACCTGAATCCCAACTCCAATCTAAACCCTGACCCCCAACCCTAAACCCTAACCCTAATCCCAATTCTAGCCCCTAACCCTAGACCCTAACCCCTAACCCTAACCCTAGCCCATCAGGTGCTCATGATTGTGGAAAATGGGCCTTGCCCCTCAGGTTCTGTACAAAGAACACGTGTGGGGTCCTGAGGGTCAGGATAGACCTGGGGCCGCAGCTCTAGCTCATTTTCTAATTTTATCTGGCTCATGAGTGGGAGACTATTTCAAGAAGACTCTCCTCATGAGAGAAATCCTGGAATCAGGGAGAAGAGGGGAGGTGGGTGGAAACAGGGGCCAGGTACCCTGGTGCATTGGAAGCCTCTGGAAGACCCATTGGAGGGAGGCTGCACAGAGAGAAGTCCAGGGGCACAGACCTGCCCAGGAGCTGCAGTTTGTTAGTCCAGATCCTGCTCTAAGGTGCTCAGGGTCCGCTCTAACAAGCGGGGCTGGGGGAGGGGTCTGCAGTGAGGTCTCTGGGGTTCCTGTGTCCCGATCCTTGTCCAAGTGCCTGCCCAGGTGAATTCCATATCCTGGTGGCAGCCTACCTTTGTGAGCCCCAGGGGCTGCTGGGTGCCTTCCCAGGGGAGCTCCATATCTTTGGAGAGGCCTGCCCTTGGGAGCCCCGTGTGAACAAGCGTCCTTTGCAGCTGGCACAGAGTTGTTTACTGTGATTCTCCTGAGGGCATTGCTGGGATGAGATGAGAACCAGAAAGTGCTATAGGTCTTTGGACTCTCCACCTAGGCTCATCCAGAGTGACAAGGTCAGTAGGTGGGTGCTGGCTGCTGTGCCACATGAGGGAGGTCCCATGAGGTACCCCTTGCTTTTTCCACCTGACAACATGGAGGCTTCCTTAGGACAGAGTGGACAGCCCACCCCAGGCGGGAGCTCCTGGTGACCCTCAGGGGACATGGGAAGGAGAGGCCAGGAGGGAGGGAAAGTTGGCCCAGGCAGAGCCATGGGTTAGGAGACCCAGGGGGTCTTCTGTGTCTGAGTTGGGAATGGAGAGCAGGTGGTGAGTGTGACCCAGAGAAGCTGATTTTCTGACATGAGCCTAAATCCACTTAAGGGGGAAAGGCCTCCTGGGTGACCCAAACAAAGGATTGTAGGACAAATCCCATCCAAGAAAGGATTTGAAGGATGAATCCCATAGAAGGGAAGGTTTGCAAAGTGAATCTTCCTAAGGTGCTATGAGCTTGCCCCTCTGAGGAGGGTTGTGAAAATAGGCAGGGCCACGAAATCACCCTTAGTGAGCAGTGGGTACAATTGTGCTGATCAATGTCTATAGCACAGGCCTGGCCCTGCTGATCTCAAGATCTTGTAATCTAGGTATCCAGGGATAGAGGCTGTTTTAGGCATATGGGGAGCAGCTCATGAGTGTAAAACATTATTGGAGGAAATTAATATTCCGTGATTATACTCCTTGGGATTTAGTCATAATCCCCAGGCTTTAGATCTGACATGGGTATTCTATGTCTGCCGAGGGAGATCACACTTTGGCCCGACAACAGCTCCGTGTGGCAGGGGGCACCCAAATAAATTGAGCAATCCAAACAGAGATTGAACAGAATGAGCTTACTTGAGAAAGAATGAAGTCAACCTCTTGCTCTCTTTCTCTCTCTTTTATATACACACACACACACACAAACATAGAGTCCTATAGAATAGCTATGGAATTGGATAGATAAGGCAATCCTAAAGGCTCTCCTGACCCAATACCTCGGGGGGCAGTGGGTTTGAAGTGCAACCTGGGGATGCGCAGCCTAGGAGTGGATGCATTTCCAGGGCAGGGTGTACCCGATGCCACATATGTGTGAAGGAATCTAATTCAACAAGGTAATAAATTAGGAATGAAAAAGGCCTCTGTAAATTCATACACGTCAGGTAATGAGGCCTGGTCTGATGCGGCGAGGCTAGGAAACCTTGACAGGATCCACGGAGTCCTTGGGCCTCGTGTGGACCTCTGCTCCCACAGCCCCCCCCCCCCCCCCGGGTTTTCCTGCTCCCTCTGGCTCAGCACTGCCCAGGGCTGCATTCCCTGGGGCCCAGGTGTGGGTGGGGTCTCCTTCCCTCACTCTCAGGAAGACCAAGAACTGCCCTTCCACCTGGGCTCCTTCTCTCTCCAAGGCTTCCAGAGCCCGGAGGCCAACTCGCGCCATGCCTCGCTGGGTAAACGACCATCCCCCGCACCATCATGGTATGCCAGGCTTCTTCCGATTTTATAGAGCCCTGCACTTACGAATTTATGACGAGAGGTGTGTAGGGATGGAACGATGGGTATAGTTCTTCACTGGCCCCTGAGATGCCTGCCTTCGTACAGTTAAGTCTGGCCTCGACCCTTGTTTGGTTTTGTTGTCTTTATTAATTAATTAATTAATTCATTCATTTATTTTGGTTTTCGGTTTCTCTCCGGTTTTCTTTCCCTCTTTCTTTTAAGTGTATTGACGCCACCTGGAGCGTTCGTGCGTTGCTTCTCTGTCGGTGGTCGCCAAAGCACAGTGTTTCCCAAAGCCACCCCAGCGCCGAAACAAGACATTTGCCCCAGGGGGCCAGAAGGGATTTCAGAATTGCCTGCCTATGCCCCACCAGGCTTTAGGTCATGCCTTCACACCAGGTGCATAGAAAGAAGAGAAGAGGCTCCCATGGACAGAAACGGAAGCAGTTTCCGGAGACCTCTGGAGAGACCATGCCCTGTGATTGGCACTGCTGCTGTCCAACATACCACCGTGTTGGCACCTCCCAGGCACTCTATGCGCATCCCCAAACCCAGGTCAGGCTGGCCTCCCTCAACTAGCAGCTCAAGCACAGAAACCAAGACAAAGCCCCAGAAAACCAGCCACCTACATGAAAACTGGGGAAGGCACCCGAAGACACCTTTCCCCAAACCAGACAGACGGAGGGCATCAGGCACCGGAAAAAGGAACACCGTCACTCATTCATCGAGAGTGAATCACACATCCCAACGAGGCCGAGGGACCTCCTCAGTCCTCTCCCAGTGGCCATTCTTTGGACGCCTTCGAAATGCAAACCCTGGACAGGGTGTGGACAAGAAGGTGCCCTCCTAGAGTGTGGGTGTCTAGGGCCCTGTGTACAACCACTCTGGGCCACAGGATCCAGGGCATCCGAAAAAGAACCCTAGAAGGCCTGCAGGACCCAGCACACCCACGCTTGGACATCTCTCCAGAACATGTCCCTTGCCAAGAGAGAAATGCCCCACGAGGTTCAGGCAGCACACTTCCCAGGAGCAAGCCATGGAAACGTGTTGTCTGTCCATGGACAGACGATTGGATCAGGAAGGGGATCTCCATACACACAACGGAAGCGGACGCAGCCATGAAAATGTGTCACAACAAGTGCCTTTGGCAGCCACTTCGTTGGAAAGAAAACCTCTCACACGACACAAGGTATGTCGGAGAGAGCAACCCCAAGAGCATGGGAAAGCCCTGCCCTCCGGAATCTTCCAAATGACACCAAGGAACCTTCGTCCAGGAAGGAAACTCTCGGATGGCAATACAGACTTTGGGTTGCCAGACTGGAGGGGGCGGGTGTGGGAAGGACAGGGATGTGAAAGGTGCAGATCCAAACACTTGCCCTTGGCGTGGGTCACCAAGGACACCCTGCTGTTTAGCCCCGGGGACAATATGGAGGCACTGTTTTTGGAAGCAAATGGAGGATCACGGGAGAAGAGCAATATGGACAGACATGTACGATGGGATCACTTTGGTGTTCAGGTCACATGGAGCCCCATACATCAGCGACAATCAAAAAGAAATCAGGATCAGAAACAGAAAAAATAAAAAATGACGACAGTATGAGCAGCTCAGCGTTCCCCTGAGAAGGTGTCAGGTTCGAAGCAGCTGCCCCTCGGTAAAAGAGACAGGCACAAAGACTCCTTTGATCCTGTCCCAACAGGGCTCTGTCTCTGTCCCTCCTGGGGTTGTGGTTTAGCTGCACTGAGAGATCCAAACCTGGCAAGACAACTCCCCAGTGTCCCAGGTGGCACCTGAATAATGAATAAATAGAAGTTCCTAGTCAAATAAGGTCAATAGATTAAGAATTCTAAAAATATGTACGTATGTTCCTACGTTTTATCTAATTCAGTTGATAGATAAAGCAATTCCAAATGCTCTCCTGACATTATACTTGTGGTGGCAGAAGGTTTTAAGGATGAGCCTGAGGTAGTAAAAGCTGTGGCATAGACTGAATTCCTGGCCACACTGCATATGCATGACCCATGGAGTACAAAAAAAATAAGTTAATAAAGATGGAAATAATCCATACATCCATACACCACAGCCAATTATTTCAGGTAATTATTATATTAAGTAATAACGCTCCCATGGCTCAATGGGTGGGGCAGTAGAGGGTATTCACGGTACCAACTTGGGCAAGTTAGGCTAGTGCCCTAAAAAGTTTTGATAGAGAAATACCCCCTTCTTAGGGTACTTCATGGCACTTAGAGGGGGAGGAAACATAACATCAAATCCACAGGCTAGCCCAAGGCCAGTGCAGACCCCAGGAGAGCTCAGCCAGATAAGAAAGCAGGCCTGAGAATTGCCATTAGGGATGATGTCCACAAGATGGCGCGAGGTGTACCTTCTGGTCCCAGGCTGCAGGATACAGGTTCAGACATGGGGTTGAGGATGGGTTTGGGAAAAGCCCCAGCAAGCACCTGGAGATTTGGGGTTGTTTTCAGGGCACCTGGGACTTTATGAGCCAAGATGCCTCCAGTCAGGCAGTGATCGCAGGTGTCCTTTCAGCACTGGATGTGGACTTGCAGCCTGGCTGGGTGTCACAGTGGTAAGAAAGCTTGGCAGGTTCATTGGGGTCAGACGGCCTGTTGTTTCTCAAGAAGCAGGAGTCTGGACCAGGACACCATCTCTTGTGAAGCCAGAGCTGGAAATTTTGAAACCAGATGCAGAGCTGGGTTTTGTGGTCTGGATAAAGTGCCTGTGGGTGGTGAATGGAAGGTGGTAAAATGGTGATATTTTGGTAGAAGCTGCACTAACCCCTGAGCTTTTTCTCTCAAGAGGTCTCCTGAAATACCATTCTTTTCTTTCCATTCTTGCTATAAACCTGGTAGGAAGACCTGATCAAAAGCTAGGTCTGGGGAATTAAGGCTAGTAGATTGATATAAACAAAGCTGTCTCAGAGATCACTTCTGGCTGCCTGGGTAAAGGATATGACTTTGTTCCTGCAGTGGGACTGGTAATATCTGCAGCTTGAAATCTGTCCATGGGCAGAGAACTCATACATGCTTCAGTTGGGGTCAATAAAGTAAGAATGAGAGAGAGAGAGAAGTAAAGAAATAAATAAAGACATACGTATGAATGAATAAAAGTCAGGTAAGAAAAATCAATAAATACATACATACAAATATCCATAAATACATAAATGAATAAATATATGAAAAAGTGAAGAAGGCATAACATGATGGGTATGGAGCTGAGGGTGAATGGGTTGGAGTTGGGGAGGTTGGCCTCAGTGCACTTTGAGAGAGACATAGCCCAATTTGTCGATCACTTCTTGGTATTTAAAGAAAGAGGGGGAAGGAAAGCCAGCCAGCATATAGCCCAAGGCCAATGCACCCGGAATGGCTGAGCCAGAGAGAGGAAAACCTGAGAGTTGCTGTTAGAGCAGATGTCCACAAGATGGCGCCAGAGTACCTTCTGATTCCTGTACAGCTCCAAGGCTGCAATATCCAGGCTCAGAAGTGGGGTTGATGGTGGGTATGTCAGAACCCCCAGCAAGCACTGAGAGGTTTGGCATTGTTCTCTGGGGTCCTGTGACTCTCTGCTCCAAGAAGCCTGATGTCACACAGAGGACACAGGTGTTCCTTTAGCACTGGATGTGGATTTGCAGCCTGGTCCAGTGGCAGAGCATTTAGAATGCTTGAGGGTTTCACTGGGATTCAGATTGCCTTGTATTCCTCCAGAGGCAGGAGCTGGGACCCACACAGCATCTGCTTTGAATCAGGGTTCTGCTGTGGGAGGCAGAGGGAGGCCTGAGATTTTGTTAGAGAAGATGGCCACCAGATGGCGCCACAGCACCAGCGTGCTCCTTACCCCCCGACCCCGCATCACCTACACTTCACCTTCAGGCTCCCAGGCAAGATTGGAGATGGGTCCTTGGTCCGGTAGCCCAATGGCTAGAGAGTTTGACAGGCTAACTCGGGTCTGAGTTCCCTTGATGGTTTGGAGGCACAACCCTGGCCATCATCAAAAAGTCTGCAAACAGGAGTTCCTGTTGTGGCGCAGCGGTTAACGAATCCGACTAGGAACCATGAGGTTGCGGGTTCGGTCCCTGCCCTTGCTCAGTGGGTTAACGATCCGGCGTTGCCGTGAGCTGTGGTGTAGGTCGCAGACGCGGCTCGGATCCCGCGTTGCTGTGGCTCTGGCGTAGGCCGGTGGCTACAGCTCCGATTCGACCCCTAGCCTGGGAACCTCCATATGCCATGGGAGCGGCCCAAGAAATAGCAACAACAACAACAAAGACAAAGACAAAAAGACCAAAAAAAAAAAAAAAAAAGTCTGCAAACAATAAATGCTGGAGAAGGTGTCTGGCTGAGGAGGGAGAAGATCAGGTGGGAGGGAAGAAAAAGCTTGAGGAGACCTCTAGAGAGAAAGAGCTCTGGTATGAGCATAGCCTGTCCCCAGAAACCACTATATTGACACTGCATTCACAACCAGAAGGCCAACTTTCTAGAAGTACAATTCTACGTGGACCAGCCTGATTCTAGCAAACTGTAGGGCTAAAATCCAAGCCCAGTATATCTGGGTCCACCTGGAGAGGGTGTGTAGAAAAGGAAACCCTGTTACACGGTTGGGGGGAATGTAAAGTGGTGCAACCGCTGTGGAAAACGGTATGGAGATGCCTCAGAAAACTAAAAACAGAACGACCATTTGATCCAGCAATTCCACTCCTGGGCATCTATCCAGAGAAAACCGTGATTTGAAAAGATACATGTACTCCAATGTTCATTGCAGCACTATATACAGTAGCCAAGACATGGAAATAACTTAAATGTCCCTTGAAGGGGAGTGGATAAAGAAGATGTGGTACATATACACAATGGAATATTACTCAGCCATTAAAAGGAACAAAATAACAGCATTTGCAGCAACATGGATGAACCTAGAAATTATCATGCTAAGTGAAGTTAGTGAGACAGTGTGACACCAACATCATATTCTATCACTTACATCTGGAATCAAAAAAAAAAAAAAGGACACAATGAACTTCTTTGCAGAAATTGCAGAACAGATACTGACTCACAGACTTTGAAAAACTAACAGTTTCTAAAGGAGACAGGTTGGGGGGTGGGGGGACAGCTGTAGGTTTGGGATGGAAATGCTTTAAAATTGGTTGTGATGATGCTTGTACAGCTATAAATGTAATAAAATTCATTTTAAAAAAGGGAAAAAGTGATAAGTCACTGATAGCTAACAATGAAATAAACCTCAACTAATACTTAATCTATTCAAACTTTGTTAACCCAACAAAAGTATGCATTTAAGGAAAGATTTTTAAAAAGGCAAAAGGAACTCTACAACTACACACCTGGCCTCTTTATAAGAAACATTGCCTCTAGCACTTCTGGTATTAGAGGCTCTGTCTGCACAGTGATATCTGTTTATGGTCATTATATCCTGAGTGTGGAAAGGTGGCACAGTCATCTGTTCTCCAAATAGGGACTGTGTGACTGGTTACATGAGGTTTTACTGTCTCTCTTTAATCAGTGAAATTGACCTTCCCAAGTAAAGGCAGGAATAGTTTGAGAAGACCCTATGGAGCTTTAATTAATTAATCAAAAAACCAGTAACAACTTTAAGGGATAACACAGTTTTTAATGGATTAACAATTTTGGTTGGGATGCCCATAGAGAATAAACCTGATCTCAGGAGACAGCAGTGAGTAATGCCTTGAAGCCACGTCTTAATTTCCTGCTCAGGAATTGAACTTGGGCAAGCTGGCTGAAAACCAGGAACCCTAGCCTCTAGACCATCAGGGGCCAGAGGCTAAAAGCAGATCTGCCCTGACCCTTGCCCCCATTGAAAGCAAGAGTGTTTCAAGGAGGCAAAAACTATAAAAAGTGTCATAAAGTTTATTATTATAAGCACAGCACATGTGGAAGAACATGCAGGGAAGCATTTAGGAGCACAACAGCACACTCTCCTGCTGGTGGGGAGTGTGCCAGAGCATCATTAAATCACTTAGGTAGGGTAGATCTCCCAGATCTTGGTTTTCCTCTGGCCAATGGCAATTATTCTAAGTCTTGGTTTTCCTCTGGCCAGTTATCTTGTTTTGTTTCTCACACTTGATTGAACCCAGGGCCCTCCTAGGTGTGTGTGTGTGTATCTTTTAGCCCAGATGGATTCCAGCACAGGGGTTTATGGGAAGACTGACAGCATCAATTATGGGGTGGTACCCCTCCCTTTTTAATGCTAGGAGTCTTTCTGCACATGTGTAGTTGGGGTCTCCCTGACCCCAAGGATGGGAAGTATGTGACCTCTTGATCTTTTACCCAAGCAGGGCTTAGCCCCTCTCTGCCCTGCATTACCATTATTTTAAAGTGTCCACAGGAGAAAAAGTCCAGCTATTTATCTTATTCCTGTTATTTTCTCTTGAAGTATAAGCAGGAGGCAGTTGTAAATATCTAACCTGGAGCCTAGGTATCTTCTGCCTCAAAACAATCTTGGAGTGATTAAAATTCAGACCAACTAATCAAAATGCCTTATCACCTACTGATCTAAAGCACTGACCATTGGAACAAGTTACCTTATGGATAACAGGATAATCCTATTCTATTTTTTTTTTTTTGTCTTTTTGTCTTTTCTAGGGCTGCTCCTGTGGCATATGGAGGTTCCCAGGCTAGGGGTCTAATCGGAGGTATAGCCTCCAGACTACGCCAGCAATGTGGGATCCGAGCCACATCTGAAACCTACACCACAGCTCACGGGAATGCTGGATCCTTAACCCGCTGAGCAAGGCCAGGGATCGAACCTGCAACCTCATGGTTCCTAGTTGGATTTGTTAACCACTGAGCCATGACAGGAACTCCCATAACCCTATTCTAGATTTCAACAGTAGGGTTACAACCTCGATGCTGGATCAGGACACCCCAATGGTGTAACTGCTATGAAGGGCCAGTCTGTCCCACAGTGAAAGTCCTACATGGCTTGAGTTCAGACTGGAGCAGTCCTGGTCACCTACCTACTATAGATTTCTCCCAGTAAGAAAGGAAAGGAGATGCGGGGAGCCGAGAAAATGCAGGGACTCAAAACAAGGACCTTGCCTGATGGCGAAAGAAAAACCTGAAGGCAGGTTCTTCACCAAGAAAGGGAGCTCACCTGAACGGTGCATGCCGAAGGTGGGCCTCTGGTCAGGGTGAAAGCCTGCCTGACCAGTACAAGCCGAGGGCAGGCCTCAGGTTACACAGCTCTCACTTTGATGTTGATGGGGAAGAATTGGGGTTTTCCTGGGAAAACAATTTCCATGTTTGTGCTGGAGAACATGGATTGTTTCTTGGGTGACCTAGTCTTTTCTCTTGTTTTATTTGTTATTCAGTTTTCCTCAGTCTTTCCTATTTACTTAGTACTCTTATTTTCCTGGGGTTATTTGTGATTTAACAAAGTTACAACAATAATATAATAAGAATTTCATCCTGAAGGACTTTCCCCTATTTAAATCCAACTTAGTTGAAACATAGTGTTTATGTATTAACCAGTTATATAGTAAACTTTAGAGTTAGGATTTTAATGAGGTCCATAGAAGTTAGCCATATCTTATCCAAAAAAACCTAGCTGTGAGTTTTGTCTTTGATTTTAAAAGCTTTTAAGTGATAGCTAGTTTAGTTAAGTTGGCTTATATTTACTTACATTGTCTCCCTGCCATAACGCTTTGAAGATAAGCACCAGTCTACGAACAAGGTTTGTGAGTGCCAAATTCTTGTATTTTATGGCCTCTTCAAAGCACTCACTAAGTTTAGTTAAGATAGAGATCTTAAAACAGGATGCACGGCTGCTGTACCATGTAACAGTTAACCAATGTACTTTTAACACTGTAACGTAATCTGTAGTGAAAAACTGTCTATATAATCAACCACTGCTGCCAATAAAGTTTGAGCAGTCCAACGCCCTGAAAGAAGGGACAAAGAGGCGTCTTTGTGTTGTACATTTGCCGACATGCATCCCTCTCTGTGGGAAAAAGTGTACACTCCCTGGCCTCTGGAGCTGGCCTCCGGCAGCAAGGAGAGATAAGGCCTAATTTTCAAAATGTCTTCAAACTAAATGAGGATATAATCTACCTTTGATTAATTTATACATCCCCTACTGTAGAACAGGGTTTGTTAGGGTTTTCAGAGCCCAGCAATTGCAAAAAATTTGAACCTTTATCCACAGCGGTTTAAGTCCTCTTCGTAATATGTTTACAATCAGCATTCTTTTTTTTTTTTTTTTTTTTTGTCTTTTTGCCTTTTCTAGGGCCGCTCCCATGGCATATGGAGGTTCCCAGGCTAGGGGTTGAATCAGAGCTGTAGCCACCAGCCTACGCCAGAGCCACAGCAATGTGGGATCTGAGCCGCGTCTGCAACCTACACCACAGCTCACGGCAGTGTCAGATCCTTTAACCCACTGAGCAAGGCCAGGGATCGAACCCACAACCTCATAGTTCCTAGTCAGATTCATTAACCACTGCACCATGACGGGAATTCCTACAATCAGCATTCTTCCACTAATCACCCAGTTTGACCTGCTATAGTGTTCCTCACATTAAGTGAATTAAAATTCCTAGGCTGTCTACCAATCCAGAAAGGGTCAAATAGTGTCAGCCCCTATGGCTTATCATAACCCATTACTGATGCAGCCAAGTTACTTATTAAAGAGCCACTACGACCAACACCATCATCAACTTGTACATTGTGGCGGCAATGCTACCATTAACACTGGCTGTCCCATTATGAATTCCTCTCCCCATGTCACATCCACTCAGTGACATAAACCCAGCTATACCCTTCATATTAGCTATATGAAGCCTAGCCGTTTATTCCATCTGCTGGTCTGGATAGGCTTCAGATTCAAAATACACACTCATTGCAGCTCTCTGTGGGCAGCAGCACAGACCATCTCATGTAAAGTAAAACCAGCAGTTATTCTCTTATCAGTCCTACTGATAAATGGACCTTTACGCTTTCACCAGTAACTGTTACACAAGAACACCTGGGCTGATTTTCCCACCTTGACCCCCTGACCAGAACTTGATTCTTCTAGCAGAAATCCAGTGGAGCCCCCTGTAATTTAACAGAAGTAGAATCAAAACCTGTATCTGGCTTCCATGTAGAAAGTGTAGCAGGCCCATCTCTTTGTTCTTCCTAGATACTGTGTCAACATCACTCTAATGAATTTTTCATAACAATCCTACTTTTAGGAGAATTTCACAACCCCTACAGACCAGAATTACCTACGTCCAATGTCGTAATTAAAACACCCCTAACAATCTCCCTTCTATGACTTTGAGCACCTTACCCACAGTTTCGATATGATCCACTTACACATCTACTAATTTTTTTTTACCATTAGCCCCCATGTATATGAGAGGTTTTGCTACCTGTCTTCACATCAGAAATCCCACCATACACTTAGTATGTCTGACAAAAAAGTTACTTTGAGCAAATAACAAAGGTCTAAACCCTCTTATTCCTAGAATCATAGGAACTGAACCTGCCGTTAAGAGTTTTACATGCTCCCTGCTTCCATGTTACATCTCATGCGAGAGAGAGGTCCACATAGTGAGCTATCAGACCTATACCCCCAAGAGGTTGCTTAGATCCTTCCTGTGCTAGTGAACCCTATTGCTTTTACTGTCATTCTACTGACCATCAGCTCAGGAAGCATAATTGTAGTAACAGGCACACAATTATTAACATTAGCCCCATTCTAGTAAAAAAATTAACCCATAAGCCGTAGAAGCATCCAGCAAATATTATCTAAAACATTCCACCACATCAATACTACTTATGATGGCCATTATTGTTAATCTAATATACTCAGTTCAGGGAACACAATAAATTACAAAAATCTTTAGTACAACAGCATCTACCATCAAAACAACAGCTTTTGTCATAAAATTGGAACATTCCCAATTTCATCTCTGAGTGCCTGAGGTAACATAAGGCTTCCATGAACAGCAGGCCTGATGCTATAATGGGACAGACCTGCACCCCTAACAGTTTTATACCAAATCTTACCATCCATCTGATCTCAGAGAGACAGCAATGAATGATGGCTTGAAGCAAGATTTTAATTCTCTGCTCAGGAATTGAACCTGGGCAGCCTGGGTGAAAATGAGAAGCCCTGGCTACTAGACTAACTAGAGGCTAGAAGCAGAATACCCTGATTCTTGGGAGTTCCTGTTGTGGCTTCGGGGAAATGAATGTGGCTGGTATCCATGAGGATGCCAGGTTGACCCCTGGCCTCGCTCAGTGAGTCAGGGACCTGGCATTGCCATGAGCTGTGGTATAGGTCATAGATGCAGCTTGGATCCCATGTTGCTGTGGTGTAGGCTGCCTGCTACAGCTCTGATTTGACCCCTAGTTTGGGAACTTCCATATGCCTTGGGTGTGGCCCTAAAGAGAAAAAAAAAAAAAAAAAAAGAATCCCCTGATTCTTGCCCCCTGTTGAAAGCAAAATGTTTCAAGGAGGCAAAGACTGTAAAAACGGGTATAAAGTTTATTGTCAGAGACAAAGCCCAACACATGGGAAAGCACAGAGAGGAGCAGCCTATTTCTCTAAGGCAGAAGCAAAGCAGTAAAACACATCCAGAGGAGGAGCAAGACTCAGGCGTCCCCCTGAACGAGGAGCACCCAGAGAGGTGATGTAAATCCCTTACATAGGTCTGTTCTTCTGGGTCTTTGTTTTCCTTTGGCCAATTAGCTTTTTTTTATCTTTCACACACAGGGCCCTCCCCGATCTGTGATCTGTGTGCACATCTTTTGGCCAACATGCATTCCAAAGCAAGGCCTTGTGGGAAGGTTATCTAGACGTATTATGGCTTGCTATCCCTCACCTTTTGACCCAGAGGGGTCTTTCTGAGCATGTGCAGTCGGGGTCTCCCTGACCCTGAGGATGGGAAGTATGTGACCTCTTTTGACCAAGCAGGGCTCAGCCCCTCTTGTGATCCTGTCGTTACCATTGTTTAACAAGGTCACAGAAGACAAGTACCAAGTATTTGCCTTGTGCCCATTGTTATTTCTTTTCCTTTCTTTCTTTCTTTCTTTCTTTTTTTTTTTGCGTTTTTTCTAGGGCCACTTCCTGCAGCATATGGAGGTTCCCAGGCTAGGGGTCTAATCGGAGCTGTAGCCGCCAGTCTACGCCAGAGCCACAGCAATGCAGGATCCAACCTACATGTCTGCAACCTACACCACAGCTCATGGCAACGCTGGATCCTTAACCCACTGAGCAAGGCCAGGGATAGAACCCGCAACCTCATGATTCCTAGTTGGATTCGTTAACCACTGCGCCATGACGGGAACTCCCCCATTGTTATTTCTATCCTGAAGTACAGACAGGTGACTGCTTGTAAATATTTATCCCAGAGCCCACCTATCTCCTGCCTCAGGAAATGAAAACAAGAGGCTAGTTATACCTATCTCCTGCCTTGGGAAGGGTCAACAAGAGGTTAGTTGTAAATGTCTACCCTGGAGCCTATCTCCTGCCTCACATCAACTAAACATACTATCCGTCAGCTCTATCATGAATCACAAGCGGAGGCTGCAGGGGATTCAACCAGGATCAACTACAGAAATTATGGTCTGTGCGTCAAGTGCCTACAAAGCATGAGTAACAGCTATTACAATGCACAATCCAGCCGTCACAATCCTCAATGCACTGATTGATATCATCATAACACTGTCTTCTTACTACCGATGTCCAGCTCAGGTACCACAACAGCATCATCATCACACACATAAAAACACACACCTCCCACCACAGCCCTTCTCCTCACCACAGGAGCACCAATAGCAGGTCTCCCACCACCATCAGAGTCTTTACCCAAGTGGGTAATTATTCAAGAAATAACAAAAATTATTACATCATTCTATTATCATCATTGTAGTAGCCATCAGAGCACTACTCAGCATATATTTCTACTTGTGGCTGTCATTCTCCCCATCACTATATTCCCTTCAATAAACATAAAGACACAATGACAATTTGCACATACCAAACTGTTGGAGGCAGGAATATGCGACGTGACACAGAATGGAAAGAAAAGACTGGCACCATAGAGTGGCTGTAGAAGGTCAGTCTATACTTTACAAAATCTTGTGACTCTCATGACCCTTGAGGCAAAGCAAATGAGAACATCAAAGAATGGCATCTTGAAAACAAGACTGCTGAAGTATTGATGTTGCTGATGGAAAACCATCAGTTCTGACATTGTCAGGACTGGAGCCTTGGGGGATTTTTGGGAGAGGCCATAGATGGCTTGAAGCAAAGAACAAATTACAGCCTGGGAGAGCTAAAACATTTATGATTACTTTATGTGCTTAGGAATGGCTGTCCTAGCACATATTGCTTCCAATCTGTTTGAAGTAAAATACCGATGTATCCCCTGCACGTACAAGGAAGTAGAAAATAGTAAATAAAAACCATGAATTGGCTCAGAGGGTTGCTATTGCCTCTTGACGGCAGTAGCCCCCTGATCCCCACTCTATTTCTTTGTCTCTTTCTTCTTATTTCTGTGGCACTGCTGACTTCGGGACCTGGGTTGATGAACAGGCCTCATCACAAAACAAATAACCTTCCTTGATTACCAGTCATAACATCAACTCTATTATTACAATTATTTTATTTATTTATTTATTTATTTATCTTTTCTGGGCCACACCTATGGCATATGGACATTCCCAGGCTAGGGGCTGAATCAGAGCTGTAGCTGCCAGCCTGCACCACAGCCACAACACCAGATCAGAGCTGCCTCTGTGACCTACATCACAGCTCACCGCAATGCTTGATCCTTAACCCACTCAGTAAGGCCAGGGATTGAACCTGCATCCTAATGGATACTAGCTGGATTCTTGACCCAGAAAGTCACAATGGGAACTCCCTCTATTACTACAATTAACACCCATTCTATCAGTGCTGGACTAGGAATTTAGGTTTGTTTTGACCAAGAGTTTTGAAAACGCTAAGCAAAAATAATTTATTTGATTCCTGAAAATAAAGATTGCAAGACTCCAGCCTACATCAATTGAATGCAAATCACACTCTTTAAGATGGGCTTCTGATCTAGGAAATTTTAGGTTAACAGGTAAATATTCTAGTCAATTGGCTATAATCTACTTCTCTCACCTTCAAGAGAAGTAAAAGTCTGGAAAAGCAGCTGTAGAATTGAAGCTGCTTCTTTGAATTTGCAATTCAATTTGTTGATTCATCACAGGGTTTGGCAAAAAGAGGGCTCCATCTCTTTCTTTAGATTTATACTCTAATGCTTGCTCAGCCATTTTACCTGTGTCCATACACTGCTGATTATTTTCAATGCATCACAAAGATATCAGCCTGAGCTGGAACAGTAAACAACACCTGAAGTCCAGGAATCCATGCTGAGCTGGGCTGATCTGGAGCCTCCTGGAGATGAGCAAATCTGTAATGCAGTCATGGCAGCCCCTGCATTTGAGTAACAATTTTCTTTATAGTTGTGCCCATTGTGATTGGAAGGTTTGGAACCGTCTTGTTCCACTAATAACTGGGTCACCTGATGTCGCATTCCCCACATACATAATATAAGCTTTTGACTACATGCCCCCTCATTCTTACTCCTACTTGTGTCATCACTGGTAGAGCCGGTTCTGGTACCAGTGGAAGCATACATCCACCTCTAGCCGGCAATCTGGCACATGCAGAAACCTCTGTTGACCTAACCATTTTCTCCTTAATTTTAGCAGATGTTTCCTCAAATCTTGGTGCTATTACTTTTATGACTGCAATCTTTAATATAAAACCACCAGCCATTATTTCAATACCAAACGTGATTGTTTGACCAGCCCCAGTTAAAGCCGTATTACTATAATTATCATTCTCAGTCCTAGTGTGACCAAGCCAGTGCCCTGCGGGGTCCTAGGCACACAAGCTTTTCTGTGCCCTCCACTGCTTGGTTTTAGGGAATAGACTTCAGCCTCCATGACCTTCCCTGAGTTCCAAAGGGCAGGTTAAAACAGTTGCTAAACAGGGAAGGGAGGGGATGCAGAGATCAGAGAGGAGCAATCAAGAAGCAATAGTGCAGCTTTGGAGCAGGTCTTGGTCCCTCCTCAAGGAATATGGAAAACAATATCTTTGAGTTCTTCTGCAGAACTAGAACCCCCAACACAAGGAAGGTGTTAATGAAACATTTTTATTCCAGAAGGGAGACCATTGAACACCAGCTTTGAGAACAGTGCAAGCTTGCCTCTACTCTGATCCTTATCTGCAGCCCTATTTTTACCTCCACAAACTATAAAACCACCTCCCAATCTCTCCTGGGGTGGGGTGGGGGCAGGGGTGTGGGCACAGTCTTTAAGGCCTTAGCCTGCTGTGACCCTCCTTTGCCAGACAGAGGCGTGGAACTTCCCAGGACTGAGGCCAGGTCTTCCTCAGGTCCCCACATCCCCCTGAAGCTCCAAGACTGAGGCCAGGTCTCCACCCAGGCCCCCACATCCTAGTGTGGGCAGAACCTGTCAATCTAAGTGTTCTCCCTGTAGACAGCACATGGTCAGGTCTAAACACACTCAGACAACACATGGAGAGGTCTAAATCTACTGTGTACACAGAACTTGGTCAGGTTTAAACTGGCTTAGGGCTGCTCCCCTGGGAGGCACAGGTCACCCACGTGGAGTCTCTCATCTTTGGACAGGGGCTCAGCCTCCTGTGGGAAGTAGGATGTCCATTTCTTGGTGAATAAATCCACACTGGGCTCTACACCTCACCCTCCTCAGGCAACTGCACAGTCTCTCTGTCACTAAACATTTCACCATGCAAAACAAAAGTGTTCCCAATTTCTCTGGCCACGTGATGGTCAGGACCCAGGCATCAGCCAGGAGATTTTCATAGTGCAGCCTAGGCTCCTGCAAGGACAGACCAGATGTGGCCTGATTCCAGCATCCTGGTCTCCTCAGGAGTGGCTGCCCTGGAAGCTGGGGCAGGATGGTCCCGCACAGTCCGGGTGGAGTGTGTTCAGGGTACTGAGAGCCTGGCCCCCAGGTCCTGCTTCATGGCAGCGTCTGCGGAGTAGGGGGATCACAGGGAGAGGTTGGGGCACAGAAGCTGCTCAATTGGGGAACCCAGAGCCCGAGCTCCTTGGGCACCTGCCTGTTTGCTCCTGCAGCCTGCATGCCCCCTTTGGCTGGCCTCATCCACCCCACATGCCCACTGCCTGCTCTTCCAAAAGCACAGGCTCTCACACCCAGGGGGGCTATTAACCCCCACTCCTCATGCTGAGTTTGGGGAGAATCAACCCCTTGACTGGGTTTCAGGACCCTCTAAGGAAGGAGGCTGTGTGGCTGATCCCAGTCGGGGCCGTGCTGAGTGATGCGGACACAGGAGCTACATTCAGGGCCTGGAGGCGAGGCCCACGGGAGGGGGGTCCACAGCCCTGGCCAGGCTCTCCCATCATGACATTGTGGCTTAAAGGAGATCCGGGACAGGTGACTGAATGCAATGGGGGCCTAAGTGGAACCTCGAATGGGGCTTAGAGAAGGCGTGAAGGACGTTACTGAGACAGCTACCATGGCGGGGAGACAGACTCTGTTAGGACAGCCTGCTCCATCCACTTAAATGCCCAAGATCTGTGACCTCACATGGCAAACACGGGATCGACTGAGCAGGATGTGCTGATGTATTTGGGGCCCAATTTAGTCTGCAACCAACTTGTAAGTGGTTCCAGCCAACACACAGGTGTGCGAACATGCGTGTGCAGCACACACTCTAACATATGCACATACACAGCACAAATACACACACACTAGCACATGATATGCATGCACACAATGCATAGCACACATATGCCCTGCACACACTAACATGTGCTCCCACACACAGCTATGCACACACAGCACACACTCCATGCACACAGTTCACACACAGGGACTAGTATCGTAGAGTGTTAATTCCTGAACACAAGTGAAGTTCACATGCATTCCTCCCTTTTTCTACAACTTACTGTTTTTCAAAATAAAAAGTTTAAGAAAAAAGTTACTAGTCAATGACCTTTGATTCATAGGACTTTCTGAAGTTATTCCACAATATTATGACACGGGAAATTAACGCCTATTGATGGGTGGATAGAGAAGCAGAATGCTGTCCACCCACACAATGGAAGGTTTTTCCACCTAAAAATGAAGGAAATTCTGTCACAAGCTACAGCATGAATGAACCCCCTTTCAGTGATAATAGTCCTCCCTCTATGGTAAGAATACCCCACAGAAATAGCCCCACCTCTACTGTCATCATTACTCTCTACAGAACGGGCCTCCTCTATTGGGCTAGTCCCCTTTATCACAGCAGCCCCCTGTACTGTCACAGTCCCTTCCCTGTTGCAGCACCCCCACGTCATCCTAGTCCCCCATCGTAACTTTCCCCCTGTGGGAACCATCCCCCCTGCTGCAGCACCCCCACGTCATCCTAGTCCCCCATCGTAACTTTCCCCCAACAGGAACCATCCCCCCAGTACTGCAGTGGTCCTCCTTTATGGTGAGAGTCCCCTCACCAGGGTATCATCCCCCACACTGTCTTGACCCCAACTCAGTGTCACATCCCCATCACATTCGTCACCTCTGTACAGGAGTCCCCTCCCTAGTGTTCCTTGTAGGGATATAGTCCTTCCTCTTCAGTAACCGTCCCCCCTCTATTGTAATGGTCCCCCCATTAGTACCCTCATCCAGGTAATCCTCCCCCTTCCTCCTCACAATAATTCTTTTGAAATAAAAGTTTCCTTTCTAACTGGATTTGAATTGCACAGGCCTCAAAGGACTGCTGGAGTGACATACAGCAAATCCCTCCTTGCAGGGCCCAGGCATGGGCAGTATGAGGCACCTGTGGATGCGTGTCCCCCATCAGGTAGGATGCCTGTTGGTGTGCCCTGTGTCACCATCGGGGGCACCTCTGTGCCTGTCACTATTGTGGGGACCCATACGTGTGTCTGCTTCTCCACTGCAAAGGGCACCTCTCCCCAAACACAAGTCATGTGACACTAAGAGGATCCTGTTTACTCTGGTCCCCGTGTGCCCAGGCCTCTTTCCATAACTGCGGTTATCTGATCTCTGGGTCCCTGTCCCCTCCTGTCCCCAGGTCCCCAGGCCTCTGTTTCATCAGAATCTGTGTCACTTTGTATTAAGTCCCTCATCCTCCCATTTGCTCCCCCCCAACCTGAGAAGGTCATGAGTTTGTCCGTGATGGGAGGAAAATTGTCCCATCCCCATGGACACCAATCCCGTGCTTGCCAGGAGGCACTCACCTCTTCCCAGGTGCACAGATATGGTCACCCATCCTCTCCCTTGCTGCAGACCCCAGCTCTCTGGTTTCCAAGTACAGATTCAGGTCCGCTCAGCACTGGTGCCAAGAACCACCCAGCTGACCCCGTGCCCTGGCCTCGAGCCCTCGGGCAGCACCCCTGGGAGTCAGCCAGGTGCACCTGTGCATCCTGCTGCCTTCTCCACTGAGCGCTTCCTCAGCTGTATCCACGCCGCCGTCTGCCTTCTCAGTCAACGCGGGACTCAGTGAGCACGAGGAGAGGCTTTCACAAACGCATGGGGGTCTTTTGCCCATTGTTCAATTGGGTTGTTGCCTTTTTTGCTATTGAGTTGTATAAGTTGTTTGCATATTTTAGAGATTAAGCCCTGCCCGTTCCATGATTTGACACTATTTTCTCCCATTCTGTAAGTTGTCTTTTTGTTTTCTCTTTGGTTTCCTTTGCTGTGCAAAAGCTTGTCCGTTTGATTAGGTCCCATTGGTTTATTTTTGCCTTTATTTCTGATGCTTTGGGAGACTGACCTGAGAAAACATTTGTAAAGTTGATGTCAGAGAATGTTTTGCCTCTGTTCTCTTCCAGGAATTTGATGGTGTCTTGTCTTATATTTCAGTCTTTAGGCCATTTTGAGGTTATTTTTGTGCATGGTGTCAGGGTGTGTTCCCAGTTTCATTGATTTGCATGCAGCTGTCCAGGTTTCCCAGCAATACTTGCTGAAAAGACTGTCTTTTTCCCATTGTATGTTCTTGGCTCATTGTCAAAGAGTAATTGACCATAGGTGTCTGGGTTTATTTCCAAAAGACCTGAATAGACATTTCTCCAAAGAAGATATACAGATGGACAACAGGCACATGAAAAAATGCTCAACATCACTGATTATTAGAGAAATGCAGATCAGAACTGCCATGAGGTACCACCTCACACCCTCACTTGTTAATAAGTCCACAAATAACAGTTGCTGGAGAGGGTGTGGAGAAAAGGGGACCCTCCTGCACTGTTGGTGGGAATGTAAGTTAGTACAGCCACTATGGCAAACAGTATGGAGATACCTTAGAAAACTACACATAGAACTACCATATGATCTGGCAATCCCACTCTTGGGCACACATCTGGACAAAACTTTCCTTGAAAAAGACACATGTAAACCGCATGTTCACTGCAGAGCTATTCACAAGAGCCAAGACATGGAAACAATCTAAATGTCCATTGACAGATGATTGGATTAGGAAGATGTGGTATACATACACAATGGAATACTACTCAGCAAGAAAAAAGAATAAAATAATGCCAGTTGCAGCAACATGGATGGAACTAGAGACTCTCATACTGAGCGAAGTAAGTCAGAAACACAAATACCATATGATATCACTTACATATGGAATCTATATATGGCACAAATGAACCTTTCCACAGAAAAGAAAATCACAGACTTGGAGAATAGGCCCTAACCTGTCAGGCCTGCCACCAGGGTTGAAAACTGCTCCCATAAGGGAGGAGGGAACAGGTCCCATGTATGTCGTGGCCCAGAAACTCAGTGTAATGCCTCCTACAGAGAAGCAGCAGCTGTGTCTCATGGATAAAGACCCTGACATTATCCAAGGTGACAGGCACTGCGATTTTCCAAGCCTGGGCGGTGGGCAACTTTTCTATAAAACTTTGGTGTGGGTTTTATGGAATTTTAGTTGTGGCTCAGCGGAAACAAACTTGACACGGTCTCCATGAGGATGCAGGTTCCATCCCTGGCCTTGCTCAGTGGGTTAAGCATCCAACATTGCTATGGCTGTGGTGTAGGCTGGCCCCCTAGCCTGGGAGCTTGTATATACCACAGGTGTGGCCAAAAAAACCCCAAAACCTTGGTGTGGGTTTTTTATTGTTAAAAATTGTTTTGTGTTAAAGAGAACAATTTGGGGGCATTTAGCACATTCCCAATGTTGTGCCAGCACCACCTCTATCTGGTTCCAGCACATCCTCATCCCCCTGGAGGAGACCCTGTCCCGTTAATCACTCTTGGTGTCCTCACTACCCCCCACCCTGAAAACACCAGATTACTTCTGTCTCAATGGATTTGTCTGCTCTGGATGGCTCATATTAAATGGAATAAAAAAATGTGAATTTTTCACTTTGTCATACAGTAAAAATTGGCAGAACATTGTAAATCAACTGTAATAAAATTTTTCTTTTAAAAAGAAAATGTGACTTTTGTGGCTGGCTTCTCTCACTGAGCATCATGTCCTCAGGGTTCATCCACTTCTTAAGCAGGTGTTGGAACTTCATTACTTTTCATGGCTGAGTAATATTCCATCAAGGAATGAGAGTAACTGCTATGGGTTCAAATCGATGTGACAACCTGTACATCCCATTCTGATGATGGATCAACCTTAGGGAGGAGAATGTAGCTTCAGGACATTCCAGTGTCCCATTGGGGATCTGGAAAAACACACATGATGTCCCCCTCCTAATAGAGCATCACATGGTGGAGAGGGGACCCAGGTAAAGGTGAGGGGTGCCCATGAGGCAGAGGGCCTGGAGTGGAGAGTCAGGGGAAACTGCATCACCCCTCACCCCTCACCTGGGCCCTCACCTCACTGTGAATGTCCACCCACCTGGGCCCTGACCTCATTCTGGATGTCCCCCCATCCGGGCCCTTACCTCAGTCTGGACATCCCCCCATCTGGGCCCTGACCTATGTGGATGTCCCCCCATTTGGGCCCTGACCTCACTCAGGACATCCCTCCATCTGGGCCCTGACCTATGTGGACATCCCCCTGCCTGGGGCCTGACCCCACTGTGGATGTCCCCTCATCTGGGCCCTGACCTATATGGATGTAACCCACTCCCCCCCACGCTCCCGCAGCCCCGTGGTATCCATCCTGGCAGCCCCCAGGCCCACCCTGTTTTGTTCCCTCCTCCTTCTCTGGTCTCTGAACAGCCTGCCCTCGGGTTCCTGTGGTCCACCACATCGACAACTTGGCACCACAGGGAATTCCCGCTTCTGCACAGAGACCCTGTCTGCTTGTCCAGGTGGTACCTGGGTGGCAACATGGGGGGTTGCGGAGTGTAAATGAGGGCATGAACAACCCTCACCGGGACGGTCCAGAGGCAGACCCACTGTTCAGCCTGAATGTTGATGTGTGCCCAGCGGCACAGGACCGAATCCACCAGGGGCGGGGCCAGCTCAATCATCGCGCTGTGACCAGCCCCACTGAGGGGGGGCTGCACAGGCTGATTGACTGACTTCGGCCCTGGACGCCGGGGGCCGTGTCCTGATTCCTTTCACCCCAAGGCTGGGACCTGCCAGGTGAAGCAGATGGCTCTGCAGTCAGTCCATGGGAGCTGCGGGAACACGGGTGCGGCTGCAGAGTTGGGCAGGAGCACCTCCTGTTACTCGAAAACACACACGGTAGAAACATGATTTTTACCATAACACAGCTAAGCCGCGGAAGGAATTTTCTGAGGTGAGCTTGCAACACTGCCCATTCACCCCTGCCCTGCTTACCCTCCCTCAGTGGGCGGAGTTGAGCCCTTCCCCCGAGAAGTGGCCTCCAAGGTCTCCTGGGGGTCCTTCCTGCACCCTGGGGATGTGACCTGCCTAAGACCCTGGACATGATGCTCCAGCTCAGGTGGCCTGTAGAGGTCATGCAGAGGTCATGCAGAGGTCACATGGAGGTCACGCCGAGGTCTGAGCAGTCTAGCCCCAAAGCAGCAGCACATGGACCTGGACACAGATATGTTCCCTGTGCATAGCCGGGTCACTATCAGCATGTGTGAGGTCACCTTCTTAAGGCCATGGCCCCTGTCTTGCTCAAGGAGCAAGGCCTGCCCACCACCTGGCCCACGTCCCTTTTGCTGTGGCACCTGCGGGACTCACACCTGTGCCTCCTGCAGCACTTTCTCCCTCCTGTGAGGCTGTCAGCATAACTGACACACCCTGGGCCCCTCCAGCTCCTCCTGCCCATGCACGGACCCTGCCCAGGACTGTGCTGTGTGGTCATTTGCTTCTCTGTCCTCTAGGCCCTTCTAGTTAATGGACTGTTTAATAGTTACTAGGACCAGGGGGCCTCTACTCTGTTAGTCCCCAGACAATGGACACCGATGTGTTCCTGGCACCCATGAGCCCGGTGCCCTTTTCATGAACCGTGACACAGCACGTCCTATTTGCAAGTACCGCTGCCCCATGTTAACTATAAATTGTTCCCGTGACCCCTCGGCCATGCAAGTCAAAGCAGCAAATGCTTCCAGTCATCCATCAGTTCCTGCTCTCACCCTGTAAGTTACCTGATAAGAAGTCAGGCCAGGAATTCCCTTGGCAGCCACGTTCTCACTCTTTGGGCCCTTTCTCACCTGGCCCAACCTTGGCCTGAATTTGTTCCCACCCCCTGTTGTCCCCTCATTGGCCTTGCTCTTGTGAGCAGAGCAGGACAGTGTGGTCAGTGGTCACTGCATGGGACACACTGGCAGGCACCTGGTGGCCCCTCTGTGCCTGTGCTGACCTCATGGAAAGGGCATTGCGTCTGGGTGTGTGGTGCAGGTTTACCTGCCCACAGAGAGGCTGGACCTCTGTTCTTGGCTCCAGAGTTCACTTTGAGTCTCATGGGAGTGTCCAGGCTACATGGGCCTGGCTCCAGGCTGGGCTATGCTGACAACATGGTATGTGGTGGGGCTTCCTGCGTCCCCACAGGGCTGGAGGCCAAGGTCAGGCACATGGTGGTCCCTTTGTCTACATGACAGACCCCCCCCCCCCCAATATTCTTTGTACGTCCATCTGAGGGTACCTAGGAAAGAGACTGAGTGTTCTGGACTGAGTGGTTCGAATATAGGCTGATCTGATGCTTTTCCTCAGTTTGTCTCCCTTAATATAATGTGTCAGGGTAAAGGTGAAGGTGTTACTTGAGAGTGTGTGCTCTGAAGAAAAGGGACAGGGCTCCTCCCGGTTGGTGACTGAGACATTTAACGGGGGTGGTGGAGGCCGAGCCCCCACACCATGCAGTGGTCCCATAGGGAAACCCACTCATTAATTACCACCTGCTCAACCAGGGATGTGAGTAAGAACTAGCCATTCAGTGATCCGAGCACCTGTGTTGTCCTGGATGCCACTGGGAGACCCGAGAGACACGTGAGAGAGAGCTGAAGCAATGCCGAGCTAAAACCTAGAGGAATTGCCAGGGCTAGAGTGGTTGAGGTGGTTGAGAAGTCCCAATAGGGGATCATCGCTAAAGAGGGAAACGTGAGGGATTTTGGGAGACCTCTGTAAGTTCTAGAAAGCCTTGCTTGATTAGTGAGGCATGAGAATTGCCTCAGGTCATTGGATGGGGGATGGGATGAGCCCTGCATTGGATTCAGACCGAGGGCAAGAGTTTGAGGACCGCCCTTCAGCTGATTTGAATATGCCCTTTACTAAGGAGGAGCTACTCCTCCCAGAAAGGAAGAGGCGGGCCTTTCCAACCCCCACTTCCCTTGGAAGGTAAAACTGCAGACCCCTGGATCCTTGGAGCAGAGCTTCCTTTATTTCCCCCTTGCATCTCTCACAAACATCCTATCGCAATAACTCTGTTTCTTGCCTATCACTTTGTCTCTCACTGAATTCCTTCTGAGCAGAGGCATAAAGAACCTGAAGCTCAGTGAGTCCAGGCACAGGGTGAGTAATTCTACTTTAAAACCTCGGGTTTAAGTCCCAATCTGGCTTTAGGCTGGGTTTGAGTCCCAGAACATGGGTTCAAGTCCCAGTATGGATTTTGGCTGAGTTCAAGTCCTGGGACATGGATTTAAGTCCCAGTCTGGGTTTTGGCTGGGTTCGAGTTCAAGCACGTGGGTTCAAGTCCCAATCTGTGTTCTCGGTTCAGCCATTAGTGCTGTCACTTTCAGAGTGAAGCTCTCGAGCAGCACACTGGCCCACCACACAATGTCGTGAGTAAACTTTATCGCCGACAAATTCAACTTTAAAATGGGAAATGGAGTTTCAAGCAGAAAAACGAGGAGCATTGGAAAGCCAGCCTCCAACTAACACCTCAGCCAGATTTTTGTGTGTACGTACGAAACTTACACTTGCAAGTATCTACTTAATAAAGTAGTAAAGGAGGGTTTCTGCCCTAAGAATCAGTCAGAATGGGCTCTTTTATTGCAGATGCAGTTATTAGAGGAAGCTAGCTTGGAAAGAAGTCTTTTCAGGATTCGCGACACTGGCGGATGTCCCTTCTGCGTCTTGACCGACGTCCCGACCACTTGGGGACTTGGGCACCAGCTCATCCGCTGATGGACCCTACCCAGCGGCTACGACCAGGACCCTCTGGTCCCTGGTCTTCTCCTGAGGAGGGTGATTGGCCAGTGTCCCGACCGGGTAAGGGACAAGAGATTTTCTGACTTTTCCACGTCCTTTCTCACCAGCTGCCCTCTTTCCGTCCCTTTGAGACCTTCAAGGGCCCGAGACACGTCCATTTCCTCCGTTCATTAGGACTCGGATCCGAAGGGTCTCTCTCTGTCTCTGCGGGTCTTCTGAGAGGCTCCAGTCTTGCCCATAAGGGAGTGTCTGATGAGGAAGACCGTGCTTGTGGGATTTGTGCTTTATGTTCTGTGTTGACGTTGTGACGGCCATTCTGCCGAGTGAAAGAGGAAGGTCTGGTTCTGTTCCACCGCAGAGCCCTCCTGGCAAATTCTGTCTGGCTGGAAAGAGGCTAAAACTAAGAAGAAAAAAAATTTTTTTAACTGTATGGCCACAACGTTGTTTAGAGTCCAGAGAAAGTTGGTTTTTGCATGTACAATAAAAAAAAAAATCAAGCTTGAGAAAACCTCTTTTCAGGATTCTGAACTTGAGAGCATAAGTCCTTCTAGGAGAACCTGCTTTTCTTGCATTTGCCTTGACTTGGGCTCTCAGGAACACCTGTCTAGACCATCTCTAATGCCTGAGACTGAAAAGGAAAAGTTGGGAAAAGTCTTCAAAACTTATTTTTAAGCTAGTGAGTTTTATTTGTAATATCTGACACATGACTAAGCTTAGAAGAGGAAGCTATGAGATCTCTGTGTCTGTGTGTATGTGCATCACATGTCTCACCTTTGGGATGATGTCATCAGAAATTAAATGCAAAGGAGCCCTGCCTAACTGGCTTAAAGGAAACAAAGTGCTTATATAAATTCTCAAATATAGAAGGTAACTGGCCAGAATAACGTTTAGGTTCACATGAACTGAAAATTATTCAGTATTAAATTAATATCTAGCATTAAAGCTAAAGTTTGTTAATTGAGACATGTCTTTAGACTTATCAGCATTCAGTATAATTCTTTATCGTACCTAGGTTTAATAGAAGTCAAATGAGATAGTGAGACATCAATCACAAACAGAAACTAAAGGTATTTAGGACTATTACTGTGTTCAGTGTCACCCCGAGATGTTCTCTGTAAGGAAAACATGTTTTTAGAAATGATAAAAGACAGTCCAGCATTGCTTTAGAAAAGTAGCATGTGTGTTTTCTTCGAAGAAGGAGTGAGGAAGGGAATTGTACTTTATCAAGGGAAAAAGGAGCATTGTCTTGTAGTTTGTTGCTCTGGATGGAAAAATAAGGGACAGACCAATATGGATACAGAAAGTGATGCAGGACGTGTGGGAAGTGGACATTGAGAAAGGAGTTTTGTGCATGTTGGAACCGACAAAGTTTAGAGTAAAATTAACTGTAAATTAATTTTAAAAGCAAGCTGGTGCAAAACTTGAATTTGGCTTTTCTCTCTCTACTAAGAGAACACAGTCATCTTGGAATGGTACTTTTGACAACAGATTATGTGAAATTCTTTGCCTTTAAGTCATCTGTATTTTCTTTTTTTTTTTTTATTTTTTTAATTTTTTTTTTGTATTTTCTTTTGAGATCTCTTCTAACTTTGGGAAAAGTGTTACCCATGAAGGCCAATTAATAACACTTTAAAGGAACCAGGCCGTAATGTCTTTTTTTCTCTTAATACTGTTACACAATCTAATTTAGAAGCAAAGGGACCAAAATTTGTACAGAACCCCCACTGTGCCTTAGAAGGATTCAACCAGGCGTGGATGGCCTTCCCTGGCTCATCCCAGAATTTGGGACATTGAGTGACAAGGCACTCCTAAATGTGGAACAGAGGAACTGTACTCTATGTAATTGGACAAATTCTACCCAGTTCCTCAGGTAGACACCCCGGGAACAATGTCTCCATCTAATTATGATAAAAAACAGTGACCTTTTTTTTTTTTTTACCACCGAGTGAGTAGGGAGACCCGAAGTTTATTGGAGGGCCCCTAATGGGACCTGCTGGAGTGTGGAACTAACTTGTGGCCCCGGCTCCCTCTGGGGTGGATTGGCAGATGCACCCTGGGTTTCCCTTGGGCCCAAGGACATAAACAAAAACTCTGCAATTTGCCAAACTGCCCACCTCCCACATCTCTCTACCAGATGCACTCAGTCGGTTTTCAGAGTGTATGATTGCTTGATCGATTTCTTTGTTCCCAACATAGGCCTGGAGAGTGTCACTCTCCACTGAGAAGCTCTGGCCAGGTTCACCCCTCAAGTCTTAAAGGAGCCAGAGAAGCACTGCCTTGTTAAATACTGAGGCCTCCCTGATGAGAAAGGCAATCCTACAAAATAGCATGTCCCCAGATGTCCTCACTGCCTCTCAAGGAGGAACTGGCACATCTTTCACTCAGAATGCTATGCTTTTATACCGTATGATCTGGTGATATCAGGGCTTTGCTTCTCAGATGAAAGCCCAAATATGGAAAGTAAACCAGGAGAACACTTATGCCTCTGAAGTAGTGACTAAAGTTTCAGACTGATTTTCTGATATGCTAGGTTGGATGGTATTATCCAAATTAATTTTTCAATGAGATTTACTTGATTGTCTTAAATTTTTTTTTTTTTTGTCTTTTGTTGTTGTTGTTGTTGTTGCTGTTTCTTGGGCCGCTCCCGCGGCATATGGAGGTTCCCAGGCTAGGGGTCTAATCGGAGCTGTAGCCACCTGCCTACGCCAGAGCCACAGCAACTCGGGATCCGAGCCGCGTCTGCAACCTACACCACAGCTCACGGCAACGCCAGATCGTTAACCCACTGAGCAAGGGCAGGGATCGAACCCGCAACCTCATGGTTCCCAGTCGGATTCGTCAACCACTGCGCCACGACGGGAACTCCGATTGTCTTAAAAATTAAGTGCTTATATAAATGCTCAAAAATACTGATAACAGGCCAGAATTAATTTTAGGTTCATGTGAACCGGGAAATATTCAGTATAAAGTAATACCTGCTATTAAAATTTGTTGCTATAGTGAATATATACATGTCTTTAAAGCCATTAAGATTAAGTATACTTCTTTTTTTGGGGGGGGTGCTGCAGGTGTGGCATATGGAAATTCCCAGGCTAGGGGTCAAATCGGAGCTACAGCTGCCAGCCGACACCACAGCCACAGCAACGGTGGGTCCTTAACCCACTGAGCAAGGCCAGGGATGGAACCTGCATCTTCATGGATACTAGTCAGGTTCTTAACTCACTGAGCCACAGATGGAACGCCAACATTAAGTATAATACGTTATTGTACCTAGGCTTTGTAGAAGTTTACAAAACTTCTGTTACATCTGTTGTAAATTTCTTAGCAAGAAAAATAACTTTGTATGAAATTTTTTTTTTCTTTTTACAGCTGCACTTGCAGCATACAGAACTTCCCAGGCTAGGGGTTGAATCGGAGATGCAGCTGCTGGCCTGTGTCACAGCCATCGCAACACCATGTCCGAGCTGCATCTGTTACCTACGCCATAGCTCACATCAATGCTGGATACATGACCCACTGAGCGAGGCCAGGGATTGAACCTGCGTCCTCTGAGACACTATGTCAGGTTCAGCTGAAGATCCAATTCAACCCCTAGCCAAAGAATGTACAAATGACACAGCTGTGGCCTTAAAAAAATAGAGTCATAGGAACTCAAGGGAAACTCACCATAGCTCCACATCCAGATGATGGCAATGGGAGGATTACAGGCAAGACCAACTTGAAACAGAAATCTGTCTTGCTCCCAGGGCACTATCCCTAGGAGCCCCTAGGGCACTTCTAGGGCACTCAGGCATCCAGAGGTTTTACTGACAAACAGGAGGGTTCACATACCTGATTTCAAAGAGTGGTTGCCATCAGAAAGGGTAGGTGCCCAGGCCAAATCTGAGATCGTCCAAACCCCAGCCTGTATGGATTTCACGCCCTGAGAAGGAGAGGAGTAAGAAAATCATGGCTGCCCATCAGGCATTTCAGGGCTCATTGAGGGAGAGGAGTCAGGAAATCACGCTGGCAGGTGCACAAGACCAGCGCCAAAAAGGGTCCTGCTGTGGGAGGCAGAGTGGAGGGCTGCTGTTAGGGCGCATGTCCGCCAGAGGGCGCCAAAGCGCAAGCAGAGCGGCTCCCTCTGCGTCTCCTCTCCTGCATCTCCAGGCTCCGCGATACATGGCAGGCGATGGATGGAACCTCAAGGAGGGGGCCAGAGCCTTGTTTGTGAACATGGTGCCTCTGATCCTGTGGCTCCATTTGCCTCAACTCAGTGAGGGGACATAGGTCTACCATCACATGTCTAATTCAATTCCTGTCTGGTCGGGTGGCCCAAGGATCAGCTTGACAGGCTCTCTGGGGTCTGAGTGTCCTTTCCTTCTTTGGAGGCAGAGCTCTGGACCCAGAAACAGCAGGCCTGAATGTGTTTTCCAGAACCAGCCTGACAGGGAGTGTGGCTTCCGGAAAGCTGGGCTTCGGGTGGTGAATGCAGTGTGTCCCTGCGATGGTGTATTGGTGGCTGGGCCCTGCTCATCACTGTGCTCTTTCACTCCAGGATCCGCACACCCTCCTTTTCCTGCTACACCGGAGCATCTTCCTCCTCTGCTGGACAAGTTTGCCAAGGAACTTACCCAAATCCAGGTAAAAGTGACTAACTCATGGGAGGTCCTGGATCTCAAGCCAGATGCCAGGGCAGAGGGGTGCTGATTGATCGACAACTGGTTGTGCTGACTTAACAAGCAGGGTGTCTTTTTCAGGGAATGGAATGGTGTCCTGTGGGGTGAGTGCCCTAGTCGACTTTGAGATAGTCACACCTCTGCCCATTGTGCATTTCAGAGCCCTGCCAGGGAGAGGAGTCAGGAAGTCATGCTGGCCATTGCCCCAGGCCAGTGCAGACCAGGCCTCTGCCCTGGGAGGCCGAGGAAGGGCTGAGGGTTGCTGTTAGGGTGCGTGTCCGCCAGAGGGCCCCAGAGAGGCAGGTGAGCCGCTCCCCCTGCCTCTCCCTGGCTGCCTCACCAGGCTCGGAAAGTGATTGGAGATGGATGGATGGAACCTCAAGGAGGGGCCCGGAGCCTTGTGTTTGTGTACCTGGTGCCTCTGCCCCAGCGGCCCAGTTTGCCTCCACTCAGTGAGGGCAACATTCCTCATTCGGGACAACAACCGGGGCTTCCTTGGGGGAGAGTCAGGGCCTTTAGTGTAATGAGTGGAGGTCTAGTTGGAGAGAGCTTAGGGCTTTAGATAAGGGCAAGGCCAGGCCTAAATTAGGTAAACAGACAGGGCCTTAATTAGAGACAGCTCAGAGCATGAGTCAGGGTTAGTTCAAGGCCTTAGGTAGGGCCATGCCAGGAACTTATTTAGGCACAGCACAGAGCCTTAGGTAGGCGAACAGGGCCTCATTTGGAGAGAGCTCAGGCTGATAATGAAGGGTAAGTTCTTAGTTAGGGACAGCGCAAGGCTTACATAGGGACAGCACAGGGCCTAAATTAGGCACCCGGTCAGGGCCTTCCTTGGAGATTGACTGGGGACAGTGCATGGCCTCTTTTAGGGAGAGCCCAGGACCTTATTTAGGGACATCACAACGTCTCAGTTCTGGGGAGAGCCAAGGATTTAGTTAGAAGAAGCTCAGATGGTAGTTAGGGAGAGCCCAGTGCCCTAGTTCCATGAAGAGTCAGATTTTGGGGCGTTCCCGTCGTGGCACAGTGGTTAACGACACCGACTAGGAACCATGAGGTTGCGGGTTCGATCCCTGCCCTCACTCAGTGGGTTAAGGATCCGGCGTTGCCGTGAGCCGTGGTGTAGGTCGCAGACGTGGCTTGGATCCTGCGTTGCTGTGGCTCTGGCGTAGGCTGGCAGCTACAGCTCCGATTAGACCCCTAGCCTGGGAACCTCCATATGCCGAGGGAGCGGCCCAAGAAATAGCAAAAAGACAAAAAAAAAAAAAAAAGAGTCAGATTTTGGCTGGGGAAGGCTCCAGGTTATGGGGAAGGACAGTGTAGGGTCTTGGTTAAGGACAAGCAGGGCCTTCCTTAGGCATGATGTTGGGGACTTGGATGAAGATAGCTTAGTGACTTCAGTAGGGACATGGTCAGAGCCTCATTTTGGGATAGGCCGGGGCCTTAGTAGGGACAATTCAGAGCCTTAGGGAGAGTACAGGGCCTATGTTAGGGACAGCATTAGGACTTGACTTAGAGACAGGGTCAGGGCCATCGTTGGTCATAACTCAATTCCTTAGGAGAGAAAATCTCGGTCTTCATTAAGGACACGTAAAGGTCTCATGGACAGTGCATGGCCACAGGTAGCGACAGTGCAGGGACTGAGTTAGGAAGAGTGTCAGAGCCTTAGGTGTAGACAGCAAGGGCCTTAGTTGGGGGCATGACTGGGCATTAGGAAGAGTGCAGGGTCTACGTTGAGGACAAATGAAGACTTTTCTTAGGGACAGAGTTGGACACAGCACAGTGCTTTAGTTAGAGACATAACTGAGCCTTTGTTAAGGACAGCGCATGACTTTAGGAACAGTAGAGGGTCTAGGTTCATGACGGCACTAGGACTTTTCTTAGGGACAAAGTCAAGGGCTTAGTTTGACATAGCACAGGGTCTTTGTTAGAGATAACTCAGGGACTTAGCAAAGGACACATAATGGTCTCAAATAGGGGCAGTGTAGGGCTTTAGCCAGGAACAGTGCCTGGCACAGGGCAGAACTATGTTTAGGGACAGTGTAGGGCCTTCGTTAAGGACCGTGCCAGTGTCTTTGTTAGGGACAGCCCTGGGCCTTTGTCCGGCACACTGCCAGAGCCTTGGGTTTGGACAGCAGTGGCCTTAGTTATGGACGTAACTTAGCCTTAGTCAAGGATGGTGTGCAACCTTAGGAACAGTGCAGTGCCTAAGATAAGGACGGCAGTAGGACTTTTCTCAGGGGAATGGTCAAGACCAAGTTGGACACAGCACAGGGCCTTAGTTAGGGGCAGGATTTGGGCCTTGCACGGGTATAATCAAGGCCTCAGTCAAGGATGGTGTGCAGCCTTAGGAACAGTGCAGTGCCTGAGATAAGGACGGCAGTAGGACTTTTCTCAGGGGAATGGTCAAGACCAAGTTGGACACAGCACAGGGTCTTAGTTAGGGGCAGGATCTGGGCCTTGTGTGGATGTAATCAAGGCCCTAGTTAAGGACATATAAGGGTATTAGATAAGGACACTTAAGAGTCTTAGTTACAGAAGTTCAGGGCCTTCATTAGGGAAAACACAGGGCCTGAGTTAAACACAGTGTCAGAGCCTTAGGTTTGGACGGCAGTGCCCTTAGTTAGGGACATAACTAGGCCTTAGTTAAGGACAGTGCACAACCTTAGCAACAGCACAGTCTCTAAGAGGAGGACAGCATTAGGACTTTTCATGGGGACAGAGTCAAGGCCATAGTTGGACATAGTTAGGGGCAGGATCTGGGCCTTAGTTGGAGATAATCAAGGCCTTAGTTAAGGTCATATAAGGGTATAAGGGACAGCCTGGCCCTTAAGTTAGGTTTTCTTGCAGGGCCTTTGCTGGAGATAGAATAGGGACTTAGGGGCAGTGTCAGGAGCTCAGTTAGGAGTCGTCCAGGGCCTTGTTAGGATGGAGCAGGGCCTTAGGGACAGTACAGGGTCTAAGTTGAGGACAGCAATAGGACTTTACTTAAGGACAGATTTAGGGCCATAGTTGGAGATAATTCAGGGCCTTAGTAAAGAAAGATACGAGTCTAGTGTAAGGACACAGAAGGTCCTTAGTTAGGGAAACACGAGTCTAGTATAAGGACACATAAGGTCCTTAGGTAGGGAAGGCAAGGCCTAATGCCCAGTGTCAGGGCTTTAGTTGTGACAGCAAAAACCTTAATTGGGGAATAGCTTGGCCAGAGTTAAGGACAGCGCATGACCTTAGTAACAGTGCAGGGTCTAAGTTGAGGACAGCGTGAGGAATGTTCTTTGTCTGTTGTTGGACACAGCATAGGTTCTTAGTTAGGATCCGTCTACTTAGTGATAGCCCAGGGCTTTAGACAGAGATAGCTCGGGCCTCAGTTATGGACAGTACAAGGCGGTCGTTAGGATCAGCTCAGGGCTTTAGTTAGAGGCAGTCCAGGGGCTTATTAGGAGAGAGTAGGGACCTAGGGACAGCACAGGGGTTTAGTTAGGGGGAGTTTAGGTCTAGTTAGGGCCAGAGCATGGACTTAATCAGGGACAGCTCAGGACTTTAGTTAGATGCAGTCCAGGGGCTTATTTGGAGAGAGTAGGGACCTAGGGACAGCTCAGGGGTTTAGTTAGGGGGAGTTTAGGTCTGGTTAGGGCCAGAGCATGGACTTAATCAGGGACAGCTCAGGGCTTTAGTTAGAGGCAGTCCAGGGGCTTATTTGGAGAGAGTAGGGACCTAGGGACAGCACAGGGTTTAGTTAGGGGGAGTTTAGGTCTGGTTAGGGCCAGAGCATGGACTTAATCAGGGACAGCTCAGGGCTTTAGTTAGAGGCAGTCCAGGGGCTTATTTGGAGAGAGTAGGGACCTAGGGACAGCTCAGGGGTTTAGTTAGGGGGAGTTTAGGTCTGGTTAGGATCCGTCTACTTAGTGATAGCCCAGGGCTAGAGCATGGACTTAATCAGGGACAGCTCAGGGCTTTAGTTAGAGGCAGTCCAGGGGCTTATGAGGAGAGAGTAGGGACCTAGGGACAGCACAGGGTTTAGTTAGGGGGAGTTTAGGTCTAGTTAGGGCCAGAGCATGGAGTTCACCAGCGACAGCTCAGGGCTTCAGTTAGATGAGAAAGTTCAGGGCAGAGACTGTGTAGGGCCTAAGTTAGGGAGACAGCAGTGCCTTAGTAAGGAACCTTGCAGTAACTTTTTTAGAGATAGCTCAGAGTCTTAGTTAGGTACAGCTCAGGGACTTACTAGGAAACCGAACAGGGCCTTTATTGGGGACAGTGCAGGGCCTTCGTTAGTGGCAGAGCAGGCCATTCATTCAAGACAGCAGGGCCTTAGTTAGGGACAGTGCAGGTCTTTAGGAAGAAACAGCTCAGGGCCATTGATACCTGTGTGTTGATTCTGTGAATTTACCGAATTCATGTATTCTAATAGTTTTTTTGGTGGAATAGTATGAAAAATTGGAATTTAAATATCCACTGCTTCTGCTGCATCCATGTCATTCACAGCCTGGAAGAAAGTGGCTTGAGTATAATTTTCCCCCAGTGTCTCTAAATTACACATGGACTTTGGGTCAAGTGAATCTGGGAAGACTTGGCCTCCATATGAAAGTTTGAGGTTTTCCCTGCTTTTCTGGCATGGTATTGACATGGTGTTTTCAAAAGTAATTTTTTTCCATTAATTTTGAACATATAGACAACTTTACAAAGATAAAAACATGTCTTATTTCTGGAGTAAATATATTCCTACATAGTAATGTAGACATTATTTTAAGTGGAATTGTTTTTATATACTCTTTTTCAGATTATTTATTGCTCGTGTATACATACACATTTTTGTGAATTGATATTTTGTCCTGTAACTTTGCTGAATTCATTTACCAGGTCCAATAATTTTCTGTTGCTATAGGAAGTTTTATATATAAGATCATGTTACCTGTGTTCTCTGCGTTGGCGCAGTTTTATTGGATCCATTCACACATGGATGCCTTTTACTTCCTTCCTCAAAACCTCAGGTAGAACTTCTAGTACCCTGCTGAGGAACGGTGGTGAAGGCCAGCTTCCCGGCCTCGTTTCTGGTTTCGGGAGTAAATGTTTGTCTTTACTTTTGAGCAGGAAGTTTGCTGTGGCTTTGCATACTGCTTTTTTCCGTATTGAACAATCTTGGTTTCATTCTTACATTCTTGAGTGTTTGTAACATGAAATAGCACTAGAGTTTGATTACAGCCTTGTCTGCAGTGATTGTTATGATCATGTGTTTTTACCTCACATCTTTATTGCCGTCTAACTCATTGACTGGTTTCAGTGTGTCGACCAACCTGAAATTGCTCTTGCAGATACACTTGCTTGTGAACCATCTCCAATTTCTGTTGGAGATACACTTGCTTGTGATATTATCCATTTAATGCTCTGCGGGTTCCACGGTGCTCTTATTTTGTGGAGGATTTTTACATTCCTATTTGTAAGGTACACTTTGGCTTGGTGCTACTGGTTTGAAGGGTTAGCGTTAGGGCTAGGACTCGTGTGGTGGTTGGGGGTGGTTAATGTTTACCATTACGGTTTAAGTCTTCAGGTGGTGATTTATGGTGATGATTTATTTATGTGTATGGATGATTAATACATTTTATGCTTTGTGGTTATGATTCTGGTTAGGATTATGGTTTCATTATTTAAAGTGTATGGTTCAGGTCTCAGGGTGTTAGGGTTAGAATTAGGCTGTGGGGATGAGTATGGGTTAGGTAAGATACGGGTTTAGGGCAAGGGCTAGGGCTAATGCTAAGTCAAGGTTTAGGGTCGGGGTCAGAGTTGAGGGTTAGGATCAGTGTCGGCATTGGACTCAAGGTTGAGTCAGGCCTTTCTTTTCCTGCTCCTCCCATCCTGGGCTCTGACAGAAGATGAAGGACACCTGCTCTGGTCACTCACTGTTTCAAATTAATCTCAACCTTTGTCAAGAGTTCTTAGGCCCGTGGAGATCCACAGGGTTTTCTTCTGCCCTTCCGCTTGGGAAGTGGATGAAGGCGCCACTCTGTCTGGGCAGCCCCAGGTCCAGCACGGCCCTGACACGCAGAGTGCTCAGTAGACATGTGCAGATTTATACAGGACTGGGTGCATCGAGCTGCCAGCCCCCAGGTGCTGCTCTATGGAGGGCTGGTGAACCCTCCTGGGACTGAATGGATTTTTATTGCATCTACCTGGGTGTAGAAACAGGCCTCAGAGCAGCCCTTGGCCTCTGACCATGCAGGCAGGCATTCCTGGTCTTGCAGCTGAGGTCAGCCTTGGCCCTCAAGCCCCCATGGCCAATGACTGAGCTGATTGTACTGCTGGGTAATGAGCTGTGTTAGGATGCTTCAGTTCCCAGCATCCATGTCCTTGAGCAAATGCCTCCTCCCTCGTATCCTCTTAGCCTGCCAAGAGAGGAAATCACCCTTCAAATGTCGAGTGTGGCCCCAATCACCACACCACACACAGACTGTGGCCCTGCAGTCCTCTGACCTTCTGGTTGGAAGAAAGATGGACCTTTGTGTTCACTGGAATCAAAGGTATGGAAGCACCTGGGCCTCCTAACAGGCAGTTTCCCATTGAGGCCTTGTGGCCTCAGGGAGACATGTGCCCACCTGGCCCATGCCCTCTGGTCTCTGGCAACCCACCAACCATGGTACCGTGGTGTAAAATAATCCTTGAGACTCTCACTGCTTCATTGAGCAAGAATTTCTTTACTACCCTAGCATTTGGTCTCTGTTCTTTAGAAAAGGAGAGAGAAAAGACGAAAATGAGGAAATTTGTTCTTCATGGGTGAATCATGTGGTCTTGGAGCAGGCCTGACTCCTGGGTTTCCACTTCCCAGTGCCAGGAATGAGTTCTGTGTGCTTTCTGAGGGCACACAGGCTATTCTCGGCCAGTCTCTGAGATATGAGGAACCAGGGCTCAAGACAGGAGCCCTGAGTTTACCCCCAGCTGCAAAGGTGATTTTTGAGCAACCGGAAGAGCTTCTTGCCGTCCTGGGAGGACAGAAAGAGCACTGGATGGATGGCCACAGCCCCTGACCCCAAGGCGAACTCTTTCTTTCCTTGGGCTTCAGATACACATCCGTGTGGTGCGCTGTCAATCATGTGGAAGCAGGTGCTTTCCCCACCTCAGCATCTATTCTCGTATCTCAGTTTTGGGTAATTATATCTTATCCGATTCTGGTCCACACATTTGCCAAGCACTGATCCCATGATCCACCCACCTCAAAGATGGGCATATGATCCGTGGCCAGCCAATCCCATGTTCCGTCCTCTTGGTGCTCTGGTGGGTTCAAGGATGAGAATAGGACTCAGGTTAGAGTAAAGGTATTTAAAGCAGTGACTTTCCAGGGAACATAATGGAGAGATTCTTCCCAGTAGAATGGACACGAATCAGTGTCAGCTTGGGGTAGCTGGAGGCCCCTGATGCAGAGAGAAAGGGAGACTGTGCCTGTGGATGGGGACGCCACAAAGTTACTTAGTAGGAAAGGGGACCAGGTCACACTGTGAGGGTGAGGGTTAGGGTAGGGTTAGGGTACGGGTTAGGGTACGGGTTAGGGTACGGGTTAGGGTACGGGTTAGGGTTAGGGTACGGGTTAGGGTAAGGGTTAGGGTACGGGTTAGGGTACGGGTTAGGGTTAGGGTTAGGGTACGGGTTAGGGTACGGGTTAGGGTACGGGTTAGGGTACGGGTTAGGGTACGGGTTAGGGTTAGGGTTAGGGTACGGGTTAGGGTACGGGTTAGGGTTAGGGTTAGGGTTAGGGTTAGGGTTAGGGTACGGGTTAGTGTACGGGTTAGGGTACGGGTTAGGGTTAGGGTACGGGTTAGGGTTAGGGTACGGGTTAGGGTACGGGTTAGGGTTAGGGTTAGGGTTAGGGTTAGGGTTAGGGTTAGGGTTAGGGTTAGGGTTAGGGTACGGGTTAGGGTATGGGTTAGGGTTAGGGTACGGGTTAGGGTACGGGTTAGGGTTAGGGTTAGGGTTAGGGTTAGGGTACGGGTTAGGGTTAGGGTTAGGGTACGGGTTAGGGTACGGGTTAGGGTTAGGGTACGGGTTAGGGTACGGGTTAGGGTTAGGGTTAGGGTTAGGGTTAGGGTTAGTGTACGGGTTAGGGTTAGGGTACGGGTTAGGGTTAGGGTACGGGTTAGGGTACGGGTTAGGGTTAGGGTACGGGTTAGGGTTAGGGTACGGGTTAGGGTACGGGTTAGGGTTAGGGTACGGGTTAGGGTTAGGGTACGGGTTAGGGTTAGGGTTAGGGTACGGGTTAGGGTTAGGGTTAGGGTTAGGGTTAGGGTACGGGTTAGGGTTAGGGTACGGGTTAGGGTTAGGGTACGGGTTAGGGTTAGGGTTAGGGTTAGGGTTAGGGTTAGGGTTAGGGTACGGGTTAGGGTTAGGGTACGGGTTAGGGTTAGGGTACGGGTTAGGGTACGGGTTAGGGTACGGGTTAGGGTTAGGGTACGGGTTAGGGTTAGGGTTAGGGTTAGGGTTAGGGTTAGGGTTAGGGTTAGGGTTAGGGTTAGGGTTAGGGTACGGGTTAGGGTTAGGGTTAGGGTACGGGTTAGGGTACGGGTTAGGGTTAGGGTACGGGTTAGGGTACGGGTTAGGGTTAGGGTTAGGGTTAGGGTTAGGGTTAGGGTTAGGGTTAGGGTTAGGGTTAGGGTTAGGGTACGGGTTAGGGTTAGGGTTAGGGTTAGGGTTAGGGTACGGGTTAGGGTACGGGTTAGGGTTAGGGTACGGGTTAGGGTTAGGGTTAGGGTTAGGGTTAGGGTTAGGGTACGGGTTAGTGTACGGGTTAGGGTACGGGTTAGGGTTAGGGTACGGGTTAGGGTTAGGGTACGGGTTAGGGTACGGGTTAGGGTTAGGGTTAGGGTTAGGGTTAGGGTACGGGTTAGTGTACGGGTTAGGGTACGGGTTAGGGTTAGGGTTAGGGTACGGGTTAGGGTTAGGGTTAGGGTACGGGTTAGGGTACGGGTTAGGGTTAGGGTTAGGGTTAGGGTTAGGGTTAGGGTTAGGGTACGGGTTAGGGTTAGGGTTAGGGTTAGGGTTAGGGTACGGGTTAGGGTTAGGGTACGGGTTAGGGTTAGGGTACGGGTTAGGGTACGCGTTAGGGTACGGGTTAGGGTTAGGGTTAGGGTTAGGGTACGGGTTAGGGTTAGGGTTAGGGTACGGGTTAGGGTACGGGTTAGGGTTAGGGTTAGGGTTAGGGTTAGGGTTAGGGTTAGGGTTAGGGTTAGGGTTAGGGTACGGGTTAGGGTACGGGTTAGGGTTAGGGTTAGGGTTAGGGTTAGGGTTAGGGTACGGGTTAGGGTTAGGGTACGGGTTAGGGTTAGGGTACGGGTTAGGGTACGGGTTAGGGTTAGGGTACGGGTTAGGGTTAGGGTACGGGTTAGGGTACGGGTTAGGGTTAGGGTTAGGGTTAGGGTACGGGTTAGGGTTAGGGTACGGGTTAGGGTACGGGTTAGGGTACGGGTTAGGGTTAGGGTACGGGTTAGGGTACGGGTTAGGGTACGGGTTAGGGTACGGGTTAGGGTACGGGTTAGGGTTTGGGTTAGGGTTAGGGTACGGGTTAGGGTTAGGGTACGGGTTAGGGTACGGGTTAGGGTACGGGTTAGGGTTAGGGTACGGGTTAGGGTACGGGTTAGGGTACGGGTTAGGGTACGGGTTAGGGTTAGGGTTAGGGTTAGGGTACGGGTTAGGGTACGGGTTAGGGTTAGGGTTAGGGTTAGGGTTAGGGTTAGGGTACGGGTTAGGGTACGGGTTAGGGTTAGGGTACGGGTTAGGGTTAGGGTACGGGTTAGGGTTAGGGTTAGGGTTAGGGTTAGGGTTAGGGTTAGGGTTAGGGTTAGGGTACGGGTTAGGGTTAGGGTACGGGTTAGGGTTAGGGTACGGGTTAGGGTTAGGGTACGGGTTAGGGTTAGGGTACGGGTTAGGGTTAGGGTACGGGTTAGGGTACGGGTTAGGGTACGGGTTAGGGTACGGGTTAGGGTACGGGTTAGGGTTAGGGTACGGGTTAGGGTACGGGTTAGGGTACGGGTTAGGGTTAGGGTTAGGGTTAGGGTTAGGGTTAGGGTACGGGTTAGGGTACGGGTTAGGGTTAGGGTACGGGTTAGGGTTAGGGTTAGGGTACGGGTTAGGGTACGGGTTAGGGTTAGGGTTAGGGTACGGGTTAGGGTACGGGTTAGGGTACGGGTTAGGGTACGGGTTAGGGTACGGGTTAGGGTTAGGGTTAGGGTACGGGTTAGGGTTAGGGTTAGGGTTAGGGTACGGGTTAGGGTACGGGTTAGGGTACGGGTTAGGGTTAGGGTTAGGGTACGGGTTAGGGTTAGGGTTAGGGTTAGGGTTAGGGTTAGGGTTAGGGTTAGGGTTAGGGTACGGGTTAGGGTACGGGTTAGGGTTAGGGTTAGGGTTAGGGTTAGGGTTAGGGTACGGGTTAGGGTACGGGTTAGGGTACGGGTTAGGGTTAGGGTTAGGGTACGGGTTAGGGTACGGGTTAGGGTTAGGGTTAGGGTACGGGTTAGGGTACGGGTTAGGGTTAGGGTTAGGGTTAGGGTTAGGGTTAGGGTACGGGTTAGGGTACGGGTTAGGGTACGGGTTAGGGTTAGGGTTAGGGTTAGGGTTAGGGTTAGGGTTAGGGTTAGGGTTAGGGTTAGGGTTAGGGTACGGGTTAGGGTTAGGGTTAGGGTTAGGGTTAGGGTTAGGGTTAGGGTTAGGGTTAGGGTACGGGTTAGGGTTAGGGTTAGGGTTAGGGTTAGGGTTAGGGTTAGGGTTAGGGTTAGGGTTAGGGTTAGGGTACGGGTTAGGGTTAGGGTTAGGGTTAGGGTTAGGGTTAGGGTTAGGGTTAGGGTTAGGGTTAGGGTTAGGGTTAGGGTTAGGGTACGGGTTAGGGTTAGGGTTCGGGTTAGGGTTAGGGTACGGGTTAGGGTTAGGGTTAGGGTTAGGGTTAGGGTTAGGGTTAGGGTTAGGGTTAGGGTTAGGGTTAGGGTTAGGGTACGGGTTAGGGTACGGGTTAGGGTTAGGGTTAGGGTTAGGGTTAGGGTTAGGGTTAGGGTTAGGGTTAGGGTTAGGGTTAGGGTTAGGGTACGGGTTAGGGTTAGGGTTAGGGTTAGGGTTAGGGTTAGGGTTAGGGTTAGGGTTAGGGTACGGGTTAGGGTTAGGGTTAGGGTACGGGTTAGGGTTAGGGTTAGGGTTAGGGTTAGGGTTAGGGTTAGGGTTAGGGTTAGGGTTAGGGTACGGGTTAGGGTTAGGGTTAGGGTAGGGTTAGGGTTAGGGTTAGGGTTAGGGTTAGGGTACGGGTTAGGGTTAGGGTTAGGGTTAGGGTTAGGGTTAGGGTTAGGGTTAGGGTTAGGGTTAGGGTTAGGGTTAGGGTTAGGGTTAGGGTTAGGGTTAGGGTTAGGGTTAGGGTTAGGGTTAGGGTTAGGGTTAGGGTTAGGGTTAGGGTTAGGGTTAGGGTTAGGGTTAGGGTTAGGGTTAGGGTTAGGGTTAGGGTTAGGGTTAGGGTTAGGGTTAGGGTTAGGGTTAGGGTTAGGGTTAGGGTTAGGGTTAGGGTTAGGGTTAGGGTTAGGGTTAGGGTTAGGGTTAGGGTTAGGGTTAGGGTTAGGGTTAGGGTTAGGGTTAGGGTTAGGGTTAGGGTTAGGGTTAGGGTTAGGGTTAGGGTTAGGGTTAGGGTTAGGGTTAGGGTTAGGGTTAGGGTTAGGGTTAGGGTTAGGGTTAGGGTTAGGGTTAGGGTTAGGGTTAGGGTTAGGGTTAGGGTTAGGGTTAGGGTTAGGGTTAGGGTTAGGGTTAGGGTTAGGGTTAGGGTTAGGGTTAGGGTTAGGGTTAGGGTTAGGGTTAGGGTTAGGGTTAGGGTTAGGGTTAGGGTTAGGGTTAGGGTTAGGGTTAGGGTTAGGGTTAGGGTTAGGGTTAGGGTTAGGGTTAGGGTTAGGGTTAGGGTTAGGGTTAGGGTTAGGGTTAGGGTTAGGGTTAGGGTTAGGGTTAGGGTTAGGGTTAGGGTTAGGGTTAGGGTTAGGGTTAGGGTTAGGGTTAGGGTTAGGGTTAGGGTTAGGGTTAGGGTTAGGGTTAGGGTTAGGGTTAGGGTTAGGGTTAGGGTTAGGGTTAGGGTTAGGGTTAGGGTTAGGGTTAGGGTTAGGGTTAGGGTTAGGGTTAGGGTTAGGGTTAGGGTTAGGGTTAGGGTTAGGGTTAGGGTTAGGGTTAGGGTTAGGGTTAGGGTTAGGGTTAGGGTTAGGGTTAGGGTTAGGGTTAGGGTTAGGGTTAGGGTTAGGGTTAGGGTTAGGGTTAGGGTTAGGGTTAGGGTTAGGGTTAGGGTTAGGGTTAGGGTTAGGGTTAGGGTTAGGGTTAGGGTTAGGGTTAGGGTTAGGGTTAGGGTTAGGGTTAGGGTTAGGGTTAGGGTTAGGGTTAGGGTTAGGGTTAGGGTTAGGGTTAGGGTTAGGGTTAGGGTTAGGGTTAGGGTTAGGGTTAGGGTTAGGGTTAGGGTTAGGGTTAGGGTTAGGGTTAGGGTTAGGGTTAGGGTTAGGGTTAGGGTTAGGGTTAGGGTTAGGGTTAGGGTTAGGGTTAGGGTTAGGGTTAGGGTTAGGGTTAGGGTTAGGGTTAGGGTTAGGGTTAGGGTTAGGGTTAGGGTTAGGGTTAGGGTTAGGGTTAGGGTTAGGGTTAGGGTTAGGGTTAGGGTTAGGGTTAGGGTTAGGGTTAGGGTTAGGGTTAGGGTTAGGGTTAGGGTTAGGGTTAGGGTTAGGGTTAGGGTTAGGGTTAGGGTTAGGGTTAGGGTTAGGGTTAGGGTTAGGGTTAGGGTTAGGGTTAGGGTTAGGGTTAGGGTTAGGGTTAGGGTTAGGGTTAGGGTTAGGGTTAGGGTTAGGGTTAGGGTTAGGGTTAGGGTTAGGGTTAGGGTTAGGGTTAGGGTTAGGGTTAGGGTTAGGGTTAGGGTTAGGGTTAGGGTTAGGGTTAGGGTTAGGGTTAGGGTTAGGGTTAGGGTTAGGGTTAGGGTTAGGGTTAGGGTTAGGGTTAGGGTTAGGGTTAGGGTTAGGGTTAGGGTTAGGGTTAGGGTTAGGGTTAGGGTTAGGGTTAGGGTTAGGGTTAGGGTTAGGGTTAGGGTTAGGGTTAGGGTTAGGGTTAGGGTTAGGGTTAGGGTTAGGGTTAGGGTTAGGGTTAGGGTTAGGGTTAGGGTTAGGGTTAGGGTTAGGGTTAGGGTTAGGGTTAGGGTTAGGGTTAGGGTTAGGGTTAGGGTTAGGGTTAGGGTTAGGGTTAGGGTTAGGGTTAGGGTTAGGGTTAGGGTTAGGGTTAGGGTTAGGGTTAGGGTTAGGGTTAGGGTTAGGGTTAGGGTTAGGGTTAGGGTTAGGGTTAGGGTTAGGGTTAGGGTTAGGGTTAGGGTTAGGGTTAGGGTTAGGGTTAGGGTTAGGGTTAGGGTTAGGGTTAGGGTTAGGGTTAGGGTTAGGGTTAGGGTTAGGGTTAGGGTTAGGGTTAGGGTTAGGGTTAGGGTTAGGGTTAGGGTTAGGGTTAGGGTTAGGGTTAGGGTTAGGGTTAGGGTTAGGGTTAGGGTTAGGGTTAGGGTTAGGGTTAGGGTTAGGGTTAGGGTTAGGGTTAGGGTTAGGGTTAGGGTTAGGGTTAGGGTTAGGGTTAGGGTTAGGGTTAGGGTTAGGGTTAGGGTTAGGGTTAGGGTTAGGGTTAGGGTTAGGGTTAGGGTTAGGGTTAGGGTTAGGGTTAGGGTTAGGGTTAGGGTTAGGGTTAGGGTTAGGGTTAGGGTTAGGGTTAGGGTTAGGGTTAGGGTTAGGGTTAGGGTTAGGGTTAGGGTTAGGGTTAGGGTTAGGGTTAGGGTTAGGGTTAGGGTTAGGGTTAGGGTTAGGGTTAGGGTTAGGGTTAGGGTTAGGGTTAGGGTTAGGGTTAGGGTTAGGGTTAGGGTTAGGGTTAGGGTTAGGGTTAGGGTTAGGGTTAGGGTTAGGGTTAGGGTTAGGGTTAGGGTTAGGGTTAGGGTTAGGGTTAGGGTTAGGGTTAGGGTTAGGGTTAGGGTTAGGGTTAGGGTTAGGGTTAGGGTTAGGGTTAGGGTTAGGGTTAGGGTTAGGGTTAGGGTTAGGGTTAGGGTTAGGGTTAGGGTTAGGGTTAGGGTTAGGGTTAGGGTTAGGGTTAGGGTTAGGGTTAGGGTTAGGGTTAGGGTTAGGGTTAGGGTTAGGGTTAGGGTTAGGGTTAGGGTTAGGGTTAGGGTTAGGGTTAGGGTTAGGGTTAGGGTTAGGGTTAGGGTTAGGGTTAGGGTTAGGGTTAGGGTTAGGGTTAGGGTTAGGGTTAGGGTTAGGGTTAGGGTTAGGGTTAGGGTTAGGGTTAGGGTTAGGGTTAGGGTTAGGGTTAGGGTTAGGGTTAGGGTTAGGGTTAGGGTTAGGGTTAGGGTTAGGGTTAGGGTTAGGGTTAGGGTTAGGGTTAGGGTTAGGGTTAGGGTTAGGGTTAGGGTTAGGGTTAGGGTTAGGGTTAGGGTTAGGGTTAGGGTTAGGGTTAGGGTTAGGGTTAGGGTTAGGGTTAGGGTTAGGGTTAGGGTTAGGGTTAGGGTTAGGGTTAGGGTTAGGGTTAGGGTTAGGGTTAGGGTTAGGGTTAGGGTTAGGGTTAGGGTTAGGGTTAGGGTTAGGGTTAGGGTTAGGGTTAGGGTTAGGGTTAGGGTTAGGGTTAGGGTTAGGGTTAGGGTTAGGGTTAGGGTTAGGGTTAGGGTTAGGGTTAGGGTTAGGGTTAGGGTTAGGGTTAGGGTTAGGGTTAGGGTTAGGGTTAGGGTTAGGGTTAGGGTTAGGGTTAGGGTTAGGGTTAGGGTTAGGGTTAGGGTTAGGGTTAGGGTTAGGGTTAGGGTTAGGGTTAGGGTTAGGGTTAGGGTTAGGGTTAGGGTTAGGGTTAGGGTTAGGGTTAGGGTTAGGGTTAGGGTTAGGGTTAGGGTTAGGGTTAGGGTTAGGGTTAGGGTTAGGGTTAGGGTTAGGGTTAGGGTTAGGGTTAGGGTTAGGGTTAGGGTTAGGGTTAGGGTTAGGGTTAGGGTTAGGGTTAGGGTTAGGGTTAGGGTTAGGGTTAGGGTTAGGGTTAGGGTTAGGGTTAGGGTTAGGGTTAGGGTTAGGGTTAGGGTTAGGGTTAGGGTTAGGGTTAGGGTTAGGGTTAGGGTTAGGGTTAGGGTTAGGGTTAGGGTTAGGGTTAGGGTTAGGGTTAGGGTTAGGGTTAGGGTTAGGGTTAGGGTTAGGGTTAGGGTTAGGGTTAGGGTTAGGGTTAGGGTTAGGGTTAGGGTTAGGGTTAGGGTTAGGGTTAGGGTTAGGGTTAGGGTTAGGGTTAGGGTTAGGGTTAGGGTTAGGGTTAGGGTTAGGGTTAGGGTTAGGGTTAGGGTTAGGGTTAGGGTTAGGGTTAGGGTTAGGGTTAGGGTTAGGGTTAGGGTTAGGGTTAGGGTTAGGGTTAGGGTTAGGGTTAGGGTTAGGGTTAGGGTTAGGGTTAGGGTTAGGGTTAGGGTTAGGGTTAGGGTTAGGGTTAGGGTTAGGGTTAGGGTTAGGGTTAGGGTTAGGGTTAGGGTTAGGGTTAGGGTTAGGGTTAGGGTTAGGGTTAGGGTTAGGGTTAGGGTTAGGGTTAGGGTTAGGGTTAGGGTTAGGGTTAGGGTTAGGGTTAGGGTTAGGGTTAGGGTTAGGGTTAGGGTTAGGGTTAGGGTTAGGGTTAGGGTTAGGGTTAGGGTTAGGGTTAGGGTTAGGGTTAGGGTTAGGGTTAGGGTTAGGGTTAGGGTTAGGGTTAGGGTTAGGGTTAGGGTTAGGGTTAGGGTTAGGGTTAGGGTTAGGGTTAGGGTTAGGGTTAGGGTTAGGGTTAGGGTTAGGGTTAGGGTTAGGGTTAGGGTTAGGGTTAGGGTTAGGGTTAGGGTTAGGGTTAGGGTTAGGGTTAGGGTTAGGGTTAGGGTTAGGGTTAGGGTTAGGGTTAGGGTTAGGGTTAGGGTTAGGGTTAGGGTTAGGGTTAGGGTTAGGGTTAGGGTTAGGGTTAGGGTTAGGGTTAGGGTTAGGGTTAGGGTTAGGGTTAGGGTTAGGGTTAGGGTTAGGGTTAGGGTTAGGGTTAGGGTTAGGGTTAGGGTTAGGGTTAGGGTTAGGGTTAGGGTTAGGGTTAGGGTTAGGGTTAGGGTTAGGGTTAGGGTTAGGGTTAGGGTTAGGGTTAGGGTTAGGGTTAGGGTTAGGGTTAGGGTTAGGGTTAGGGTTAGGGTTAGGGTTAGGGTTAGGGTTAGGGTTAGGGTTAGGGTTAGGGTTAGGGTTAGGGTTAGGGTTAGGGTTAGGGTTAGGGTTAGGGTTAGGGTTAGGGTTAGGGTTAGGGTTAGGGTTAGGGTTAGGGTTAGGGTTAGGGTTAGGGTTAGGGTTAGGGTTAGGGTTAGGGTTAGGGTTAGGGTTAGGGTTAGGGTTAGGGTTAGGGTTAGGGTTAGGGTTAGGGTTAGGGTTAGGGTTAGGGTTAGGGTTAGGGTTAGGGTTAGGGTTAGGGTTAGGGTTAGGGTTAGGGTTAGGGTTAGGGTTAGGGTTAGGGTTAGGGTTAGGGTTAGGGTTAGGGTTAGGGTTAGGGTTAGGGTTAGGGTTAGGGTTAGGGTTAGGGTTAGGGTTAGGGTTAGGGTTAGGGTTAGGGTTAGGGTTAGGGTTAGGGTTAGGGTTAGGGTTAGGGTTAGGGTTAGGGTTAGGGTTAGGGTTAGGGTTAGGGTTAGGGTTAGGGTTAGGGTTAGGGTTAGGGTTAGGGTTAGGGTTAGGGTTAGGGTTAGGGTTAGGGTTAGGGTTAGGGTTAGGGTTAGGGTTAGGGTTAGGGTTAGGGTTAGGGTTAGGGTTAGGGTTAGGGTTAGGGTTAGGGTTAGGGTTAGGGTTAGGGTTAGGGTTAGGGTTAGGGTTAGGGTTAGGGTTAGGGTTAGGGTTAGGGTTAGGGTTAGGGTTAGGGTTAGGGTTAGGGTTAGGGTTAGGGTTAGGGTTAGGGTTAGGGTTAGGGTTAGGGTTAGGGTTAGGGTTAGGGTTAGGGTTAGGGTTAGGGTTAGGGTTAGGGTTAGGGTTAGGGTTAGGGTTAGGGTTAGGGTTAGGGTTAGGGTTAGGGTTAGGGTTAGGGTTAGGGTTAGGGTTAGGGTTAGGGTTAGGGTTAGGGTTAGGGTTAGGGTTAGGGTTAGGGTTAGGGTTAGGGTTAGGGTTAGGGTTAGGGTTAGGGTTAGGGTTAGGGTTAGGGTTAGGGTTAGGGTTAGGGTTAGGGTTAGGGTTAGGGTTAGGGTTAGGGTTAGGGTTAGGGTTAGGGTTAGGGTTAGGGTTAGGGTTAGGGTTAGGGTTAGGGTTAGGGTTAGGGTTAGGGTTAGGGTTAGGGTTAGGGTTAGGGTTAGGGTTAGGGTTAGGGTTAGGGTTAGGGTTAGGGTTAGGGTTAGGGTTAGGGTTAGGGTTAGGGTTAGGGTTAGGGTTAGGGTTAGGGTTAGGGTTAGGGTTAGGGTTAGGGTTAGGGTTAGGGTTAGGGTTAGGGTTAGGGTTAGGGTTAGGGTTAGGGTTAGGGTTAGGGTTAGGGTTAGGGTTAGGGTTAGGGTTAGGGTTAGGGTTAGGGTTAGGGTTAGGGTTAGGGTTAGGGTTAGGGTTAGGGTTAGGGTTAGGGTTAGGGTTAGGGTTAGGGTTAGGGTTAGGGTTAGGGTTAGGGTTAGGGTTAGGGTTAGGGTTAGGGTTAGGGTTAGGGTTAGGGTTAGGGTTAGGGTTAGGGTTAGGGTTAGGGTTAGGGTTAGGGTTAGGGTTAGGGTTAGGGTTAGGGTTAGGGTTAGGGTTAGGGTTAGGGTTAGGGTTAGGGTTAGGGTTAGGGTTAGGGTTAGGGTTAGGGTTAGGGTTAGGGTTAGGGTTAGGGTTAGGGTTAGGGTTAGGGTTAGGGTTAGGGTTAGGGTTAGGGTTAGGGTTAGGGTTAGGGTTAGGGTTAGGGTTAGGGTTAGGGTTAGGGTTAGGGTTAGGGTTAGGGTTAGGGTTAGGGTTAGGGTTAGGGTTAGGGTTAGGGTTAGGGTTAGGGTTAGGGTTAGGGTTAGGGTTAGGGTTAGGGTTAGGGTTAGGGTTAGGGTTAGGGTTAGGGTTAGGGTTAGGGTTAGGGTTAGGGTTAGGGTTAGGGTTAGGGTTAGGGTTAGGGTTAGGGTTAGGGTTAGGGTTAGGGTTAGGGTTAGGGTTAGGGTTAGGGTTAGGGTTAGGGTTAGGGTTAGGGTTAGGGTTAGGGTTAGGGTTAGGGTTAGGGTTAGGGTTAGGGTTAGGGTTAGGGTTAGGGTTAGGGTTAGGGTTAGGGTTAGGGTTAGGGTTAGGGTTAGGGTTAGGGTTAGGGTTAGGGTTAGGGTTAGGGTTAGGGTTAGGGTTAGGGTTAGGGTTAGGGTTAGGGTTAGGGTTAGGGTTAGGGTTAGGGTTAGGGTTAGGGTTAGGGTTAGGGTTAGGGTTAGGGTTAGGGTTAGGGTTAGGGTTAGGGTTAGGGTTAGGGTTAGGGTTAGGGTTAGGGTTAGGGTTAGGGTTAGGGTTAGGGTTAGGGTTAGGGTTAGGGTTAGGGTTAGGGTTAGGGTTAGGGTTAGGGTTAGGGTTAGGGTTAGGGTTAGGGTTAGGGTTAGGGTTAGGGTTAGGGTTAGGGTTAGGGTTAGGGTTAGGGTTAGGGTTAGGGTTAGGGTTAGGGTTAGGGTTAGGGTTAGGGTTAGGGTTAGGGTTAGGGTTAGGGTTAGGGTTAGGGTTAGGGTTAGGGTTAGGGTTAGGGTTAGGGTTAGGGTTAGGGTTAGGGTTAGGGTTAGGGTTAGGGTTAGGGTTAGGGTTAGGGTTAGGGTTAGGGTTAGGGTTAGGGTTAGGGTTAGGGTTAGGGTTAGGGTTAGGGTTAGGGTTAGGGTTAGGGTTAGGGTTAGGGTTAGGGTTAGGGTTAGGGTTAGGGTTAGGGTTAGGGTTAGGGTTA